>NW_026712570.1:1200000-1800000 GCF_030625045.1 Achroia grisella | reverse complement strand
CTCAGCGTGGAACATTGTTCAGGGAACAAAACACTGATTTTCAGCTTTAACCCATTTGAGGGTACGTGAAAATAATAATTAAAAAAAATATAAAATAAAAAGTGTAATATTGGTGATTGTCTGTGCGGTGATTGCTTGCGAAAAAAAAAGAAAATATTAATAAGTGTAACATAGAATTTTTTTTTATTAAAAATCATTACGTGAGATTGCAACCGCTAGCCAAGAAATTTCTGTGGAATGCCTAAAATTTGTTTTTTTAATAAGTATTCTTTGTGATGTTTTTTAAAACTGTGTACGGTAGTCAGTCAGTATAAGTATAGTCTTATATCTTATATATTTTTAATATATAAGATAGAAGACTATACTTTATTTATATTTAATTTATTTATTTATTATATATATTTTTAATTTATTAAAACCAAACCCGCCGTCGAGTATCTCTGCACTCCCTAAGGTTGGCTGGTAGAGAATGCTATAAGCATTAAGCTCGCCTATTATACAAAATGCAATAAAGTTTTAAATAAAGTAATAATATAATAATAATCTCAGGACAATTCACACAGCGCCATCTAGACCCAAGTTAAGCTAGATATTTTTTTTTTTAAATACATTCATATTATACATAGAAAACACCCAGACCGATACAAACAATCATACTCATGGATACAAATGTTTGTGCCGTGCGAGGACTCGAACCCGCGACCATCGGACGTAAAGCGGTGTGCTTGACCGCTAGACCACCGAGGTCGTCAAATAAATAAATAAATACATAAATAAAAGGGCAGTGAAATAACAGGATACGAGGCATGACATCTTAGTCCTATAGATATTGAAAATAATGGTGAATATTTAAAAGTGCTTATGTCGTTACCCGTTATACAACTCATGTTTATGACAAAATGAAATCAATGTTCATTAACATCCATTCAACAGATTAATCTTAATAGTATTAAACGAACAGACAATATTTCGCATTTATACAACTCATGATTTGTCATTCCTGAGTTGAAATGTCACGCGTCCGTACGCTGTAATTTTACTTCCCTACCTCAACCATTAGCTACCTTTACACGTTCGAGTTTTCACGAGCGAATAGGCTTTCACGTAGGAAATAATGTGCATGTAAATGTAGACAAAGAGACGTGTAGGACCGCGCGTGACGCCTGTGAACACGTGATGATGATGATGATGATTAGCGACTTATTGTAATAATTAACTATCATTGCCAAAATGATGGACATTTGACTATAAACCTAAGATGTAATTATAGAGTTATTAAATAAATCTTAAACATGTCTTTGGAAGAAAATCTGGGGAAGAAAGAAATTAGTTTTAAAAGAATCTGTTTTTTTATGACCCTGAATAATTAAAACAGCGCCATCTAGTCTCCATGTAAGCAGAGCTTGTTTTATGGGTACTAAACAACTAATATAAACACTAAGATTTTTTTTTTGTAAATACAGACATGATATACGTAGAAAACACCCAGACCGATACAAATAATTGGTACCGTGCGAGGAATCGAACTAGAGATCGTCGGAAGTAAAGCGGTGTGTTAAACCGCTAAACCATCGAGGCCGTCACCACTTTCCCGCGCTAAATCTCACGTGCTTTTTATCCGGCCTACGATAATGCTTTTGGTAACAGCTGGCCTTTACAGCTTCACTGGACAATGAGGAGCGAGTGCTATTGCCACTTCACCCGTGGAAGAGGGAAGGAGATTGTTAGTAATGCCACAGATAACATCTGGTAATGGGAACTAGTAATCCCCATTGTGTTTTTTTTTATTAAATTTATTTGTTTCTCTACTGTTTTTATTATCCCATTTTTTTTTTGTACTATAAATATATTATGTAGTACTTCAGCCGCGATTTGATACGGCCAAAGTTTTAATTTTATAATGTGTTCCTCTGGAGGGGATGTTAAATTATCGATCCCCATTGTTTTAGGAATGTACCATGTGAGTTCAAACTTCACGCGATTCCTCCTGTAAACCATAGTGATTCCTATTGAATTTATCATATAGGCCAACTTCCTGACTTCATATGTACCTCCAGGTACATTACATTGAAGCCAGTGAATTTGTCACGATGATCATCCAAACCATCGTGATAAATTCCTAGTGAATATGGGCCAACTGTGACTTCATATGTACCTTGTGAATTTGTCACGATAATCACACACAACATGTTCATATATGTAGAAACCATCGTGATAAATTCCTAGTGAATTTGTCACGATGGGCCAACTGACCTGAATATGTACCTGGACCATCGACCTAGTGAATTTGTCATATGGGCCAACTGACCTGATTTAAACCATCGTGATAAATTCCTGTGTGAATTTGTCACGATGGGCCAATATGTACAAAATAAATTCCTAGTGTTTGTCACGATGGGCCAACGACTTCATATGTAAAACCATCGTGATAAATTCCTAGTGAATTTGTCACGATGGGCCAAACACTGATTTCATATGTACCTGGAAACCATCGTGATAAATTCCTAGTGAATTTGTCACGATGAAAATAATAATTCAAAAAAATATAAAATAAAACCATCGTGATAATATCCTAGTGAATTTGTCACGATGGGCCAACTGTGACTTCATATGTACGAAAAAAATCGTGATAAATTCCTAGTGAATTTGTCACGATGGGCCATAGAATTTTTTGAATTTGTCACGATGGGCCAACTGACCTGACTTCATATGTAAAACCATCGTGATAAATTCCTAGTGAATTTGTCACGATAGGCCAAGAAACTTCATATGTACCTGGAAACCATCGTGATAAATTCCTAGTGAATTTGTCACGATGGGCCAAGTATTCTTCATATGTTTTTTAAACCATCGTGATAAATTCCTAGTGAATTTGTCACGATGGGCCAACTAAGTACTTCATATGTACCTGGAAACCATCGTGATAAATTCCTAGTGAATTTGTCACGATGGGCCAACTGACCTGACTTCATATGTACCTATAACCATATATAAATTCCTAGTGAATTTGTCACGATGGGCCAACTGAAACCTGACTTCATATGTACCTGGAAACCATCGTGATAAATTCCTAGTGAATTTGTCACGATGGGCCAACTGACCTGACTTCATATGTACCTAGAGATAAATTCCTAGTGAATTTGTCATGACTTCATATGTACCTGGAAACCATCGTGATAAATTCCTAGTGAATTTGTCACGATGGGCCAACTGACCTGACTTCATATGTACAAACCATCGTGATAAATTCCTAGTGAATTTGTACGATAAATAAAAGGGCCATCGTGATAAATTCCAGTGAATTTGTCACGATGGGCCAACTGACATGACTTCATATGTACCTGGAAACCATCGTGATAAATTCCTAGTGAATTTGTCACGATGGGCCAACTGACCTGACTTCATATGTACGTTAAACCATCGTGATAAATTCAGTGAATTTGTCACGATGGGCAACTGATGACTTCATATGTACAAACCATCGTGATAAATTCCTAGTGAATTTGTCACGATGGGCCAACTGACCTGACTTCATATGTACCTGGAAACCATCGTGATAAATTCCTAGTGAATTTGTCACGATGGGCCAACGAACAGACTTCATATGTACCTGGAAACCATCGTGATAAATTCCTAGTGAATTTGTCACGATGGGCCAACTGACCTGACTTCATATGTACCTGGAAACCATCGTGATAAATTCTAGTGAATTTGTCACGATTCCCTACCAACAACCTGACTTCATACCTTTACCATCGTGATAAATTCCTAGTGAATTTGTCACGATGAGCGAATAGGCCATCGTGATAAATTCCTAGTGAATTTGTCACGATGGGCCAACTGGAAATAATGTGCCATCGTGATAAATTCCTAGTGAATTTGTCACGATGGGCCAGAGACTTCATATGTACCTGGAAACCATCGTGATAAATTCCTAGTGAATTTGTCACGATGACGACTTCATATGTACCTGAAACCATCGTGATAAATTCCTAGTGAATTTGTCACGATGGGCCAACTGACCTGACTTCATATGTACCTGGAAACCATCGTGATAAATTCCTAGTGAATTTGTCACGATGGACCTGATTGGAAACCATGACTATAACTTCATATGTACCTGGAAACCATCGTGATAAATTCCTAGTGAATTTGTCAATTACTTCATATGTAGTCGTGATAAATTCCTAGTGAATTTGTCACGATGGACATGACTTCATATGTACCTGGAAACCATCGTGATAAATTCCTAGTGAATTTGTCACGATGGAAACCTGACTTCATATGTACCTGTCGTGATAAATTCCTAGTGAATTTGTCACGATTTTGACTTCATGACCCTGAAACCATCGTGATAAATTCCTAGAGAATTTGTCACGATGGGCCAACTACCTGACTTCATATGTACCTGGAAACCATCGTGATAAATTCCTAGTGAATTTGTCACGATAGTTTTTCATATGTACCTGGAAACCATCGTGATAAATTCCTAGTGAATTCCTAGCGAATTTGTCACGATAAACAACTTCAATATAAACCATCGTGATAAATTCCTAGTGAATTTGTCACGATGGATTTTTTTTTTCGTGATAAATTCCTAGTGAATTTGTCACGATGGAAAAACTGACCTGACTTCATATGTACCGAAACCATCGTGATAAATTCCTAGTGAATTTGTCACGATGGTACCGTGCGAGGAATCGAAACCATCGTGATAAATTCCTAGAGAATTTGTCACGATCGTCGGAAGACCTAACTTCATATGTACCTGTGTTAAATTCCTAGTGAAACACGATCGGGCCAACTGACCTGACTTCATATGTACTTGGAAACCATCGTGATAAATTCCTAGTGAATTTGTCACGATGGGCCAACTGACCTGACTTCATATGTACCGGCCATCGTGATAAATTCCTAGTGAATTTGTCACGATGGGCCAACTGACCTGACTTCATACGTACCTGGAAACCATCGTGATAAATTTCTAGTGAATTTGTCACGATAGGCCAACTGACCTGACTTCATACGTACCTGGAAACCATTCATAAATTCCGTGAATTTGTCACGATAGGAACTGACCTGACTTCATATGTACCTGGAAACCATCGTGATAAATTCTTGTGAATTTGTCACGATGGGAACTGACTTCATATGTACCCCCATCGTGTAAATTTTTTTGTCATTAAATTTACTTCATATGTTCTCTGGAAACCATCGTTTTTAATTATCCCATTTTTTTTTTGTGAATTTGTCACGATGGGCCAATATATTGACTTCATATGTACTCGTGATAAATTCCTAGTGAATTTGTCACGATACGGCCATAAAACCATCGTTAAATTAAATTTGTCATAACTGACCTGACTTCATACGTACCTGGAAACCATCGTGATAAATTCCTAGTGAATTTGTCACGATAGGCCAACTGACCTGACTTCATACGTACCTGGAAACCATCGTGATAAATTCCTAGTGAATTTGTCACGATAGGCCAACTGACCTGACTTCATATGTACCTGGAAACCATCGTGATAAATTCCTATTGAATTTATCACGATAGGCCAACTGACCTGACTTCATATGTACCTGGAAACCATCGTGATAAATTCCTAGCGAATTTGTCACGATAGGCCAACTGACCTGACTTCATATGTACCTGGAAACCATCGTGATAAATTCCTAGTGAATTTGTCACGATAGGCCAACTGACCTGACTTCATATGTACCTGGAAACCATCGTGATAAATTCCTAATGAATTTGTCACGATAGGCCAACTGACCTGATTTCAAATTTTATCATCCTCCACTGGTGCCCCGTCAGCGTAAACCGTTAGCGCAAGCAGGTGCAGCATTTTATTATCATCCATTTAAATAAAATCTTTGTACCAGGCAAGACTGAAGCGACTGAAGACCAACTCCAGTCTGATGGATATGATTGAAAAATCGTATTGTGTAAAAATGGATTGTGCGTGAGCACAGCTTAATTTAGTATTTCGTTAGTACAGACAAGAATTACAAATTTCAGCATAGGCCGATTTGATTATGTTTTTAATCAATCTTCCCTTGACTTCCGGTTAATTCCTATTTACAAAATAAACGCTTCATCCTCTTTGGTGCTTCGTAATAATTTGAAATTAATTCGTAATATTTTGTTCTCGGTAATATTGTAATTTTAAACAAAATAATTCCATGAACGTTGTTTAATTACATGTAATTTTGGGAGTTTGTATACGGGTAGGGATATTTGTTAGCAGTTTTAATAATTGTCTGTTTAATAAACATTTATTAAACAGACAATTCCCCTGATAGTACGGTTTACCCAACCAACGTTTGCTTGTTTGCCCCCCTCCGATCGATCCCCCGTCCAATTCAAACGGGGATCGAAATTACGACGGCCTGAGCCCAGGTTCGAACCCCTAATGGTGCCCTCAGACTAAAGTCGTATCCGTCAGGCAGGAGTTGGCCTTCAGCCGGTCCATAAGTCCTTCCGCGGGTTTGGAGTATCGTCCGGTGAAGCTGTAAAGGGCAGCTGCGGCCAACAGCATTAGAGTAGTCCAAAAAAAAAACTTGTTTGCTACTATTGTAGTTGGAATCCAATGGCCCATTTCTTATCAATATACTCTAGGTCGACCTTAGGTCCACCTGGAAACTACCAGGGTTATTACTGGTGAACTCATAGCGATGGATTGTCTGACCTGATTTCATTCTCATCACATCATCCTCTACTGGTGCCCAGTGTAAATCATTAGCGAAAGCGAGTGCACCATTGCGGTATCATCCATAAAAAATACAAAATTACTTCTAAACCCGGCTGATGTTAACATATTGGGTTTCATTGTATTTTCAAACCTACCAGAATCCTATTAAAATATTATATATCTTTATAAATAAATTAAAGTTTCTTATAGATGATGGCTCTGGATAAAATGTGGCGTGGTGGAATGTTCGAGAAGACTGTGTAAATTCATAAATAGAAACAAATCAATATCTGTATTCTATAGCGTGACGTTCTTTATTTAAATTGAACCATTTTATTTTTAAACTACTATAATATAATTTGCTAGTATCACGGCGCTGGCTACGCGGAATATAGCCTATGTTATTTACTGAAATTGTAGCTTTTTTAGTTTTTTAGAAAAAAATCTTAAGTTCTTTTTTGTTCTTGTTGGATCAAACCACGCCTGATAGTAAGCACTCCATAGGTGAAGAAATTATTTTTTATCCGTCAAGTATTTTTTGGGTGTTAAAATATACAAAAATGTTTTTTTTTTGTAGTATTAGTAAATGTATACATATTATTATACGCTATTTGCGATCGCAAACAATAAGTAAGAAAAATACGGTAAATGGAGGCATGGCATTTCTAATTTATTTTTCTGTTAAAATAAAACTATAAGTTTTTTTTTTTGTAACACACGAGCATGCGTCTCACTCGATGGTAAGTGATTACCGCCGCCCATGAGCACCCGCAACACCAGAGGAATTGCAATTACGTTGTGGGCCTTTTAAAAAGGAATAAGCACTTTTCTTGAAGGTTTCAATATCGTATCGGTTCGGAAATACCATTGCTGGAAGGTGAAGTTCCAGCAATATTCAAATTCAATAGTTTCTAAAATATATCACTATAATGGACAGACAGACAAATTCGCACCATAAAATTCATATTAACTTTTTGATTCGTAACTCTAGAAATTAAAAAATTTAACGAACTTTGTTTAGATGAACTAAAAAGTACATATTTGCTTCTCCTTGTTTCATATGAAATCTAGTTAAATAAAAGGTAGAAACAGTTAAGTTATTTATTATGTAATATGCTAGCTCTATTTACGGCGCTGACTACGTGGAATATAGCATATGTTATTTGCTGAAATTGTAGCTTTTTTATTTTTAAAACATGTAGGAATAAAAATTATGGCAAGGGCTTCCATAGGTGTAAAATATTTTTTTTTTCCAAACATTTTTTGCATTCATCTATTAAAATATTTTTTTATAGTATCATTAAATATATACGTATAATTTAAAGGGAGCCTTGTGACCTTGTGATTTATTACCTTAAGTCAATATCTTGAAACGTCGTGATTTCTAGTCAAAATTTGGTGTACCTAAAAGCTACGTGTATTAAATATTTTTAACGAACTCTAATTTTTTAACAGCAATTTTAATTTATATGGCAAAACAACGTTTGCGGGATCAGTTAGTAATATATACAGAATTCAAAAAGATGGGTGTACGCTTCAATCACAACACTCCTTCGATGTTGCGTTTTGTTACTGCTTATTATACGCGACATTTCGTTAAACAATTTTAAATTTATTGTTCTCTTTTTTACTTTTTTTATTATATTATTACGCACATATTTGTTGGCTGCCAGTTACAAATTTATTTTTATACAGAATTATACTGCTCTACATGTTGATACATGTACTTGTTTATTATACTTTTGTGGTATCACAACGCACTTATTTGTTGGTTGCCAGTTACAAATTTATTTTTTATACATAATTGCTAACATGCATCAATGTCACAGATAGCACAAAATACATTGTGACGCAAAACTTCAAGGTAACTTCTATTAAAGGAACATGAATATTCATGGCTGGTGACTGTCTAAGAGTAAACAGCAAGCCGGCAGGACACCACTCGGCAATATTGCCACATAATCCATCTTTATTTGTCACAGCTCCGTAATGTATCGTCTACGCCGTGAACATTATTAAGTTACCGTGTGGGAGATGGAAATACTAGACGAATTGCCGCCATATATGAACTGGTAGATAGTGGATTCTTTCTTTTTCTTATTTTAATAATATCATCACTGTAGGTACCTGAGTCTCGCCTTTCTCAGCCTTCAAGCTTCCTTTGTGAGATGTTTCGGTTGTTCAGATCATACTCGTAATATTTGCGAAATGAAGAGATATTTTAGTCTTTTGGAATGGTAATATATGTATATATACGACTAGCTGTGCTCGCGGTTTCACTCGCGTGGAATTTATACCCTATATATTATTATAATTAGCTATATTACTGTAAAGCTTCATCAAAGTCAGTTCAGTAGTTTTTACGTGAAAGAGATTCATACACAAATACAAACTTTCGCGTTTATAATTGCCATATGGCATTATGTTTGCGCAAGTACACTTTTATTTATTTTATTTATTTATTTAATTCAGGCGAGTTCCACATGGTGTCCCATATTATAAATACCTTTCTATAGACACTGGGTGCGACATACATAAGAAATAATAATAAATATATTTAAAATAAAAGTTATGTCATTGGTCACGGCACAATGACGATGTTGTCAAATAAAAATTATTATTATTATTATTATATTGCCCTAGACATTTATAGTACTATAAATAATAAAAAAATATTATATTAATTAATAATAATAAGATTATAAATTAGGTGGGCCATCAGCTTGTTATGGTTGACTCTTATTGTAATAAAAAAAAATAACACAATTGCTTCACTTAGTAAAAGTTGCGAAGTAACAAATTGAGGGTGACGTATCTGGAGTTGAGTCAACTTTCAAAGCGTTTGTGGCCCGGGTCCCCACCAACATGCTGCCCATCTTAATGAAAGAGGACTACTGGCGGAAGGTGGTGTATCGCTACTGTGGCAGATTGTCGTGGTCAGTGCCGTGACCATAGAGACGTTTTATATTATCACTGTCCGACCTGTGTAACTTCATTTGCATTACACTTACTTGACAATTATCGATACATTTTGCCCAATTTATATATCTTTTTAAATTATAGTTTGTTATTCCAATATAGAACCTACTAGCTACTCGCCCCTGCAAAAGGTGTTACATATGAATGTGGATGGTTAAAAGGGCAGAGGAAGGCCGAAAAAGAGATGGATGGACTGTGTGAAAGATGATATGGTAAGAAAGGAAGTAAATAACGCGATGACTGCGAACAGGGATGAATGGAAGAGAGAAACATATTACGCCGACCACAAATAAATGGGATAAGGAAGAAGCAGATGATGATAGCTACTCGCCCCGGCTTCTCCCGGGTATACATGTATTATATACATAAATCTTCCTCTTGAATCACTCTATCTATTAAAAAAACTGCTTCAAAATCCGTTGCGTAGTTTTAAAGATTTAAGCATACATAGGGACAGACAGCGACAGCGACTTTGTTTTATACTATGTAAGATATTACTGTGACGCGAGAATTTTATATATTAGATAAAAAAAGCTTCCAAGCATTGCTTATAAAAATTTATGCATGGCGATATAGTTACAAAGCCAGGTCGCACCTGCACAGTTTGATGTCAATATAAGGGTACTTGAGAGAGATCTGATCGGCTTATACTATCGTACCTCCATCCCTCTTTACAAGTTAGAGGATCGGATGTCTGGAGATAAGCGTCTCGGTTCCCTCCAGTTCACTCAACTCCAGTTTCGTATTTTTATACCGAGTTCAAAAAAGAAAGGAGTTTTCAATTCAATAGTTTTTTTTCTTGAGAGAACCGAATTTTTAGGGTATACAAATTCAAATTAAAAAAGAATTTATTTATGTAGATCATGTTAGCCGCTTATTAACATCAAATTTTTATATTATAATTATTTCCCTACCATCCAGTTCAGTATACAGTTTCAATTGAGAAGAACTGGCAAGAAACTCAATTAAATTTTTTTTTTTTTTTTTTAAAAAGCCATTTTTTTAATACTAGCTACTTGCTCCGGCTTTGTCAGATTATACATATATTATACATATAAACCTTCCCCTTGAATCACTCTATCTATTAAACTCTACTATGTAATGATGTAAATTTATATAGGTGTCTATGTCTGACATTAAATGAAAATCCCATTGCATGAACAACTATTGCCATGCACGCTCGTTATTCAAGTAAACATTTAGTGATAGGCTTTGCTATCTGTTTGTTATATGTTACTTTTAGATTAGTCTTCGCTGTGAGACCTTTTGGGAAATATACACATTCTTTATACATTGAAGGCCTCAGTGATCTAGCGGTTTTGCTAACCGCCGTACTTCCAATGGTCGCGGGTTAGATTCCTCGCACGGCACAACATTTGTATTCATGAGTATGATTGTTTGTATCGGTCTGCGTGTTTTCTATATATATTATGTTTGTATCAGTATCTAGTACCCACAACACAAGCTGTAGCTAGCTTAACTTGAGACTAGATGGCGCTGTATGAATTGTCCTGTGATTATTATTATTGTATATTTTATTTTCACAGCTTTGCTGGGTTTTTACGATTTATACTACTTTGTTAAATATTATTTATTAGTTCCAATACAGAAATATTATTATTATTAAAGATTTTTTATTAATTTTGCCCAGATTTTGCTGGTTTTTTCTTTAAAATGTATACACTTACGGACCGAAAGCAAATGAGTGAAGTGCAGTGTGTGTGTATATGTGTGTGTGCGTGTATGAGTGTGTGTGTACTTATTATTATTATTATTAAAAAAAAAGTTAAGAGGGACAAGTGCCTTGTCCAACGACCCACATAAAGCCAAAGTAGACTTATGGAAGTTAAATCATCCTGCTCCTTTGGACTTTATTCAACCAATCGAACACCTGCCCCCAGGTAGCGACCTGCAATGGCCCATTTGGAAATCGCTCAACAGACTACGAACCCAGATGGGCCGCTGCAGGTACAACTTGGTAAAGTGGGGTGCCGCTTCAAGGGAGGCTTGTGACTGCGGAGCGCCATCCCAGACTATGGCACACCTGCTGGCTTGTCCTTTGTGCCCAGCAGTCTGCACAAGGGATGCGACGGAGTGCGCAAGGGTTGTCGAGGGGTTCTGGGGAAAATATATTTAAATATATGTATTTGGTTGCCGTTGAAACGAAGAAGAAGAATTAAAAAAAATTAACAGTAACTGTAACTAACTGGAGAGGGACTCCAGTTACAGCTGGTTCCAAATATGTTACAATTACCGAGCAAAAGTCGATTCAAGTAACCACCTCTAGAAGCTGGCATCAATATATCCCATACGTTCGTTTACATTTTCGAGTCATATATCGATTAATATAAGATCCAAAATCCTTTGAGAGTCGTGTCAGAAAGCAATTAATGAGTGTAAACACGAGGGCTTTCAGCGCTTTCAGAGCTTTCATGTGGTCGTTAACTAGTGCAAGCTTCCTATAGCTTGCATCTTAACATTCCACATCGTGTATACCTGAAGAGTTTCGTTGGTAAAAATCTACAGGTTCTATTTTGAGAGACGAACAAACGTACTAATTCTATACCTAATGTATATATATATTTTTTAGTATAAAAGAATTATTATTATTATTATTATTATTATTATTATATTATATATGTATAAAATTCTCGTGTCAAGTATCGATGTTAGTTACCATACTCCTTCGAAACGATTTGACCGATTTTTATTAAATTAATATACATATTCAGTAAGTCTGAGAATCGGCTACTATCTATTTTTCATACCCCTAGATGATAAGTGTTCTCCACCTAACATTTATTTTTTGGTAATTTTTTTTTTATAATGTGGCAATAATACATACAACCTTAAATTTTCACCCTTCTAGCATCAACCCTTTTTTTCGACCAATGCACTGGGCATTTAATTTATATGGCAAAATAACGTTTGCCGAGATAGCTAGTATATATATTTCTATGACTAACATGTATGTATTTACAAAAAAAGTATCTATGTAGTTTTATTCTACGTAGCTTGGAACTAGATGGCGCTGTGTGAATAGTCCTGAGTTATTATGATTTATAATCCTATAAGAGAGACGCCATGTTGTAGCAACATTTGTTGGCTACAAATGTTTTATGCATAGATGAAGGTTTCAGAAATTCAAATTTTATTATTTCAGCGTCGAACTCACTTTAAACTCGTTCCTAGGAATAACATACGGACTGCATTACAGTTGCGTGCAGTGAGATGTCATTTGAAAGTACACTCGCGAGCAAAAGTATGGAATCACTTACTTGGAATTGATGTCGCGTGATCTCTGATTAGCTGGTAGAGAATGCCATATGGCATTAAGCTCGCTTATTCTTTATTGCACTTTAAAGAGTGTACAAGATACACTCTTTAAAGTGCAATAAAGAATAAAATAAATAAATAAACAAATAAAGAACCGTCTTTGAGCAGTTATTTGGGCTAGAGAAAGGAACACAAAATATTGAAACTTAATTTTAAGACCAAATAAATTTTGTTGTTTCTTTCATTAAATATTTTTTCATTATCCTTATATTTTCCTAACTCCTACACTCAATCCGGGATAGCTCCTTAAATACAGGTGTAATTTAAATGAATTCGGTATCCATTTAACAGTTTAACGTTTCCAATGGTATCACTTTTATTATTATTAAAGGAAGATATTGAATTTTAATTTTATTTTCAAATAAATATTATTAATTAATCGTTGTTGTTTTCTTCATTCGTTAGTTTTCATTATTCTTATATTTTCCTAACTCCTTCACTCAATCCAGAGTAATTCCTTAAATACTGGTGTGGTTTAAATGAATTGGGTATCAATTTAAAGTTAACAGTTTAAAGTTAGAAATAGTATTACCTTTATTATTATCAACGGAACATATTGAATCTTATTTTTAAAGCCAAATATTTTTTTTATTAATTAATCGTTGTTATTTTTTCATTCATTATTTTTCCATTATCCTTGTATTTTCCTAACCCCTACACTCAATCTGGGATAGCTCCATAAATACTGGTGTGATGTAAATTATATGAATTGGGTATCAATTTAAAGTTAACAGTTTAACATTTCAAATGGTATCATTTTTACTATTATTAACTAGTTATTAAGTAATCAACATCGCGCGGAATCAATACCAAGTGACTCCATACTTTTGCTCGCGAGTGTTGTATATGTAGCGTACTATATGTTTTATACATCAAATATGTTAAGTATTATCTTAAGACGTGTGTCCGCGCAAAACAATCGCGATGTAGGTATATATATTTATGAAATTAAAACTTTATTTTATGTATATTGACATACTAATATTTTAAATATATAATACGGAGATATAGACAACTCCGTCTGAGCATTACAAACTCTAAAATTCTTGATAAGCGAGCCCAAATTTACATGAATAAAATGCATAATGTATTCAACGTCATCCTTTGACAAATATCAAAGGCTTCCTTAGGCCAAATACAGTAAGTTACTTGTGAATTTGGATCAATATGTACAAATGTGTTTATATGATGACAATATGACGCAGTTCCCGAGATAATAATCGTAGCTGACTATTTAATAGAGTGTAGCCTTGGTGGTCTAGCGGTTTAGGACACGGATTTGTTACCGATGGTCGCAGGTTCAATTTCTTGCACAATTCAAATATTTGTATTCATGAGTCTGGGTGGTTTCTGTTACATATTATATATATACATATAATTACAAAAAAAATTATGTGTTTGTCAGTTATTTAGTGCAGGTTTGATTTCTCGATATTTATATTAATTTGTATGATTCTATTAATCTCGGTGTGTTATATACATATTATGTACATGATTACAAAAAAAATAGTTCTTCTATCTGTTGTTTAGTACCATAACACATGCTTTACTTAGCTGGGGACTAGAAGGCGTCGTATCAATTGACCCATGTTGTAAAAAAATCGAGTATTTTGAATAATAATATGAGAAAATGTTTCAAAAGTATAATTTAAGTGTTTAAACATTCACAACACAGTATCGTACAATAATATAGCTTATACATCAGAATAACAATACTATTAATTTCAGGTGATATTTCGCGGATGAAACCGCGGGCACAGCTAGTAGATAATATTAGTACAGAGAACTCGAATAGTATACATACAATATTATAATATATATAATATAATATAGTATAATATAATATAATATACTGAGTAGGTTATTATTTTAGTTCTTCTTTCGTATCAACGGTAACTAAATATATTTTCCCTAGAATGTTACGACGACTTTTGCGCATTCTGTCGCACCTCTTAGATCTTTTTTTATGCAGGATGTTGGGCATAAAGGACAGGTCAATAAATGGACCATGGTCTGGGATGGTGCTCCGTAGTCACAAGCCTCTCTTGAAGCGACACCCTATTTTACCAAGTTGTACCAGCAGCAGCCCATCTGAGTTCGCAGTCTGTTAAGCGATTTCCAAGTGGGCAGGTGTTCGGCTGGTTGAATAAAATCCAAATGAGCAGGATGATTTAACTTCCATAAGTCTACTTTGGCATTATGTGGGCCGTTGATCAAAGCTCTTGTTGTTCTTAAAAATCTATGATTTTAGTTAAAAATACTCGGTAATAATATTACAAATTTTAAATACTAAACTGAAAAGATGGTTACAAGACCTCGAGCACTGACGGCCGAAAGTTTCGGCATGACTATACAAATTTTGTATTACTCAAATATAAAGAGAAAATTTATAAGTTTCTGTGCTTTTGGAGCGTGGGTACATATTTTAATTAATTCCTGTTGGTAATGTACATTAGAGGAACTGATTACTTATAATTAACTTTGTTTCCGTTTGAAAAATTACAGACGTAAAATTGGGGATATATACTTTATATAAAGAAACTATTCTTTATATAATTGTAATAGAAAACAAACTGGCGGTCTTCGACAGTGCAGTTTTTTGGAAACTTTTTGCCACGCACAACCACATTGTGGAATCACCTTCCAGCAGTGGTATTTCCGAACCGATATATATATATACGATGAACGACGAACCTTCAAGAAAAGAGCTTATTCCTTTTTAAAAGGCCGACAACGTACTTGCAATGCCCCTGGTGTTGCGGGTGCTCATGTGTGGCGGTAATCACTTACCATCAGAGCCGCATGCTCGTTTGTCTCCTGTGTTATATAAAAAAATAAACTATCAATATTCAACTCAAAATAATTTACTTTAATGGTTGAACAACGATTGCCTGATTATAATAATGCAGAAATAATTGTTCCGTATTCCGAATATTTCCTCATTAATAATAATAGATCTCAGGATATAATCCCAGACCGATACAAACAATCATACTTATGAATACAAATGTATGCACCGTCCGACAAACCGAATTCGCGACCTTTGAAAGTAGGGCGGAATTCTAAACCGCTATACCACTGAGGCCGTTGTGTTGATGAATAAAACTGTGCTATATTCTTATTTTATTAATAAAGTTTGTAATATCTATTAATATAAATAAAATTGGAGTGTCTGTTTGTAATATTGAAATAACCGTTTTTTACTACATATATGAATATATATAAATACGGTACATACACCAAAATAACATTTTTTACAATTTTTGTCTGTCTGTCTGTTTGTTCCGGATTATCTCTGAAATGGCTGGACCGGTTTTGACAAGACCTTTTTCGGCAGGTGACTGATGTAATAAGGAGTAACTTAGGCTACTTTTATTTTAGAAAAGTAAAGTTATATTCCACGCGGACGAAGTCGCGTGTACAGCTACTATATAATAAATAAGTACACTGTAAATTAACAAAAGTTTGTTATTGAAAGCTATACGATTGCCAGAGTACATGGATCACTTATTTGTTAATGTATAACTTATATTTTCTTATTATAACTTTTTATTTTCCCATATAAAAAGAAGACGCCCGAGTTTATTGCTTATTTTCCTTAACTTTGCCAACAAGGTCATACCTATAGGAGTTTTGTATTCAGGGCCAATATTGAAAGAATGATTAAATGCGAAAACTTTTAAGAAAATCTGCTTTGAAAAAATACTAGATAGATAGATAGTAATGTACATCGACAGATACACAAATATACAGTATACGGACACATATGGATGGTCTCGGTGGTCTAGCGATGTGAAGGATGGAGACAAAGATGACGAGCAAAGAAAACGGCAGCGTATAGTCTTAAAATATTGTGTAATAGACTTATGTCATATAAAAACAATATAATATTATAAAAAACATAGATAAAAAAAAAGGTATAAATATAGTTCGTAACAAGCGATTTAGCACGCCGCTTTACTTCCGATGGTCGCAGTGTCGATTCCTCGCACGGCACAATTGTATTCACGAGTATAATTATTTGTATCGGTCTGGGTGTTTTCTATGTATGAGAAAATGTATATCTATGTATTTGTATTAGTTATCTCAGGAACAAACATTTGTAAGCTTTAGCTAGCTTGACTTGGAACTAGATGGCGTTGCGTTGTGTGAAGTCTATGTTATATATATATAATGTATCATATAAATTATAAAAAAGCAGTATGATGATGATGATGATGTAATCCAGGCCGATTTCGGCCACGGCGACTATCTTCAGTTCCGATTTTGTCGTTGATGTGCTCGCATGTGACTATGTAGCGATTTTGTGTGTATGGCGTTGCGTTGTGTGAGAGCACACCGATATATATATATATACAGATGGTACCTCAGCTTAAATTATCCAAAAAAAGCAGATTATATAAAAAAGAATTAACAAATATCCACTATGTATATATAAAATTGATATATGAACTGCTTCCTGTGTCGCTTCTTTATATATGTACCTGAGATGCCGCCATGCTTCCAATGCATTATTTGTTCTGAGGAAAAGATGCACTAGTTTTTCCTCCATCATACGCGTCACATACATTTAAAGGACGTTCATAAATAAGGAAATTCTAAAATATTAGATAAGACTTCATATTCCGTATGATAGATAACGGATATCTATTTTCCGACAACCCCGAGGTGGAATCGGTCTAGTGGATGTGACGGCGATATACGTCCACGTTTCGGCAGGTATAAGATTTGGGCTTGTACGGCACAAACATTTGTTCGTTAATAAGTATGATTGTTTAGAGTCGGTCTGGGTGTTTTCATGTATATTCTGCTGTTGATCTTGCAAAAAAAAAAATCTCACTTATATGATATTGTCTAGGTAGCGATAACATCCAGTTTTCAGCTCATCCCCTCCGAGTGTAATATTCAGTGACTCGCGACCATGAGTATCCAAAGACATTATTATTCTTTTTGACACTGATTTTTAAGCCAAATTTTTGGCACGACTGAAATCGGACATTAGCTGTTGCAGGCCCCCTGGGGATTCTGCTAAAAAGGTCACAGCGTAATCAACTCAGTGATCACGGCTTAAAAAACCGGGCTTTCATCTGCAAGGAAAAACATTGTCGAAATCGAATGCGAACTTCGAAGTCGTTTGTGAGACCTCTTGGATCCTCACCAACATGATAACGTCGACCGTTGTGGGTGCTAGAACGCACCCCTGTTTTACCCCACAGGTGACGGGGAAAAAATTGGACTGTTCGTCGTTAACAGACGCAGCACTGCATGTCGTCATGCAGGAGTCTTAGAAGACAATGTCTGTACATCCGATTTTAGATTTTACAAGCTAGAGGCTTCGAGCACACTATCGAAGGATGTACAGGTCAACAAAACAGAGATATAAATATCTTGCTCTCTGCTCTTCTCCTGTAGTTGTCTCACTGAAAATATAGCTTTAAAATACCTCGTTCTGGCCGGAGTGGGTTTAAAGATTTTTTCGGAAAGCATACATAAGGCGGTTCAGAACAGCGTGCAAAGACTTTTCCATACTGATAGTAGCGATACCACGGTATGATATATACCGGTCACCCTTGTTCTTATATAGGGCCCTGATACGTGATACTTTAAAAGTAGATGACTTGTTCCTCTTGCCACATACGAACAAAATGTTCCCATATAGCTGAATGCAATTCATCACCGCCGTATTTAAACAGTTCTCCCGGTATAGAGTCAATGCCCACGCGCGCGCTTATTTTGCTGTTGTTTGATGGCGAGAGCAATAAATTCACAAAAAAGTGTCTCGTCCAGCTCAGTAGCGACAGGGAGTTGCGGAATCGAACGAATGTGTTCCAGGTCAGCAGCCCGGTCCACATTTAGCAGAGTGCTGAAGTGTTCTGCCCATCGTGCAAGTACTTCCTCTTTGCTCTTAAGTACACCTACTCCAGACAGCGGCTTTAACGGTATTTTGGCAATAGAGGTTGTGCCAATTAATTTTATATATGTATCGCTGTAAAATTCTCCGAGCTGATTCGTGTCAACGAGCCACTGAATCTGTTGAGCCTTCTCTCGCCACCACTTGTTTTTGGCCTCCCTAGATAATCGCCTCAGCTGCAGGTTACTTCGTCTGATCTCCGCAACGCTCACATTTTGGTCACCATTTGTCGGAGGAGACGGCGATGCTTGTCAATTGCTTCCGTCAATAAATCATTCTCATCAAAATCGTTCTTACGGACTCTACTACCCAAAGTAGTTGTGGCCGTGTTCAGTATGTGAGAAGACAAAGCACTCCAGTCGCAATCCACAATGCCGCCAGAGACCATATATTCTTTCCTCATCTCAAGATCTTGAAGCCCATCTACGTTAAGACTCGCATTGGGCTTTGATCTACCAGATCTTCGAGGACGATAGAGGCGAAGACGCAACTTAGCAACAACAAGCCTATGGTCAGTCCAGTAGTGCGCACCACGCATGACGCGGGTGACGAGGACTTGGGAGACGTCACGTTGCCGAACGATTGCGTAGTCAATTAGATGCCAGTGTTTGGATCTTTGCATCCATGTATTTTTATTAGCGGGAAGCCTAAACAAGGTACTTTTTTATTTACGTTATTGCAAGATGGAATTTTACATAAACTGAGTAAAAGCTGGCAACAAACAAATACACTATGTATATATAAAATTTCATATATGACCTTCCTTTCCTCTTTCTTTATATATGTACCACAGATGCAAAAGGTACTCAATGCATTATTTGTTATAGGAGACCAGTTTTCAGTTACTCCATACATTTAAAGGCGTTCATAAATTATCAAAGTTCTAAAATATTAGATAAGATTGATATGATATGATAGTTAACGGCTCATCTATTTGACGACGTAAAACGGTGTCTAGCGGTCTAGATTGCTTTACGACCTTTGGTCCGAGGTTCGATTCCTTGCAAGGCACAAACATCTGTATTAATGAGTATGATAGTTTGTATCGGTCTGAATGTTTTCTATGTATATTATGTATGTATTTACAAAAAAAATCTACGTATATGTATCAGTTGTCTAAAACCCATAACACAAGTTTTAGCTAGCGTACTTGGGACTAGATGGCGCTGTGTAAATTGTCCTGAGATTATTATTATTATTATTATCTGATAGCCTATAGACGGCTGAAAAATCATTCATTACTTACACACACACAAAATCCCTACACACTACCCCTACCCTTAAAAAATTAACATACCCTTCTTAAAAAACCCTATGCAAGGAAAAGGACATTGTCGATTACACGCGAACTTCGATTTTTGTGGCCCGGATCCTCACCAACATGATGTCGACCGTTATGAAACCTACTGCCCGAAATTATGTACCGCCGCCATCGCGATCGTGACAGATTGCCATAGTGCGTGGTGATCATACTGACAATATTATTATCTGATTTTATATTTTACTAGCTACTCACTTCGGCTTCGTACGGATGTACATGTATTATACATATAAATCTTCCTCTTGAATCACTCTATCCATTAAAAAATAGCTTTAAAATCCGTTGCGCAGTTTTAAAGGTTTAAGCATACATAGGGACGGACAGACAGCGACAGCGACTTTGTTTTATACTATGTAATGATAATGATTATGATATATATACTGTTCAAAATCTACCCTGTACCATCGTAAGCACAGATTATTATATTAGAGTCCGTTAGTTTCTGTTCCCGCGCTATTCCTTCCCCCCCCCCCCCTCACCCCCCCTTCTACGGCGGCCATGACGCGCGCGCATTTTTTGTATATTAAAATAAATTAAAACTGAGTTAAACCTACTGTGAAACTGGAAAGCTAGCGAAAATATCTTCGAGACCCTGAAGCCCAAGAAATCCGCAGAACCATACAGGTACGAGACAGACGCTTCCACATAAAGTATTTTCCCGAACATATACCATAAGCATATTATTATATATGTATCTTAATCTATAAGGTATTTATAAAATGAAGCCTAATAGCTGAAATAAATAAATTAACAGTGAGGTTTAGGTAAAAATAACTCTTCGAGAAAATGCATCTGTAACCATTTGTAGTCATTGCAATCATTTTGAGTTGATTATAAAAATCTCTAACTAAATGTAGTACTCGAATATATTCAGTTGCAACACACTATAAACAAAACCGGTGCCATTGTTTATGCTAAACATATATTTTTACTTTCACACTGTATTTCAGTAAAACTTAACCACTGGAATTTAGCCCAGGTTGAACTGCAAATGACTGTAAATAAAACGCAAGAAGATAAACAGAATTTATTGCGGCCATATGCAGTTGTTTCATTTATGTTTCCTTTCTAACCGTAATTTGGTGTTTATTATATCAAGTTCATATTTATCCGACTTCAAATAATGAGGAGGTTATGTGTTTTTTATTTACTTATTAGGGATACAATCTTTATTGAAATAATAATACTCTCAGGACAACTCACACAGCACCATCTAGAGCCAAGTTAAGCTAGCTAGAGCTTGTGTTATGGATACTAGATAACTGATACAAATACATAGATATTTTTTTTCGTAAATACATACATTTTTTTTATACATAGATAACACGCAGACCGATACAAACAATCATACTCATAAATACAAATGTTTGTTCCGTGCGAAGAATAGAACCGGCAACCATCGAACGTAAAACGGTGTGTTAGATTGCTAGACCACCGAGGTCGACTATAAATCTAAAAAATAATTATATGACTATTCATAAGTGCTTGACTTATGAATACTCCAAAATTATTTTGAATTGATATTAAACACTATAACTGAGAAGTTATCAGGTTTAAAAACTCACTCCTCTATAGTATACTGACGTCCTGGACATATGAGGACAGTGAGAAAATACTAAAACCCGTAGTATAAATTTATACAGTTCTGAAATATTCAATGATTCTACATGAATTTACAATGCTTCCGAATACCATTCTTACTTACACACACACACAAACATACACACTAATCAATACATATACATATATCTGTAATTTTGATTATTGTATTCTTTCTTTATTTTTTCCCTATATTACTAGTATTAATACATATAAACACTAAATTATTATATAGGTACACTCAGATCACCCTACCAATGTAACATTATCTGTCAAACCTGCTTTGATTTCCACGATACAGGCATAGTCATAGTTACAATGTTACTTAAGTTAAGTTTTACGAAATAAATGTTATTATTATTCTATTTTATTACCGCCCCTCTAAAAGCACTAATCACAAGAACGAGCATAAACTAGCGTGTTGTTTTTTTAAAGAAATGTTGTTCAGCATTACAATGTATTTTGTGATCTTATTATAATATTATAAACGCGAAATTTTGTTAGTACAGATGGATGTTTGTTACTCTTTCACGCAAAAACTACTAAACGGTTTTTGATGAAACTTTAATAATGTAGCTTAACATCAGAATAACATATAGCATATAAATTTCACGTGGGCACAGATGGTAAATAAATATAATAGCTACTCGAGTAAGAAGATAAATTATTTATCAGTTTGAGTTAAAATAAGAATATATTCTACGAAAAGACTTAGAAAATATCAATTGCTTTTATGTTGATAGACGAAAGTTTAGCTGAAATGTAATCTTATCGAAATTAAACACCCACAGATGGTTATTTTAGTCATCCAATACATTAATCGTCTCTCACAGCTATAAATAAAAAACATTAATTAACGACTGACTAAAGAATTTCATAATATTTAAGTCTGTACTTACATTTAAACAAAAACTTAAGAAATTTTAGATTAGAAATTCTAATTTCCACTGTATAACTGTCCGTACTGTATTGTTTTATCTATGTATTTTATCCATACATTATCATAGCATACACTTTCCTTATCAGAAGTACCAACAGCGCACGTTCACGCAGCCAGCAGTAGGTACACAATTTATATATATTTTAAACTAGCTGTTCACGCGACTTCGTCCGCGTGGAATTTAACTTTATTTTTCTAAAATAAAAGTAGCCTACGTTACTCCTTATTACATCAGCTATCTACCAAAAAAAGTCCCGTCAAAATCGGTCCAGCCATTTTAGAGATTAGCCGGAACTAACAGACCGATAGACAGACAGACAAAAATTTTAAAAAGTGGCTTTTTGGTACTTGTACCGTATTTATATTCATATGCATGTAGTAAAAAACGGTTACTTCAATATAACAAACAGACACTCCAATTTTATTTATATGTGATTAATTATTACAAGGTTCCACTGAAAATCAGCGTTTGGGCATTACAGCCCAGACACAAAGCTGAGTGGAAAGCAAGTTTTAAAATAATTACTTGTAATTTTTATAATATGTTGTATGATTGTTTTGTATGCGCCAGATAAATATATTTTTCGTACTTTCTATCTTTCTAATATTTAACACTAGCTGTCAGACCGCGTGGACTATCGGTTATCGCGCGATTAAAGATGATCAGTGTGGAATGTTATATACCTTAAACCTTATCAAAATTCGCGTAGTTATTTAAGATCAAAACATACATAGGTACAGACAGACAACGGGAAGCGAAATTCTTTTATACTTTATTTAACATTTAATAATTTTAACATTCGAAACAATAATGAAATATTTTATATGTAACACATAAATATTTCATATTTATGGGAATAAAGAGTTAAAATTTACTTTGTTATGTTTGACATTTTTGTTAATTTCAATATTTGTAATATTAATAGCTGATTTGTTGTTTGCCATATAAATTAAATTATATATATATTAATTAAAGTACTGAAATAGCTATTAAAAATGAAAATTTAGGGTATATATTTTTAATGCTGAAGTAAAATTGATAATTTAGTTAAAAAAATAGAAAATAATTATTTCGTGGTGGGCTTCGTATATCACTTAGGCGTATTAAAAATATATAACACCATATTCTCAGACCTACCGCATATACTTACATATAAAATTTCACCAAATCAGTCTAGCCGTTTCGGAGGTTTAATCAGAAATTTAGCTATACAAAAATGTTAGACCTACAATGAGAATCACTGGCAATTTTTATATATTCTTTTATCCATATTCAAAATATGATGTACTTTATATACAATTGTTTTATAACACTTCTGTTACTATGCTCTGCATAATAAACGTCTATACAAGCATTCCTCTATTTTAAATCATTTTCATTAAAAAACACTTAGGTATAGAGATACAAAAAAAAAAAAGTTATATAGATGCGAAGTCGCCGGATTAGCATTTTAAAAATAAACCGCTGGCTCAGCTTATATAGTAAAAATTATGAGATAGTCATGAATTAAGAGTAATTTTATATCCATAGACTAGGGGCCGTTCATTAATCACGTGAGGCTCGAAGGGGGGAGGGGGATAAAAATCACGAAACATCACAAGGAGGTAGGGGGGTATAGTATGATGTTACGTGTGTTTATTTTTTCACCAAACGCCTGATTTCTAAACCGTTAACCGGCATGTAATCTAACCTTGAATAAAATTAGACTTTAATATCTGTATTTAGAGATAATATTCTAAAAATTATAAGATTCTTTGGAGGTACTAAAAATGCAAGTGATTTTGGAGGGAGTGGAGTGTAGCGTGCTAAAGCTAAAGCAGATTTCAGTGGTTACAACGCCATTTAGTATTTCAGTGAGATAACAACAATATTTATTTATTTAATTAAAGAATTTTACATAATAAAGTTTGAAATAAACACATAAATAGTAAATATTCAATCCAATTATAATCACTACATAGTATAAAACAAACTCACTTTCGCTGTCTGTCCGTCTCTATGTATGCTTTATCTTTAAAACTATGCACGGATTTTGAAGCGTTTTTTTTAATAGATATAGTGATTCTAGAATTAAAATTCAAATTCAAAAATAATTTATTCATGTAGGACATTTTAGCCGCTTATGAACGTCAAATTTTTTACATTATAATTTTAATTTTTTTCTACCGTTTCTACAGTCCAGTTCAGAACTGGCAAGAAGCTCAATTGAATATTTTATTTACATATAAGTAAAGTTTCTTCTTCTTTTGATTTATATGTAGGTCTTCGTGTAATATAGCTGCTGCCGCCACGTAGCGTGAAACTAAACCTAACCTAAAACGTGACCAATGGAGAGCCCCCAGTTTGCACTGCAATTTTAGAGCAAGAGCCCACGACTGCCAGACATACGTCATTTTAGTAAACGTGAAAGTTCTTGTATTCGTGTCCCCAACACAGGTAAGAACGATCCCCAAACATGAAACACACCCACATGTACAAAAATTATTAGTTTATTTCAATCATTTGATTTAAGTATGTCTTTCAAAGGTGTAAAAATCCTTTGTAAATTTAATGAGCATACAAAAAATCCACAGCTAGTCTCATTGTTAAGTTTAACAAACAATAAAGTTGGTAAATAATAAAAAATCAAAAAGACAAATAAATGTTTGGTATTAACAAATACAAACTTGCGATTAAAAATAAATTGGATTTGCTGTTACAATCTAGTAATAATCCTGATTATCTTTACGGGGAGAAATTACTAATTCTATCAGGAGAATATGAACAATTTTTCAAGAAAAAAAAAGTTTATGTTAAATCTAAATTCACGGAATGGGAACAGTAATACTTAAAAGTAGAAATATTTTGTTTGATTTATACGATCAAAAAAAATATCGATTTGATGACAAATTCACCACTTATGTGAAAAATTATTCAAAATTTTTAAAAAAGTTTGGGCTAAATCTTTATATTAATAAACAAATTAACCAGTTTCTGACAAAATTAAAACCATCTGGGGCATTATAAATAAAACTACCGGCATATCTGAACAGTTTTATTTTCATTAAATTATGATAATAAATTAATAACAGCAACAAAAGATGTAGTTACATGTTTTTGAGATTTTTTTTTAACATTCCGATTAACATTATTTCTCTGGACTCATCTCCATTTTAGAGCAAAAATATTTTTTAATATCTTGTTGTGCTTTAAATATAAAATATCAGCTTATGTTCATATCATAAAAATAAAACATCTAAATCTAAAAAAATACAGAATTTATTTGTTAAAACTTACTTTCAAATACATTTGCTCTTTATAAGATTATTTTTAACAAATGTATTGATAATTTTTTTCCACAATTAATAATTTAGCAAATTAATCCCACTATTTAATATATATATATATGTATACATACATAATATATCATTTTGCAAATAAGTCCGTAGAAAAGATAATGTTAAATCAAATGTTACAACACTAGATAACCGACTGCTTAATATAACAATATGGTTTCACCGCCGTATGATTACCACTAAGCGCAGTTTTAAATAACTATATATAATCATAGAAGTCACAGCGAATGCACATGGAGTTTTTTGTGACCTATCAAAGGCATTTGATAATAAAACACTTTTGTACAAGTTTAACATTATTATATCAGATAATGATCAAAATTAATGAGAACTTATTTAAAATCGGTCCAAACATTTCAGAGATTAGCCGGAACAAACAGACCGAATATTGACAGACAGACAAAAATTGTCAAAAAAAAATATTTTTTTATATACATATTTATATTCATATGCATGTAGTAAAATCGGATATTTCAATTTACAAATGACACTTCAATTTTATTTATATGTATAGATGTCAATAAAATTAGAATTATATAAGACAGAAAGCCGTTATATTAAATTCGAAAAAAAGATTATTATCGAGAAATCAAACGCCCATAAAATTTACACTTCCTAATGTAAGATAATAAATACACAGATATATCCGTAATGATGAAATAGTAATTTTGTTAATGATACTAATAACAGTAACTCGAAATCTATAGGGCCAGCCATTTGTTACCGCTGAGATAAAAGTGAATATATTTCAATCTCCGAAAACTGGCAAGACTTAAAACGTGGCCCGTCCGACTGGAAGATTTATTTATGTCATTATGGCTATTCAATTGGGGTAAAGCAGTATAAATACTATATGTCTCTCAATGAGAGCAATCGATTTTCATCTCAAGAGAGTATTTAGCGGGAAGATTCAATATTCTCGATGAAATACATTTATTATTGTAGTCGACAAAATTTAGACAGTTTTAGAAAATGCTAAAGCTGACCCGCGGATCTTCGTAAAAATAAGCTGAATGAGTAAAGGAGTGCACAAAGAAGTAATTCATTTCACACGATTTTATACATAAACTGCCAGAATCTGCCTAAATTATAGAGAATATATAAATCCTATATTAAACAATTTTTGTGTAAAAAGCCTATTACTGTAGACTAATTACATAACTTAAAAAGTAAATAACTATCTCCAGCATACAATTTAAACATTTCTCATCTTGTCCTAAATTGATTGTTTGTCAAATACATAATTATAGGGTTTTTGTACGGTTCGAGAAAAAATACTATAATATAAAAATTTTACGTTCAGTGTTTTGAAGTCATGCTAAAAATGTCAAATACAAGAATAAATGATTTTTCATTGAATCTAAATATATATAAGCAAAGGTGACTGACGTAGTGATCTATCAACGTCACAGTCCAAACCACTTGTGGGATCGGTCTGCTCTAATCACTATGACTGATGCAGGTATTAATGTTATAACGTGGATATATTCTATTTTTTCATTTACATTTAATAGAATGTCTAATTTGGTTTGTATTCACACACTTAAACTTAAAAATGAAAGTAATAATAAAATTATTTAAATCTACCCAAAATTCTACTACATGTTTGTGATGAGACAGCCAATTTTAAACTGATCGATTAAAAAATTTTCATGACTATTCAAAAGTGCTTCTATGTAAGTTTATCCCCTGAATAAATGATTTTCTATTCTATTTTCTATCCCTAAGGCGATAAATTAAACCTGAGATCGTGGTTCCTTTGGCAGGTACCAAAAAAGTTTGATTAAAATCCAAATTTAATGAGCATTACAAAGAATCCACAGCTAGTCTATTACGTTAACAAACAAAACGCGTTGGTAAATGGATAAAATGCACAACTCAATTTTGGTCAGGTACAAACTTGTTTGAAGGCACTACAAGTGGGGTGAACTTAGTACAGTTTAGCAAGTTACGGGGAGAAATTTACATTTTTCTAATTCGTTTGTAAGATAAAAAATTGTCTCTCCGTTGCTTGGGAAGTGAATAAATTTGATTGGATCTTGGAAAAAGAATTTGGAGACCCCGCCGGGGTCTCATACGTGGGGGATAAGTTTTAATAGCATAATAGGGGTTTAAGCCTTCAAACAAAAGTTAACTGGGTTATGTTAAAACTAGGCATACTGAACAGTTTTATTTTTATTATACACACTGCTGTTCCCGGCTTTGCACGGACATCTATTAGATTTTCTTTTTATACCTTGGGTTACATTATTGATGTTTTAGTACAAACCCTATTTTTTCTAGTTAGATATAGAAATATAGCTCGTTACTGGCAATAAAAGTAAAATTATTCTAGAAATCAGTAATAAATGAATTTATTTGTTACAAAACTTACTAAATTGATTTCTCTTTATAAGATTATTTTATTCAAAATATTGATTATTTTTTATCCTGGCAATGTAATTTAGCACAGATATTATAATATATATATATATATACATATATATATATATATATATATATATATACATACATAATATACATTGAAAATAGTCATTGTCATCAATACAAATGTAAAATCGAAACCGAGACTATCGGAAGCAAAACGATGTGCTAAACCGCTAGACCACCGAGGCCGTCGTAATATAACATAGTAATCAGTATGATTACATACAGTTTTAAAAACTATATATAATACTAGATGTTCCCGCGAATCAAATGAAGTGGAATTTGGCTTTATTTTTGATTAAAATAGCCCAAGTTTAGCCTTATTACATCAGCATGCCAAAAAATGTCCCGTCAAAATCGGTCCAGCCATATCAGAGATTAGCCGGAACAAACAGACAGACAGACAAAAATTGTAAAAAAAATTTATTTTGGTTTATGTACCGTATTTATATTCATATGCTACATGCATATGAATATAAAACGGTTATTTCAATATTACAAACAGACACTCCAATTTTATTTATATGTATAGATGTCAATAAATAGAATTATATAAGACAGAAAGCCGTTAAGGAAATATCGAAAAAAAGATATTGCATCGAGAAATCAATACGCCCATAAAATTCGCCATCCAATTCTTAGCTATACGGAATATCATCTGAAGATATATCCGTAAGGCAAGGGGAATCGTGGAGACACTAAATCAGTAACCGAATCTATAGTAAGCCAGCCGTTTGTTACCGCTGAGATAAAAGTGAATATATTTCGAATCTCCGAAAACTGGCAAGACTTTATTAAACGTTATTCCGACTGGAAGATTTATTGTCGGGCCTTATGGCTATTCAATTAGGCGAAGCTGTAATTATCATGTCTCTCGGATGAGACAATCGATTTTCATCTCGGATATTTAGCGGGAAGACGCAAGAATATTCTCGATGAAATCTTCTTTATTGCAGCCGACAAATTCGTTTTAGCGAATGCTAGCTGACCCGCGGATCTTCGTCTGTGTCTGAATGAGTAAAGGAGTGGAAGAAGGAATACATTTCACACGATTTTGCTACGTTAAGTATTCTTTTTTATAGATAATATATACTATCCTATGACATACAAACAAGCTATCTGTAGTTACTTACATAACTTAACAATAATAATATCTCCAGACAAGAAACTCATTCTTGTCTTTGAGTTTGTTAAATACATATTATAGGGACGGTCGAGAAAAAAATATAATATAAAAATTTTACGTTCATAAGCGGCTATGATGTCAAATACAAGAATAAATGATTTTTGAATCTGAATCTAAATATATATAAGTCAAAGGTGACTGACGTCTGATTATCAACGCACAGTCTAATATAGACTCTTATGATATGCAGGTAAATGTTATAACGTGGATGCCTACGTTACATTTACATTTACCTGATGTCAAATTTAAAAGAACTGACAAGAAAGAATTTTGTTTAATTCTACCCAAAATTCTACTACATGTTGTATGAAACTTTGTAAATTTTAAACCGATCGGGCTGAGACTTTGTATGCGTAAAGCTACTATGGCGTAGGCATCCCCTAAGAAAGGATTTTGATAAATTCCATCCCTAAGGAGATAAATTAACGCGAGAGAAGCCGCGGGCAAAAGCTAGTTTGAATATCTTTACAAATGTTTGTACCATGCGAGGAATCGACCAGTTCGCATTTGATCATAAGAACGCCGCGTTCTTATAAAATGCATGACTCATTTAACATTAATTAGTTTTAATATACAGTTTTGTCAGTATTTTATATACTAATACATTTTTTTTCCTTTTGTAAAACTGTCTCATCAGTGAATAAAATCCTACGGAAAAATGTCTCCATTCACGAGTCTCATGACTCCATGATGGGGGTTTAAACCTATCTGCATACCAGTGGGTCTCGTGCTGTTGCAAGGATATTATTACGCGCCCCTATACGATCTCTGTAGATTTACTAATACCTATCAGAAACTTTTATAGATTCGGTACAACCCGAATATCGGTCCTTCGAGCCGGATCGTTGCTCGTACAACTAGTTTGTCCTACAAGTAACAAAATACGAATCCATCAAACGGTTACACATTACAATTGATTGGTATTGAATTATACTAAATTGACACTTTCTTCAAAAGTATAGAACTAAAGTCTAAGAAACCTAAATCATTTTAGATAATTTATATATATATATTAATAATGGAATTATTGTTAAAGACGTTATTACATTATACGATTCAATCTTATTAGCATATGTGAAAATGTTTAGATTGCATTGCTGTCTAAATCAAATGAAGCAGATTAATGTAGATTGGATGATTAAAATATATGAGCTCATATCAGTTATTATTGCACTAACAAATCAAATCAATTCATAAATATCTTTATTCATGTATTCTATTACAGACTCTGATATGTCAAAACAACCCTTAGTTTGGAATGATTATTCTTTATTCATGAGTTGAGAAGAAATCACTGACAAGAAACTCAGTTCGTATTCTTTATTCATGTAGGTCTATATATGACTCTTATGATATGTCAAATCTACCCTCAGTTCGGTAATTACTTCTAAGAAAATAGTAAAAATATGACAAAAATTCAGTTCGTATTTTTCCATTCAATTGTAAAATTTACAAAAATGTAGATAAATATATGTTAATATTAAATATTACTAATAAATGCAAATATCTATTGTCTGTTCGTAATATTTTTATTCTATCACAGAGCAATCCATATTCTTTTCAAGTAAAACAGCATGTCATTATGACGGATGACCCGCTAATAAAACAAACAGTTCACGAAGTAGACAGATGAGCCAGCCAACATACAGATCGTTTATTTGACTACAGATATATACAAGAAGGTTATTCGTTCCTGAAAGTTCGGCAATGCACTAGCAATTCACGGATACTACATACTTACCAACTGGTGAACCGCAAATTTGTTTGTCCCTTATGCTATAAAAAAATACTAGTATGTTACAGCTGTAGGTGTGCTACACACACATACATATTGTTAATACAGAGATTGAATTACATCGCGTTGCACAGTGCACCTACTACACGTCCCTCCCCAGTCAGATATACGATGTAGTCCCGTATTGTCGTATTACAATCGATGATAAAAACAAATGTGTTTTATTTGGTAAAGCTCATGACACCACACCAAAACAAACCATATATATGAATAGGAGAACCTTCCATTCATAGTACATGGCTATATCTAGTGTGAAACAGCTGATGATGATTATGAGCATTAATTGCTGTGCAACTTTTACATTTATGTTTGATATATGTCTTAGATTTTGTCTGTAATTACTCTCTAAGAAAATAGTAAAAATGTGAATAAAAACACTATTTTCCCATTCAATATAAAATTGGCAAAAATTAATAAATAAATGTTAATATTATTATTATTACTAATAAATGTTCTGTCTGTTCGTACTATTTTTACTATCACATCGCAATAACATATGTTATTGATTAATAAAACAAACAGACTCTGAAGTAAATGGGCAGGGCACATAGCGTAGGACAGATGCCCGTTGGGGCAGTAAAGTTGATGGCGACCGCGGACCGGAAGACGCAGCGTGTCCAGCAAGGTGGACCGACGATCTGGTCAAGATTGGAAGGCATTATGCACAGCGCAGGATCGATCGTCGTGGAGATTATTTATATAAAAAAAAAAACATCTATTAAAAAGAGCAACACACAAGTTTCTTGCTCATTCTTCTTGTGATGAATCTGCATTCCGAATGATGATAGAATCAAAACATTATCTGAATGGTTGTAATGAGTTTATTTGAATAAAGATTATTTGTATTTCAAAATCATCATCATTATTACATAAGACAAAGTCGCTGTTGCTGTCAACACAACGGATTTTGAAGCGGTTTTTTAATAGATAGAGTGATTCAAGAGGAAGGTTTATATATATAATACATGTACACCCGGGCGAAGCCGAAGCGAGTAGCTAGTAAATTATATTTAACATTACGTTTCACTTGCCGCAAGTGGTCGTAACTTTGACTTTCGCAAATTGCGCAATACTTGTAAAACAATCGTATAATAGGAACGCTCTGAGCGATTATGAATATTTGATAAATCGTTGAGTACGAATTTAACAAATTATATAATGTCCACTTGGCCAACTTAAAACTTGGACTAAATTGTTCTTTGCAGTTTCGTTACGATAATGTATAAATATAAATCAACTAAATGAGCTCTCGTAAAGATGATGTAAATTTTCCTTCATCTCGTTCGTATCCCTATAGATATGGGACGAGACTTTTTTTTATACCACGATGCTAGCAAGCATGTGGCACATCTAGTGGTAAACGGTTATCGTAGCCTATGGATGCCCGAACACCAAAACACGTACAAAAAGCCTTGCTGTAGTTTGTAGAGAGAACCTCGGCAGGTAGTTCATTCCACAATCTAAGTGTACGCGGGAGGAAGCTCCTCTGAAACCGTACTGTCCGAGACCAATTCGAGAGGTTCCAGTGTGTGTGTTCCAATTTTATATATTAGATAAATGGACATTTTTCTCTGCTATATCTGTTCTGTATTTTGTAAGATTATAATATAATAATATCTCAGGAGAACTTCCACGGCGCCATCTAGTCCCAAGCTAAGCAGAGCTTGTGTTATGGATACTAGACAACTGTTGCAAATATTTTTTTCTATAAATACATAAGTACATAATATACACAGAAAACACGCAAACTAATAGAAACAATCATCAATCAATCAACAATCAATGTTCATGCACAGGATTTTCATTTAATGTAAGACATTGACACCTATATAAATATACATTGTAAATAAACTGGCTTTAAAAAAAAGTTATTCAATTGAGTTTCTTATCAGTTCTTCTCAATTGGATCTATATACTGAACTGGACGGTAGTATATGTTATATATATTATAATTTTTCCCTACCATCCAGTCGTTTGTCCGTCCGTCCGTCTACAGTTTGACGTTCATAAGCGCTAAAATGTCCTACATGAATAAATAATTTTTGAATTTGAATTTTGAATATGATTGCGTTCGATTACAGTTTCATTGATTATTTAATTGAATTAGTGCTAATCGGTAGTTCGTATTCACACACTTAAACTTAAATGTAAAGTAAGAATAAAATTATTTAAAAGAGCAACACGCAAGTTTCTTTCTCATTCTTCTTGTGATGAGATTGCTTTCCGAATGAGCGCTAGAATAAAAAAGAATGTGATGACTATTCAAAAGTGCTTCAATGTAAGTTTATTTGAATAAATGATTTTCTATTGTATTCTATATTATTCTATTCATTATAAATTAACGATCATTACAAACATTGCGTTCGAACATCTGTATATACCGACCGTCAAAAGTAAGGTGTACTGGTCGAGGCAGTCAATTTATAAAATTGTATGAACGATATCCCAAGAAGAATACTATAAAAATCCTCGTACTAATAAGTATTCCTCTAGCTTTTCTGCTTTCATTCCTCTTCCTCGTTTTATTGCTTCAGCAGTGTAATTATTGGCTCCGGCACTACGCTGCTGACCTATATTGGCTCTCATTTTGTTTGTATTTTTTTTTCTACCGACTTCAATACTAAACTGACTGCGCTTCTATATTTCCATCGTGTTATAGGGAACTTCTTAATTTTATTATAATTGTAGTGATCTTACTTGGATATTTGTTTTTGAGAGAAATTATTGTTTTTTATTTATATTTAGATTATATTTCATTTACGTTATAAATAAGTTAATAGTGCCCTCATATAGTACCTAGTCTTTAAAAAATTACAAATTTGCGTTATTTATTTATTTAAATTTTAATGCACAAATACAATATATAAAAGTATATATAACGAACTTAACACCTAAGGGCGTTCTCTACCAGTCAACCATAAGGCAAACTGAGAAGTTAGTAAGCGATGCATTATAGTTAACAAACATTATGTTATTCTGATGACGTAACCCTGTTTGGGACAATTGCCGAGTATATGGAAATATTAGTCCAGAAAATGGAGCAGTTGAGCAATGAGTTCGCGTTAAAGTCAATCGTAAAAAGACTAAGATCATGATTGTCGATCCCGCAAACAATAATTCCCCCAAAGTGGCTCAATTAGCGAACTACGAAGCTGTCCCATTCTACATTCACCTGGGCTCATTGGTTGCAAATGGAAGGTTGCATGGATATTGTTAAGAAACAGCCATGGCGAGAAGTCCTATGTATCCAGAGGACTTCTCTCTATGACTATACGTCTGAGCTATAGCTGAATGGGGGAACCGAGAATTTTTTTTTGTCCTCTCTATATATTTTGCAATCTATTAGAAACATCGAAAGAGGTACTCGTAAACGCTGTAATGTAAAATAAAATTATTCATGTTAAAACTCTATTAAAATCAATATTAATAATGAGATAGAGATATAAAACTTTTCCTCAATGCTTAAAACTCAGAATGATACTCATGATATTTTGGAATTTAAAACTGAATTAGAAAAATCAAAGCCACGATACTCAGCAGAAGAAATATTTAAAAAATGTCAACTACTACAGCCACGCTGCCATTCAGAGGACTTTCTTTTGTCTTTATTGTATGAAATCGTAAAAAGGGAGGCTCGGCGATGAATACTTGATAAACCATTATTTATAACTTGTAAAGTTTCATAAAGTTACAAGTTCCATAAACTTGGCAGTTTGGTTCGCGAATTTGTATTCTCCATGTCGCCCGCTTTTACGGTATAACACTTTGAAATTAATAAAACTTTTTAGACGAAGCTTAGTTGATACCATAACAATATAACCATTTCAATTTGAATTTTATAATTCATTTAAAAACAGACTGTTAAAAAATATTTGTTATTTTTTTATACAGTACTTATTTATGATGTTTTTATTTATTTATTTATTTAAAACTTTATTGATTTTGTACAATAGGCGGGCTTAATGCTAATAGCATTCTCTACCAGCCAACCTTTGTTCACACATTGTTCAGCGATTCATAGTTGATACAATAATAATATAATTAATTTAATTTGAATTCAAAATAATTCGAAAAAAGAATGTTATAAATATTTATTATTTTGTAATGCAGTACATATTTATGCTATAACACTTTGCTTAACGATTCTTAATTGTTATAATAATAATATAATTATTTTAATTTGAATTCAAAATAATTCGAAAAAAGAATATTATAAATATTTATTATTTTGTAATGCAGTACTTATTGTGCTATAACACTTTGCTTAACTATTCTTAATTGATATAATAATAATATAATTAATTTAATTTGAATTTAAAATAATTTAAAAAGCACCATTAAAATTATTTATAATTTTTTAATGTATAATAATTTATTCTGAAAAACTTGGAAATTATTAAAACTCGTTCAAACGATGCTCAGTTCATATAATTATAACATAACAATTAGAAAATTTATGAAGACTGGTATAAAATATAATTTAAAGTTTGTATTAATTTCAAAGTCAAGTATAGACGATTAACATTAAAAAAATATATATTATTAAACTTGGAAATGTACTTTACACTTTATAATATATAATTAATTGTAAAGTAAATATTATATTATTAAGTGTAATGTACACTTAATAATTTGCAATTTTTTAATGGTAATCGTCTATACAATGACTTTGAAATTAATACAAATTCTTCAACGATGCTTAGTTTATACAATAATAATATAACCAGGTATGAATAACAATGAGTTCACATTTATAATTAAAATTAATAAAAAAAAATGTTTATAAAATATTAAAGTGAGTTAATAACTCACTTTAATAATGTAACTCACTTTTATATACTTTGAAATTAATACATGTTTTTACAATTATACCTAATATATCAGCAGCATTTAAAATCATTCCTTTTAAACCAATGAAATTAGTCTCTGAAATACATGTATTACTATAAGTTAAAAGGAAAGGACAATTCGTTCTGAAGCCTAAAAATGAAAATTTCTTGAATAATTTCTTTCGTTTGTTCATACCACTTAATTATATACTAATTTAATACAAAAATATAACGCAAAAGTTCTTTTGAAGTGACTACAATGGCATACTTGTTATGGCGACTATAAATAGAAATATTTCTTTCAGTCGATCTTTTATTTATTATTAAGTGGTGGAAACAACTTTAGTAATGGATGTGAAGCTGTATTGTTACATTATATTTATTACAATAAACACAAAAACAATAACACTTACTAATAAGAATGTTGTATAAATATTTCAGAAATATGAAATGAAATTTATTAATCCAAGAAAGGTCACTCAGTTACAATTCTATTAGTGTTACTGATATTAGAAACGGGAATGTTTGTGAGTGTTGTTGAATGTACGGTACAAACATTGGTCTACGTGTTTTCTATATATATTATTTGTAATATTTACAAAAAAATATGTATATACATTGCCTAGTACCCATAACTTAAGCTCTGCTTATCTTGGGACTAGATGGCGCTGTGTGTGTTTTACTGAAATATTATATTATTGTTCAAAATCTACCCTGTATTATCGTAAGCACAGATATTATATTATATTAGAGCCCGTTAGTTTTCTGTTCCCGCGCGTTCCCTTCCCCTCCCTTACCTAGTACTGAACTGACTGTACGGCGGCCATGACGCGCGCGCGCATTGTGTTGTGAATTAAAATAAATTAGAACTGTGAAACCTACTGTGAAACTGGAAAGCTAGCGAAGATATCTTCGAGACCCTGAAGCCGAAGAAATCCGCAGAACCATACAGGTACGTGACTGACGTTTCCCTAACATTTTGGTAGCAGAGTAGTTTCCCAAACAATTATAATAGCTGTAACTGCGATTTCACCTGCGTGAAATTTATAGCCTATATATCATTCTGATGTATAATCTATATTACTGTAAAGTTTCATTAAAATCCGTTCAGTAGTTTTTGCGTGAAAGAGTAACAAACATCCATCCATACTCACAAACTTTCGCGTTTATTACTTTTATAATAATTCATATTATTTTACTGGATTTTAAAATTTGTAAATAATCCGACCGTTACTACAGTACATCACTGAAAGGTCTTCGGTACAGAGACTGAAATCTTCAATACACTACTTATAAAAACAAAAACCTATAAACAAGTAATAAGGTTACTTTTTAAATAGTACATACTAATTTTACTGCATTTTTAAATTTGCAAATAATCCGACCGTTATATGTTACAGCGACCTTCGAAATCCATAGGTCGCTGGTTCAAATCCGGCTCGAAGGACCATTTTCTGTTTGGGATCCTACTCCTCGGAGATGATTCAAACTTGAGCAGACTGTATAAACTGGTTTATTAACTTTTATCAGAGAGACACGGTGAACATCCGCTTACGCCGATGGTGCAGTGGCCAGTGAAAGTTAATTGGTGTGGGGTGCCGATCCCCGGTCGTGCCCCTGTCTCTCAACGTCACTTCGGCCCCGCTAACACTACAGTACATTACTGAAAGGTCTTCGTTACAGACACTAAAATCTTCAATACACTACTTATAAAATTAATTAACATAAACCTCTAAACAGGTAGATCCGAAGAGGCGAGTATTAAAATGACGCCCAGCAAACTTTTGTGAATATTTACTATTTCGCAAATTAATAGAAGCAAAACTTTGCCAAGAATAAAATACTTAGACGTCATCTCAGAACTAAGACAGGATTAAAACTCTCAAACTCACCGGCGCTACATTCTCGTCCCTATATCGATGTGGATAGAACTGAAAATGCAATATTATGTACTATTTGTCATTTTAATATTTAAGTTTCAATTCTGTGAATAATAGTTGCCGGAATGGTCGTGAAATTCAATTTTAGATCTGCGCAAAGTTCTAGGAAATCTCATTTTGGTATTTTAAAGCTCTATAAAGTTTGATTTTAAATGGATTGCTAGTCAGTTGGATTCACACTGCCCATTGTTCCCACTGGTGGCTCTATATACTACCTACGAATGGTAAATCAACACATGTGGGATATATAGCTATGAATACAATATATCTATATTGAATACGCGATAATCTAAATGTATATAACTCAAAGGTGACTGATATAGTGATCTATCAACGCACAGTCCAAACCACTAGACGGATCGGGCTGAAATTTGGCCTGAAGGTAACGTGACGTAGGCATCCAGTAGCAAAGTTTTTTGATTAATTCTACCCCCAGAGGGATAAAATAGGGGATGAAAGTTTGTATGAAACTTAAACCGATCGGGCTGAGACTGCATGCATAAAGCTACTATGACGTAGGCATCCCCTAAGAAAGTATTTTGATAAGTTCCACCCCTAAGGGGATAAATTAACGCGAGCGAAGCCGCGGGCAAAAGCCAGTAAGCAATAAACTCGGGCGTCTTCTTTTTATATGAGAAAAAAAAAAGTTATAATAAGAAAATATAAGTTATATATTAACAAATAAGTGATCCATGTACTCTGGCAATCGTATAGCTTTCAATAACAAACTTATGTTAATTTACAATCTATTTATTATGTACTAGTTGTACTCGCGACTTCGTCCGCGTAGAATTTAACGTTATTTTTCTAAAAAAAAAAGTAGCCTAAGTTACTCCTTATTACATCAGCTACATGCCAAAGAAAGCCCCGTCAAAATCCAGTCATTTCAGAGATTAGCCGGAACAAACAGACATAAAAATTGTAGAAAAAAATATTTTGGTGTATGTACCGTATATATTCATATGCATATAGTAAAAAACGGTTATTTCTATATTACAAACAGACACTTCAATTTTATTTATAGGTATAGATATAGCCTAACTGGACAGCAAAATCAGGCATCAGGAATTTTTTTTTTTTTTAATGTTTGCTGTCACTCTGATTTGATATCGAAGTCCATAGCTAGGTAGTCGATTTACAATCAAAGTAATTCACTAAATTCATTGCACACTACATTAGTTTCATTATTTATTATGACTATTTGAATGTGTGAATATTTTGTATTCATTCATGAATGAATATTGAACCTTTCTATTCTCAGCTTTACATATTCATGTGTGGGCTTAAGTTAAAAGAGGAAGAACTAATACTAATGTATTTAGATACAATATATATTAAGTACATAGATTTAAGTATTGTATACGTAATATTTCATGAAAACCTCACCTACCTATTAAACATACATATATTATTCATTAGTAGTTTCTAGTTTTTATATATATTATAACAATAAAAACTCTGGTCAATTCACACAGCGCCATCTAGTTCCAAGCTAAGTATAGCTTGTTTAATAGGTAATAAACAATTGAAACAAATATTTTTGTAAATACATACATAATATACATATAAATATATGTTCAAAATTATGTTAATTGTATTACACTAATGTGATTCTTTTTAATACAAACGTGCATTGCGGCTCACCTGATGGTAAGTAATTACCGCCGCTCATGAGCACCACCAACACTAGAGGAATTGCAAGTTACCCAACCTTTAAAAAAGGATAAGCGCTTTTCTTAAAGGTTTCAATATCGTATTGTATTGAACAGAGATTAAGTACCATGTTGATTATCGCATGGAATCCTTGTTGTTAGTTTAATATAAGTAAATCAATATTTATTTAAAAGAGCAACACACAAGTTTAGTGGTTAAAAAAACTTGACTATTCAAAAGTGCTTACATGATTTGAATAAAGATTATATATAGATTCGGAAATTCCACAATGTAGTTTTGCGTGATTGGTTTATATAGTAATTATATTTACTATTATTATAGAACTTATTTGATTTTGATTTAATAAAATTTATATACCTAATAGATTAAACATAGAGTACATTATTAGCTGTATTTATACCATCAATTCTTACCTATATATCATAAGTAAATAAATATAAATATTTGTATACGTTAATCTTATGACTTGTACCACACACGTTCTCCGGAATCCAGGGCAGAGTGTGGAATGGCACCAATATCCACGAATTCTATGCAATATGCAAAAATCCTAACAATTTCTTTAGCATCACGCGCTGCAGTTATGAGCTTTACTGAATATGTTCAATACATTTTATGTGACAGCCTTCAGAACCCACTATATTAAGATATGTAAGAGAAAACTGTATATATATTAGGCTGGTAAATATATCATGTAACAATGCTGTTTCACCACCGTACCAAGAAACTGTATATATATTGGATGAATGGCGGTCTTTTACCGTATAGAATATATGGAATTATATAAAAAAAAAAAAAAAGGTTTTTAGAAAAATAATAGTTATACTTATCAAAATTAAAATATATAACAAGAAATACAATGACATTATAACATTTTACTATAAAAATAATAGACAAAATACATAAATGAGACAGAGATAGAGGTGCACAGTGCTCAAATAGAATGCTTTGTGACAGTATGTGACAGCCTCCATAACCAACTATATTAATATACGTCAGTTCATGTAACAATACATTCTATGTAACAGTATGTGACAGCCTCTATAACCAGCTAAATTAATATACGTCAGTTCATGTAATAATACATTCTATGTAACAGTATGTGACAGCCTCTAGAACCAACTATATTAATATACGTCAGTTCATGTAACAATACATTCTATGTGGCAGTATGTGACAGCCTCTAGAACCAACTATATTAATATACGTCCATGTAACTATCACCAACTATATTAAGATATATCAGTTCAGAAATTCAAAAATCATGTAGGACTTATTAGCCGTTTGTGATCGTAATTTTTTTATATTATTATTTTTACCCTATCGTCCAGTTCACTATGTAGATCAAATTGAGAAGAACTGGCAATAAACTCAAATTATTTCTTTTTTTTTTAAAAAAAGCTAGTATTTACAATGTATATTTATACAGGTGTCTATGTCTAACTTTAAATGAAAATTTTAAACAATACAGTATACGTGTCAGCATCCAGAAACAACTATATTAAGATACATCACTTTATGTAACTCCCAGACTGAAGTTTCTGTTTATTTCTCTCTTTATGTAAAAATACTATCTTTTAATGCCAGGTTGTTTGTAAGAGATGGCTAATAGCGATAAGATCGCCTTTTGAACATTTTCCGCTATACTTAATCTTAGGTATAGAATAGAAAATCGTTTATTGAAATAAACTTAAGGTAAGCACTTTTGAATAGTCAACATAAAATTTTTATTCTATCGCTCATCACAAGAGGAATGAGCAAGAAACTTTGTGTTGCTCTTTTGAATATTATAATAATTATATTTAAAAAAATAATTACACAATAACATGCAAGAGGCATGCGATAATCTATATACAAACTACTACAGTGTGTTGTTACTTTAAATTAATCGTTGTAAGTTTACATTTTTAAGTCGAAAAGTGAGTACAAATTACCAACTAACATTAATTTATTAGAATCAAATATAAAACATAATTAATAATAATAATAATAATAATAATTTCTGCGTGTTTTGAATCTACCGCCGAATACATATATCACAAAGCAGAAAGCAGTAATATTAAACACCTGTCGTATCGTGCGTAAATTTTTGCAGGAATAATAATAATAACACTAGTCACACAATGAGTACACACAAACTTACACATATACACACGTGCTCATACGCACGCACACATACGCACGCTCACACACGCTCACACACACACACAAACTGCACTTACTTGGTTTCGGCCCGTAAGTGTAAAAAAAAAAAAAAACCAGCAAAAGCTGAGAGAATATAAAAAATAAGTAATAATAATCTTTATTTAATTCAGAAGGATCGTTACAATATTATTTATACAATAGGTACACTTTCACGATAATATCACTCCATTTAATTAAAATTATCTTCAAAATATTAGTTTTTTTTTTATATATTCTTCATTTATTTAGGGACTTTTATCATAATATGATAACGCCAGTCCCATCGTATCTTATTACTAATATAAGATTAGTGTATAATGAAAACAAAAAATTTGCTGGCGATGATACAGGATCAGACAGAATACCGTGGTACATACATTACTACTCTATTCTACTCCAGATAACTTTGATTAAATTGTAAATTTGCATTACACAAATCAATGCACGTAAACTTTAGTTGACTCATCGTTTGGTTAGCAACATTTGGAATTCTAATTTCGAAACGGCTTCTTGATTTCAATGTATTTCAATTCCTGCACTAATTTTCCTAAACGAGATAATATACTCATATGATTATCTATTTACTGCTTCTACTGACTTCGGTTGCGTAGAATCAAAATAAATAATAATTTCAAAACAGAAGCAGCCTTTATTATTCCTTATAACATTACCTATATTCGGGTGAAAGTCCCGCCTAAATCGGCCCAGTCGTTACAGTGATTAGTAAGAACAAACACACTGAGATACAAAGTACTTTTATATTAACAATATAGACATTGTAGTTGATTATTATAATTATGAATTTTATGGACCTAAAATATTCCTTCATTTCTTAATTGGTTTAAATATTGTGGTTATTAAAAAGTCGTCTAGAGTCATTTTGACTCCTGTTCTGGTTCAATGGAGTAGTTCACATTCAGTCAATAAGAATGCGAGTTTTCAGTTCAATAAGATATATAGACATAAGGCATTACCAATATAAATCTAAAAGACTATTAGTAACCGCTTTACTAACCAATCGTTAAAGAAATCCGGGAGGCCACTTCGGCCCATAAATTACATATCTGCACATCCACTCCGCTTCAAGCCCACATTCTAATAAATCTCTCTGGATACTTCCCATCCCGGATTTTTACCAAGTCTAGTGCTTCGATAATCCTGGGCAATACGATATTTTGCATGTTTAGTTGGTAGAATGCTGAAATTCAATACTATATATGATGACTACGACGGCTTCGGTGGTCTAGAGGTAGCACACCGCACAGTGGGAACAAGAAAGCCATCTCATAAATACTTTTTCTAAAACTCCGTGGTATAATACTAGTAGGTTTAGATTCAAATCTCTGACTATTCATACTTCATAGAATAGAGCCTCTAAAGTCAAGGTTGAAAAAAATACAAAAATAATTCTGTAACTTAAATTTGTTTGGTATTTATAGTATCAAAACAATATCAAGATATAGTGTGATACCATTTTAGATTCGAAACTACATAAAATAAAAATATATTTAGTTAATAAACAAAAATCCATATATCGTTATATGAAATATGTCTATTCTAAATTTGATTTATTAGGAAATATAATTTAATTTGATGGCCAGTGCAAAACGTTTTCATGGTGAGATTTCCGCTTCTTTATTTGAGTTCTCTGTCTGAATTTATTAAATATTTAATTTTATCTTTTGCCTTACTTTTATCAACTATTTCACACAGTATATAGCCCATTCCCATAGTATTCTATACCGCATAATGATAAATATTTTTTATCAAGTAATTTTGCACACGTATATGATCATTATTAAGTATAAAATAGTGCATGTATTTGCATATGAAATATTACAGTTCTTCATAAGATTTGTCATTACTAAATAATTGATATAAATATTAAGATAAGTCTTTATTGATTTAAAGTGATACAAATTATGTTGATTCTATCTCAAACTATATACGAAATAATTTTACCGCTTCAGATGCAATATAGAAAAATTAATACATCAGAATCCTATAACTCAGAAAAGAGATGTGGTCGATTTTTAAATAAAATAGCAATTGATAGGATGGTATTTTCAAAATCTAGAAAAAACTACATGCGAACCTGAACCTCCTACTTCGATAGAGAAAAGAGGAAGACCTAAAACGTACGAAGACAGTTCGGACAAAGAAACGGAAAAACAAGGGAAAAATTATCATTGTACATTAAAAATCACTGGTGATGATGAGGTAGATGAGGAATTAATAAAACTGTTTTGTGTTATGAAATGAAATGTGAACGTCACTTTTCTGTCTTGCCTCTCGGGCAGGAAGATAGAACAAAGACTATAAACAGTTCAGGCAATCAAACATGTTCGGTAGGTGATGTTCTACACATTTTTATGAATAGATAACAAGTTTAAGAAAACCTTCCAATTAATATATAATGATAAAGGTAATAATACGGGATACTTTTACTTATTTCTGTATAAACTTCTTAGGATAAATGTAATCTACAAATTCTATATTTCTTGTATTCCTAAATATTAGAAATATTTTTTACTCACACACATTATATATATATATATATATCAGGAAAAAAATATATACTTTATTAATACATTATAGATTTATAAAAATATAAATTAATTATGATGGTATTGGTTTCAAAAATACAGTTAATAAACAATCCGAAATATGTCTAATATATACAACCCTACATATATAAATATATATGATATAAATATTTAGATATATTATTTTCGTAAATACATTCACTATATACATAGAAAACAGACCAGCACAAACAATCAAATCTTGAGAAGAATGAACAAGAAACTTCCGGGATTTTAATCGTTCACGAATATGACGGTCTACGTTTAAAGTTTTAAATTCCGCAGATCGCTTTGTGACTATTTACGGAGAAATACGAAATACGGTCGAGCGCAGTTGTGGCTATCCGTCATACTCGTGAACGGGTGCTGCTTGTGTGGACTGGTCTGGTCTAATCACTTTGACTTTTTTTCTCTTATTAATTGTTTAACCAGTTGTTGTATATTGAATGTTTTTTTTTCTATTTTATTATTTCATTGAATTAGTGCTAATCGGTGGTTTGTATTCACACACTTAAACTTAAATTGTAAGTAAGAATAAATTATTTAAAAGAGCAACACCCAAGTTTCTTGCTTGTTCTTCTTGTGATGAGACAGCATTCCGAATGAGCGATAATGTTATGACTATTCAAAAGTGCTTCAATGTAAGTGAATAAATGATTTTCTATTCTATTCTACGCAAGTTAATATCCCGCTATAAATCTAAACTTTGGCCACACAATTCTAGTTTATGCAGCGTCCAGGTAAACCAACTGGTTACTCTAACTGAACTTTTGGAGTAAACATAATTATGCTGTTTCCAACTTTGTATTTGCCATTTTGTCACTTTGGTTGCGGTTCTGTTTGAGATTAACGTTTGTTCTGTATTATAATTATAGTTTTGTGTGAGTTATTACAGAATTAGCAACCTGCCAGTTTTGGCGGTGAAGGTCAAAATTATTAACAACTAGCTTTTGCCCGCGGCTTCGCTCGCGTTAATTTATCCCCTTAGTGTTGGAATTTATCAAATTCCTTTCTTAGGGGATGCCTACGTCATAGTTGCTCTATGCATGCATAGTCTCAGTCCGATCGATTTAAAATTGTCAAAGTTTCATACAAACTTTCATCCCCTATTTTATCCCCTTGGGGGTAGAATTATTCAAAATTCTTTCTTAGCGGATGCTTACGTCATAACATCTACCTGCATGCCAAATTTCAGCCCGATCCGTCCAGTGGTTTGGGCAGTGCGTTGATAGATCACTATGGTAGTCACCTTTGAGTTATATATATTTAGATTTTTAACCTTATTTCCTTTATATTCCATAACAATACTTACTACTACTTATTGTGAGTATAATTTTAGTCTGTACGTTGCCAGATTTGTGCTTTCAGTTTAAAGTTCATAGTACATTAGTTCACCGCTTTACTTCCGATGGTCGCAGATTCGATTTAGTACTGCACAAACATTTGTATTCATAAGTATGATTGTTTCTATCGGTCTGGATGTATTGGCTGTGTATGTATATTCATTATTATCTGTTTCTGCCTTATACCATTTATTTGGGGTTCGTCGTAATATGTATTATATCAGTAAAAAAATAGGTTTTAATTTTATATTTATTATATTATATACATAACCTAATTGTACAACTAAGAACTTAAAATTAAAAATCTTAAAAAAATAATAATATGATGACTAAAATATATTATTAAAAGGGGTCCCTTTAGGCAACGTTCCGAAGATATTGGCAGCGTTCCCTCTTTGATAGCTAGACTAATTCTTTGTCCAAGGTAGCTGCCAGTTCTATATCAGTTCAGTATGGTCCTCGTATTATATCAGTTGTCCCATATGTTGTTACTGGCTAATCAGATATGTATTTTATATTCTAAATTTGTATTTGAATTTATAGTTCCTTTTTAGATTCTTGTTTCGATACTTCAATTCATTTCTTTCTGTTGTCAATATGTTAGTTGTCTATTATTAATATATTTTCTCCGTTTACCTAGTCTTCTTTCTTATTACCAACACCATATACAGTACCCATAACACAAGCTTTGCTTACCGTGGAACTAGATAGCTCTATGTTAATTATCCAGGGTTATTTATTATTTAAGTTTATTTGAATAAAGAATCTTCTGTTCCATTCTAAACAGTCCGCATTTTCTAATGAAATGGCGTTACATCCAACACAGCTGCTTCCTTGCAAGTAACAACTTAGTTCTAAAACCTCAATTCAAAACCGTTGCATGGAAACCAAGTGTTTACAGACAATATAAATCCTAACTCCAGCACAATACACGGATGTGACGTCATGTAGGATATGCTGGTATCGTTTATTCGCCGCATACGTGCCTTCTCTATCCGGGGGTAGCTTACAGGAAAATATTATCGCCCCGCCGGGTTTTATTGCATCCAGTTTGATTTGCGGGAAGATTATAACTGTTTACGTATGTCCGTTGTTTGTTTTGATGTACAGACATCATTTATAATTATTACTTATGTATTTTTTTATTACGGTCAACCAACAGTGTATATATATCTGCTAATATATAAAATTCTCGTGTCACAGTTTTCGTTCCCATACTCCTCCGAAACGGCTTGACTGATTCTCATGAAATTTTGTGATTATTGAGTAGGTCTGAGAATCGGCCAACATCTATTTTTCATCCCCCTAAAGGTTAGGGGTAGTCCACCCCTAAATTTTTTATTTTTATTTTAAGGCAAAACAATGTTTGTCGGGACAGCTAGTTATATATAAAAATTACGTCTCACGTTGTTTGTCCGCGATGGACTCCTAAACTACTGAATCGATTGGAAGTTTGATTGTGTCACATTAAGAACGCAATTTCATCCAACTTGAAAGACAGGATAGCTTACATCTCTATTTACAGGCGCAATATTATATATTACTCAAGAACCTTAGCCACAACAACGCGTGGCCGTGTCTGCTAGTCTATATATATTATTAAATACATAATTTGCATTGTGGTTATTCAATCAGTGGTTACCAACTAGCGGTCCGCAGATCGTAATGGTAAATGTTACCATTTACTATATTCTTTTATAGCATAGTGAAGTGCGTTGCTGGCCTTTTAAGAGGAAATTAGCTCTTTTCTTTGAGGTTTCAATATCGGATCAGTTCAGTAGGGTGTGCTTGTATCGTTTATTCCCCACATATATATATATATATATTATTAATTACGTAATTTGTATTGTAGTTATCCAATCAGTGGTTACCAACTAGCGGTCCGCGGATCGTAACGGTAAATGTTACCTTTTACCAAAAGCTTCTTTTATAGCGTAGTTTATAACTGACCTTGCGACTCACCAGGTTACTGAGAGAATTGCAAGTGCGTTGCTGGCCTATTATTAGAGGAAATTAGCTCTTTTCTTTGAGGTTTCAATATAGGATCAGTTCAGGATATGCTGGTATCGTTTATTCGCCGCATACGTTGCCTTCTCTGTCCGGGGGTAGCTTACAGGAAAATATTATCGCCCCGTAGGGGTTTATTGCATCCAGTTTGATTTGCGGGAAGATTATTACTGCTTACGCGTGTCCGTTGTTTGTTTTGGTTTCTGCAATTTTTTTTTTAATTCATCAGGGTCGACAAAATTGTAAATTACTTCATAAATTCTGAGCATCGGAAGTACTGTGGTTCAACATACCATATTACTTCTGATGATCGCGGATTCGATACCTCGCATGACGCAAACATTTGTATTCATGTATTGGTATTTTTGGTCAGGGTGTTTTCTGTGTATATTATGTATGTATTTATAAAAAAATGAATATTTAAGCATTTACTCATAACACAAGCTCTATTTAGCTTAGGACTCATCTAATCCTAAGTGTAAGCTGCTACGCTGTGTGGTTGTGCTGGGTTATTATTATTATTAATACAATATTAATAATAATATACTTTTTATTACTGTCTCAGATAGTTTAGTCAGAAACATTATTAACTGTCGATAACGTGGAAACGACTTCAACAAACTTGAATTACGACACTAAGCCATATTCCATAAATGTATAAAGATTAAAAAAATCGGACAATACTTAAATAATATTACTTATTATTAAAATTAATAATAATAATATATTTTATTGACACCAATTTAAGTAGTTACAGTTATTCTTCCTATAAACTATTACATTTTTGTTAATAATAATACATACATATAATTTAAAAATATAAAAAAAAATAAAGCTAGAAAAGTATTATTTAAACAGACACAACGAACGAAGAAATTTTAATATACATATCATTATATTATGTACACTCGGAAAACAATTCCCTACCTTCCAGTTCTTTGAAATAAAATCAGTAGACACTTATATTATAAAGTGCAGTTGGTCTCAACTTCTATATGTCTGCATGTCGGCGGATTGCATTCGTCGGCGCAGATTGGATGCTGTCGGGGTGGTGCTACATCATACGTGCCGGGAAATACAGATTTATCTCTGATATTCGACATAGCAGTACAATGGCATTCTCGAATTTTTCTCCTCAAAAAGATTTTAATAAGGTAGCTGGCAGCTGTGTGGAGATAAGGATGCTATAGCATGACGTGCCAGCTATATAAATATGCTTACTTCGTACGATCTAACTCAGTGGTGACCAACTAGCGGTTCGCGGATTGTAACCTACGGACCGGAAAATAAACATAGTTTTTTCCGGCTCTCCTAAAGAAGTCATTAACTCTTTTCTTTGAGGTTTCAAATCGTATAAGTACGAATCACCATCCAGCAATGCTGGAAGGTGATTCCACAATTTTGTGCGCGACATAGTTATCTTGAAAAAATGAAATAAAAATTAAAAAAATTCACAAATACGTGTGTCGCAGATTGGATGCTGTCAAATGTACTACATCATACGTGAAAGATGTAGTAAATATAGATTTGTCTTTGATATAATAATATAGCGGTACAATGGCATTCTCGTTTTTCTCCTCAAAAAGCTTTAATAAGGTAGCTGGCAGCTGCGTGGAGATAAGGATGCTATAGCATGACGTACCAGTATATAAATATGCTTACTTCGTACGATCAACTCAGTTGACCAACTAGCGGTCCGCAAATCAGTAACGGAAAATCAGCGATAGTTTTTTCCGGCTCTCCTGATGGTAAGTCATTAGCACCGTCCATGAACACCCTGGAGAATTATAAGTACGTTACCGGCCTTTTAAGAAGGCATATATATATATTATACAAAATTATTATAGTAACGCCTTAAATGCTACCATTTACCAAAAGCTTCTTTTATAGCATAGTAAACAAACGAGCTTTGATGAAACTTTACGAGTACCTTACCGGCCCTTTAATAGCTGTTTTCTTTGAGGTTTTATGTCGTATCAGTTCAAAATACCATTGCTGGAAGATGATTCACAATGTGAATAAATGAAAGATTTTAAAGATTTCAATATTGAAACACAGCTTCTTTCATATAAGGCTATTACACAGACGATAAGTCAAATGTACCTACCCTTAGTTTTGAAAGATGTAGTATAAATCAAGAAAATTTGTTTGAAATAATAATAATATCTCGGAACAATTCACACACCGTTATCCAGTCCAAGCTAAGCAGAGCTTGTGTTATGGATATTAGACGACTGATATAAATACATATTTGTTTAAATACTTACGTAACATACACAGATTACACCCAGATATCCATGAATACTAATATTTGAGCGTGCGCGGAAACGAACCCGCTACCATCCCAAGTAACGCGGTATGGTATAAAGTTGGACCAATGAGGCCGTCAATATGTATATATTATAAAATAGTTATTATTATACAAAACCTACTAATATTAGAAACGCGAAAGTTTGAGAGTATGTATGGATAGACAGGATGTTTGTTGCTTTTTCACGCAAAAACTACTGAGCAGATTTTGATGAAACTTTACAGTAATATACCTTTATATCAGAATAACACAAAGGTTATAAATTTCATGCGAGTGTAACCGTGGGTACAGCTTGTTATTACATAAATGACAGTTCCAGTAGTCTAGTGGTTAAGCAGACCGCTTTACTATTTGATAGTCGCTGGTTCGATTCCTCGCACGGTACAAACATTTGTATTCGTGAATATGATTGTTTGTGTCGGTCTGGATGTTTTCTATCTATATGATGTATGTATTTACAAAAATAATATGTATTTATATCAGTTGTCTAGTACCCATAATACAAGCTCTACTTATATTGGGACTAGATGGCGTTGAGTCCTGAGATTATTATTAATTGACATTCGATATGGAGTCCGACGAATAGAACAGTATTCTCGAATTTTTCTCCTCACAAACATCTTTAAGAAATATATAACTCAAAGGTGACTTACATAGTGATCTATCAGCGCACGGCCCAAACCACTGGACGGATCGGGCTGAAATTTGGCATGCAGGTAGATGACGTAGGCAGGTAGGTTATGACGTAGGCATCCGCTAAGAAAGGATATTTGATAAATTCTACCCCCAAGGGGATAAAATAGGGGATGAAAGTTTGTAAGAAACTTTGTCAATTTTAAACCGATCGGGCTGATACTTTGCATGCATAAAGCTACTATGACGTAGGCATCCCCTAAGAAAGGATTTTGATAAATTCCACCCCTAAAGGGATAAATTAATGCGAGCGAAGCCGCGGGCAAAAGCTAGTCTTTAATAAAGTAGTAGACAGCTGTGGCGATAAGCACGTTATAGCACAGTGACGTGAAAGCATTATAAATATGCTTACTCCGTGCGATCTAACTCAGTGGTTCCCAACAAATGGCCCGCAGGCCAATAATAATCTGCCAAAGTTAAAATATGGACGAAAATAAAACTCAATTACAAAACAGATTATAGCTTCCAGATTCCTAACTTACTTTTCACTCATCTAGTTCATTGACAATATAGATAAAAATATATAATAAAATAGAGGAATTTTCGAAAAAGCATATAACATTTTTATTTTAATCTTAAAAAATAATTTAATAGAAGAAATATTATGTAATAATATTAGTAAATATTTGTCAGAAAACTTTTAAATAAATAAAATTGGGCCGCTGTCATTTCATTGTAACTTGCTACGCCCTTCAATAGACCTCGCTTATCTACGATAAAAGTCCCTAGTTCATTACATCCATCTTTAAATAAATTACTTATTACCAATTTATTATCAACTTATTTTTATATTAAAGTATTTATTCTAGTTGTAACTAACAATAAATCAAATGGACCGCGGTCAAAAATAAGTTGCCAATACCTGAACTAACTCAATGCGGATCGAGAAATCTTTTTGAATTTGGAATTTTAAAAATTGCAAATGTATGTTTGTATTTGACTTACGAGTTGTTACGATTTTGAACATATAATTTATTAGCTCAGCGTTCATGCCGAACTGTTTACATCCATAAATCTTAAATACATTATTATTACAAATTTATTATCATCTTATTTTTATATTAATACAGTTTTAATTTAGATCAAAATTCAAAAAATTCAAAATTCAATAATCATTTATTCATGTAGGACATTTTAGCCGCTTATGAACGTCAAGTTTTTACATTATAATTTTTTTTTCTCTACCGTCCAGTTCGGTATATAGATCCAATTGAGAAGAACTGGCAAGAAACTCAATTGAATTACTTTTTTTTAAAAGCCAGTTTATTTACAATGTATTGGTATTTATATAGGTGTCTATGTCTAACATTAAATGAAAATCCCGTACATGAAAAGCTATTGCCATGCATGCTCGTCATTCAAGTAACTAAGTTGTAACTAACAATAAACCAAATGGACCGCGGTCAAAAATAAGTTGACAATACCTGAACTAACTCAATGCGGTTTGAGAAATTTTTTTGATTTGGAATTTTAAAAATTGCAAATGTATGTTTGTATTTGACTGCTACGAGTTGTTACGATTTTGAACATATAATTTATTAGCTCAGCGTTCATGCCGAACTATGTTTATATGATGACATAAATCTGTATTAATATTACAAATAGTCAACATTGGATGTTTTTATTTTTAACTAGCTCCTCCCGCGACTTGGTCCGCATGGAATTTAACTTTATTTTTAATTGTTTAAAATTATACAAACAATCATACTCCTGAATACAAAGTTTATACCGTGCGAGAAATCGAACCCACGACCATCGGATATTAGCGCGGTGTGCTAAACCACTAGACTTTGTTTTATATAATACTATTTACACATTCATTGAAACCAGACGCATCTGCTCACAAGAATTGCATTGGTTTAATCAGATTGGATTCTGTGTCTCGGATGCTGTGTCAAACGATACAGATATCTGTTATTAGAATTCCATCTTTTCCCAATGTCTCGTTACTAAGTCTGCGTAGGATAACATCATAGATTTCATCTCTAAATTCAAAATTTGAAGAGTAATAGTTGTTGTCTAATAAGAAGATCGAATTTTAAGAATCGATTTGCTGTATGATTTTTGTAACAATGTCGTTGTAAATGTAATGGAAAAATTTACAAGACCATGATCCTGTTTGATGCTGTATGGATTAGAGTCATCATCATCATCAGCCCACTGCAGTCCACTGCTGGACATAGGCCTCTCCCAAGGCACGTCACTGGGCACGATCTTCAGCCCTTCTCTTCCAGTTTTTACCCGCAACCCTACGTATGTTGTCGCTCCACCTAGCTGCGGGGCGTCCTACACTACGTTTGCCAATTCGCGGTCTCCACTCTAGAACACGCCTACTCCAGCGAGCATCGGTTCTGCGACAGATATGACCAGTCCACTGCCACTTCAACTTGCAAATACGAAGAGCTATGTCGGTGACCCTAGTTCTCTGGCGAATTACTTCGTTACGGATTTGATCCCTCAGAGAAACTCCAAGCATAGCCCTTTCCATAGCTCGTTGAGCGACTTTGAGTTGGTGGACCAGTCGTATCGTCAGTGTCCACGTTTCGGCACCGTATGTCATAACGGGTAGGACTCAGTGGTTATGGATATGGATCAGAGTGCTGGCCCGTAAAGGCGACGGATGAAAGACGACTGCATGCAACTGAATGCTGCATGTTATAATCATTATATAAATATTAAAATAAAAGTAATATATAAAAGAAAAAGTATATACACAAATAAAAATAAATAAAATAAATAAAAAAAAAACACAACATTCGTATCATCATCATAAAATGTTGTATTTGGCATACTTTATAATTAAATTTAACTGAAATGTCAAACAACCTGATGGTAAACCATCGCTTAATAATGATAAGGCTATGAACATCACAGTATCATATCACTGACCCATCGGAATGGCACTTGTTCTTTTTTTTTGGATTATTTGTTCTTATAGGAAAGGCAAAGAGTCTAAGCCCATACAGCCGACACTCGTTCATTGCCATTCCAGTCATCAGTCTAGCAATCTGTCCGTAAAATAAATTAATTAATGGAAACATATATATATATATATATATATATATATATATATATATATATATATAAACACCTCTTTGGGCACTTTGTTGATCACGCCACAACCTAAACACTTGCCGATTCCACCTTTTGCACTGAATAACTTGACTCCTATCGCGTATATCTCAGGCGGTATGGCAACGTCGCATTCTATTTTGCGATGTGGCCATATATATTCGTCGATAGTACGATATACTCGACACTTTTTTTACTAATAATTCGTGACTGAATGGCTCCGAACGGCTAAATTTTTGGTATACACAAAGACTTTTTGGCTCTGAATATATTCCAAAAATCAATTAATTATGTTGATCACTTTATATACTCGTCCTTACTGCGATACTTATTTTCATCCGAATATATATAGATACCGTAACGGTCTATCAATTATGAATTTATTAATTTACTAATGTAGATATTTTATATTCGCAATGCTCCATACATGCAAGCTCCAGCAACGGTGGAGGCAGGGTTGCACCGTACACCGCACCTCGCGCACACAAACAAATTAGATATTTTTTGAATACACAAAGACTTTTTGGCTCTGTATATATATTTCAAAAATCAATTAATTGTGTTGATCACTTTATATACTGGTCCTTACTGCGATACTTATTTTAATCCGAATATATATAGATATCGTAACGGTCTATCAATTATGAATTTACTAATCTAGATATTTTATATTCGCAATGCTCCATACATGCAAGCTCCAGCAACGGTGGAGGCAGGGGGGAGCTCCGTACACCGCACCCCGCGCACACAAACAAATTAGAATAAATTAAATTCATAAGATTATTTATATATTTCGACTGCCTCGGTGGTCACACCGCGATGGTCACGGGTTCGATTTCTCGCACGGTGCAAACATTTGTACTCATCGGTCATCGATTGTTTTCATCGGTCTGGGTGTTTTATATGTATATTATATATGTATTTACAAAATAAAAATATCTATTTATATCAGTTCAGTATCAGTCTGTGTTAATTGTCCAGGGCTATTTATTATATTTTTATAAACGGCATACATCATACTATCGACAGTGAATTCATAGAAATGTCACTCTAAAAACAAAAATAGTTTTGTGTTTTGTGTTTCAAATACTAAATGCAAAATAGGTATTTTCAAAATACTTTTTCAAACTAAAGTACCTTTTGAATTTTTGTCCAAACCTCAGATATTTTATTTATTTTAGGTATATCAATCATTACATAGTGTAGTATAAAACAAAGTCGATGTCGCATCTAACAGTACATAAATAAAGAAAGAAGACTTTTTGGCTCTGATACCGTAACGGACTATCAATTATGAATTTATTATACCTAATCTAGATATTTTATATTCGCAATGCTACATACATTGTAATATCCGCTTCCATTCATTGTAACGGTGGAGGGACTAAATAGTTGAATAAAACTGAATAAGCACTTGCTCCACTCTATAGGTACTGCGTCGTCGTCGTATGCTGTTCATTTTTTCACTCGTTTTGGCGCCAAGAGAGGGTCACATAGTCGTGGTCAAGTTAAGAACTTATAATTTAATTTTGATAACAATAGATACAAGTAAAAAGTAGGTATTATATTAATGTACGTAAGTACTGTACTTAAAAATATTTATTCTTTATTGTACATTTGAAAAACTTAACACTTAAGGACTTGTGTGTGACATATACATGTACATACTGCCATTTTCTCTTAAAGACATCCAGAGAAGCACTATTTATCAAATACGCGGGGTGCACCGACCTTTGACCTTATAACACCTGATTCGCGCGTAACGAATTACATTGCTACTTTTTGGTATTTTATAGTGGATATTTCACTATAAAATATTATTATTTCTTTAGATTATGACATAATAACATAGTTTACATGATTTTAAGGGAAACATACGATAAAAAAAATTCCCGTAAAATGTAAAAGATAAAAAATGGTTATTGTTGGTTATCCTTGAGAGATAGACATATACCATCACGGACTTTTTTGTTGACCTTATTTTGATACATCTCAAAGCACTAGACAATACGCATTTTCATTAAACAGTATTGTATTTTTTTTATTTCTTTAACTTTAATGCACAAAAAAATTTGTACATGTGGCGGACTTAATATTTTGCCGCGTTATTTACCAGGCAACCATGAGTGGTGCAGCGAAAGATTATTGGCGGTGCACTAATATAAATAAGAAATGTCAAAAAAAAAGATTTATAAAGATAATAAAGATAAGCAAAATATACATTTCTATAAAAAAATAACAATATACATACATAAATATATATGTAAATATAACCCATAAATGTATAAATAAATACATAATGATCCGATAATCAAATTATAAGTACAGTCTCAAATTGAAAGTAAGAAAAACAGAAAATATAGAGAGAACTATAGGGATATAACAGAAAGATGTGAAAAAAGGAGAAGGACAGTAAAAAAGTTACAAATTTAAATAATGTTGCCGCAATTTCTGTTTAAATGAATTTATTACATTATTATATATATTAGCCATACGACTAGCCTTATGACTGTTACTTTTTTTTTAATCTATACATCTATACATGTAAATAAAATTGGAGTGTCTGTTTGTAATATTGAAATAACCGTTTTTTACTACTTGAATATGAATATAAATACGGTATATACACCAAAATTATTTTACAAGTTTTGTCTGTCTGTCTGTTTGTTCCGGCTAATCTCTGAAATAGCTGGACCGATTTTGACGGGACTTTTTTGGCAAGTAGCTGATGTAATAAGGAGTAACTTACGCTACTGTTATTTTAGAAAAATAAAATAAAATTTCACGCGGACGAAGTCGCTGGGGCCAGCTAGTCTATAGATATACTGAGATTTAATATTTAAGTTGCTATTATGTTGTTGACAAAATTTTACTGTAATGTTACTATTACGTTATCCTACACAATTTGTATTATTTTGGATGAATAAATAAATAAATAAATAATAATCTATACATATAAATAAAATTGGAGAGTCTGTTTGTAATATTGAAATAACCGTTTTTTACTACATGCATATGAATATATATAAGGTACATATACCAAAATAACTATTTTTATAATTTTAGTCTGTCTGTCTGTCTGTCTGTTTATTCCGGCTAATCTCTGAAATGGCTGGACCGATTTTGACGGGACTTTTTTTGGCAAGTAGCTGATGTAATAAGGAGTAACTTACGCTACTGTTATTTTAGAAAAATAAAATAAAATTCCACGCGGACGAAGTCGCGGGAACAGCTTGTTTTTAATAAAAACGGTTTATTTGATAGAAAAAACATCTTTTTTGTGGTACTTGAGAATGTTGAAGCCTGTTGTTTGTAATATTGAAATAACCGTTTTTTACTACTTGCATATGAATATAAATACGGTACATACACCAAAATAACATATTTTACAATTTTTGTCCGTCTGTCTGTTTGTTCCGGCTAATCTCTGAAATGGCTGGACCGATTTTGACGGGACTTTTTTTTGGCAGGTAGCTGATGTAATAAGGAGTAACTTAGGCTACTTTTATTTTAGAAAAATAAAGTTAAAAACCACGTGGACGAAGTCGCGGGAACAGCTAGTGTATAATATATTAGAGATACCTACGTGTTTTTTTATTGATGACTAGCTGTACACGGGATTTCGTCCGTGTGGAATTTAACTTTATTTTTCTAAAATATAAGCAGTTAAATTCCACGCGGACGAAGTCGCGTGTACAGCTAGTTGTCGGTAGTCTAGCGATTTAGCTAGCACACTGCTTTGATTCCTGCTTGGTGGTCGAGGGTTCGATTCCTCGCACGCTGCAAACATTTGTATTCATGAGTATGATTGTTTGTAACGGTCTGGGTGTTTTCTATGTATAGATAATATATATGTATTTACGAAAAAAAATCTTTGTATTTATATCAGTACCCATAACATAATCTTCAGCTAGCTTAACTTGGGTCTAGATGAAGCTGTGTGAATTGTCCTGAGATTACTATTATTACTATAATAAATCTTTTCAAATCAGCCGATGTTTATTTTTGCCATAATACGTGCTGTTACCATGTGATAATATTACGTACGTACTTATTAAACTATTAACTTATTATTAAATTATTAACTATTTATACTGTTTTAAATGTGATGCGTTCATTATTTATATTTCCTTTGAATTAAAGACAAATGTATATATATATATAAATATACACACTTGCACACTTAGTTGATCCAGCCACGATCCGTAGATATTGCTGATTCCACTGTCTCTCTCTTTCTATCACTATCTTTGTATTCTAATATGCGATGTTGCCGTTCCGGCCGAGACCATGCGTTGTTGCCAAATGTATTCGTCGATAGTAGTAGATACCTATACTCGATATATATTTTTTCAACAATTTCCTGCAATAGTGAATCCGTATCGGCAATTTTTTTTAAATGCACAAAGATTTTTTGGCTCTGAATATATTTAAAAATCATTTACTTGTGTGTTGATGAATTTATATACTAGTACATGAAGTACCTAATACTTGTTTTGATTTGAATAGGTAGCGATATTATGAATTTATTATACGTAATCTAAAGATTTTGACGAAATAAAAGTAATTAGTTATCTGTTAACCTTGACTTCATGCTGGCATCAGTATTATCAGATGATGAACATACTCTTCGAAAACTTACAGCAGAAATATCGTGTTTGGACTCATTAGATAGGTCTCGATGAATAGAGTTTAAAAAACTTAAAATAAATGGTAAATTAGAAATAATGTATAAATACCCCTTACGTAAAATTCAACCACTTTAAACTTAATAATAATAATAATTAGGAAAAGAGAAAAGCTATACATGCACTGAAAGTAATTGATGCCTTCCACACAATATTTTCAGTATTAAACAACTCTGTTTGTTCAGTAAAAGTGTAAATACACTGGTAACCTTTAATCATATTTTATATGCAAACATTACATATACAAACCCTAAAGTTTTATTTCAGAATAGCCAGTAGTTTTGAAGAAATAAGTCTTTGAAATTGTACGTGTAACTTATATATACTAGTTTTTTCACCATAACAAACAACACCAATATGGCCTAGTTAGTAGTTTACCTGTGTACCAATTAATAATAATAGTAATCTCAGGACAATTCACACAGCTTCATCTAGACCCAAGTTAAGCTAGCTGAAGATTATGTTATGGGTACTGATATAAATACAAAGATTTTTTTTCGTAAATACATATATATTATCTATACATAGAAAACACCCAGACCGTTACAAACAATCATACTCATGAATACAAATGTTTGCAGCGTGCGAGGAATCGAACCCTCGACCACCAAGCAGGAATCAAAGCAGTGTGCTAGCTAAATCGCTAGACTACCGACAACTAGCTGTACACGCGACTTCGTCCGCGTGGAATTTAACTGCTTATATTTTAGAAAAATAAAGTTAAATTCCACACGGACGAAATCCCGTGTACAGCTAGTCATCAATAAAAAAACACGTAGGTATCTCTAATATATTATACACTAGCTGTTCCCGCGACTTCGTCCACGTGGTTTTTAACTTTATTTTTCTAAAATAAAAGTAGCCTATGTTACTCTTCATTACATTATCTACCTGCCAACAATAGTCCCGTCAAAACCAGTCCAGCCATTTCAGAGATTAGCCGGAACAAACAGACAGACAGACAAAACTTGTAAAATATGTTATTTTGGTGTATGTACCGTATTTATATTCATATGCAAGTAGTAAAAAACGGTTATTTCAATATTACAAACAACAGGCTTCAACATTCTCAAGTACCACAAAAAAGATGTTTTTATTAAAAACAAGCTGTTCCCGCGACTTCGTCCGCGTGGAATTTAACTTTATTTTTCTAAAATAAAAGTAACCTAAGTTACTCCTTATAAATCAGCTACCTGCCAAAAAAAAGTACCGTCAAAATCGGTCCAGCTATTTCAGAGATTAGCCGGAACAAACAGACAGACAGACAGACAAAACTTGTAAAATATGTTATTTTGGTGTATACCGTATTTATATTCATATGCAAGTAGTAAAAACGGTTATTTCAATATTGCAAACAGACACTCCAATTTTATTTACATGTATAGATGTATAGATTAAAAAAAAGTAACAGTCATAAGGCTAGTCGTATGCCTAATATATATAATAATGTAATAAATTCATTTAAACAGAAATTGCGGCAACATTATTTAAATTTGTAACTTTTTTACTGTCCTTCTCCAATTTTCACATCTTTCTGTTATATCCCTATAGTTCTCTCTATATTTTCTGTTTTTCTTACTTTCAATTTGAGACTGTACTTATAATTTGATTATCAGATCATTATGTATTTATTTATATATAATATTTATACATTTATGGGTTATATTTAAATGAATTTAATCGATAAAATCGTTGTTAAGTATTAAATTAATTTTAAGTGATATTAACTATTATATTATGCATAAAAAATATTTGTAATAATAAAGAAAATACATTTAAAATGTTTTACTTGTTGTGTTAGTTATTTATAAGATCTTACTATAATTGTTAGCTGCTTTACAATTTAGAAAGTACAATAGGTAATGTAAATTAAAATTAATTGAATACTTAACAACGTTTTGTTCGATTAAATTCATTTAATTATTAAAATAGTTAATTTAAAATTCGAATAAAGACAAAAAAAAAATAACAAAATAAAATAGGTGGCGGGAATCGAACCTTGAGCGTCCGTTTGGTAAGTTGATTCAAAGGCTTACTAAAATCAAAATTCAAAATTCAAAGGCTTATTTCTTCGAAATTACTGGCCATTTTGAAATAATACTTAGGGTTCGCATACCCTTATCGGATACTACTACTACACGGAGTTTCGTCAAAATAAAATATCTAGGTTAGGTATAATAAATTCATAATTAATAGACCGTTACGGTATCTGTATATATTCGGATCAAAACAAGTACTATGAAATAAGAACGAGTATATAAATTGATTAACACAAGTAATTGATTTTTGAAATATATTCAGAGCCAAAAAGTCTTCTTTCTTTATTTATGTACTTGTTAGATGCGACAGCGACTTTGTTTTATACTATACTATACTATACTATGTAATGATTGATATACCTAAAATAAATAAAATATCTGAGGTTTGGACAAAAACTCAAAGGGTAATTTATTTTGAAAAAGTATTTTGAAAATACTTATTTTGCTTTTAGTGTTATAGTACTTTAACTGTTATGTTTTAAGTAACAATGTTTAATTATAATTAATACTACTGCACCAACACTCCGATCGTGCAAAAAAAATTTGCTGTTTCATTATTTTTTAGTTCAATTAGTGGTCTACCTAAGTCCTGGGCTAAGGGGGGGGAGAGTCATGACGCCCCCATGACTCCCATGACCTCCATGACGCTCCCCCTGGATCCGCCGTTGCGTCTTCTCTTTATTCGCTCAGTGACGTTGTTACAAAAGAAAAGATTCCCGTCCAAAAAATAACAAGTATTGAGGTTTGATCTGGAGTCACGTTACTCCAGACTGATTTCTATAAATATTTAGATTAGATAGACTATTATTCTTGAAATACTAGCTAGACATTATTAAGTTACTGTAGCCATAATGTAGTAGCCCAAACGTGCCAATGAGGAAGCCCTTGGCAAATGCTGCACCCTGATTGGCCCGTTTGAATTGGATCAAGAACTGCTCGTATGCCAAAAAGGTGGATTTGTATAAAATCGTGTATAAATCGCTTAATTATTATTATTACTCGTCGTGACAGTTGTGGCTCAAAACGGATCAACATTTATATATGGTCAGCTGGCATTAGATCAACAAAAGGCCTCCGGATCAACAAGTGAAAATGGATCAACAAAAAACTACCTATACGGCACGTCTGAGCCACAAAGTGCCCAAGGGGATATTTATATATATATATATATATGTATATTAATACAGTTAGACTGCTAACAATATTTCATATTGATATCTTATCATGTCAATAATAATAACAATTATGTATCCACAGATAATTATATTACAATTACAATTTTAATAATTATAAACAATGTATAAATAAAATTAACTGCAAAAATCACTTAATAAATCTTTCCATTAATTGGTTCATTTTTACACAATGTTGTAAATAATGTGTAATATAACAACAATTTGTAATATTACAGCAAGCACCTGGAAAAATGTTAGATTAATCGAAAATCCTTTTTCAAACATTGACAGCGGTCTTATTCATAAATGTATTATAGAAAACAAAAGCCCGGCAATAAAAATGTCACGTCCATCACACTCGTTGGCGGGAAATAACATGTCAACCATTCAATATTCGAACAAAATAAATTATTTTATTACAATTCCTGTCGCAACAGATTTACCTATTTATAACATTTAAAAATATGTTCCATTCGTGACGTTCTATTTTCAAATTGTATAAATTTACTTTTAAATGCATTATAAGGCTATTTGCGATTACAAACATGAACCCGGCCTGTCAAATTCCCTTATTATGTTATCTGTGGTACTACTCAATATAATAAATCTATGTTTGGTGACTAACATTTAGTAGTAGTTAATTTTAAACTTTCGTGTTTAATATACATTATTTAAATTATTAACCGGGTCTTAACACGAATAATTTTACGAGTCACTAACTGACTCTGTCAGTCTGTCAGTCTGTCGAGTCAGCTCGTGACCACGGCTAGTACAACCTAGTCGAAACGTCGAGAGAGGTAAATACCTTTATTTGCCATAAAATTATTCGTGTTAAGACCCGGTTAATAATTTAAATAACATTTAGTAGTATCGTTATTATAGTAGTAGACGAATTGGTCACATATATTTTGTTTGCAATCACAAATACCCTTATTTAAGAATAAAATTATGTAATTTTAAAATAGAATATCGTGCATAGAATATTGGTATTGTTTTGTTTCTTTTATATAATTTTATTTTTAAACTAGCTTTTTCCCGCGGCTTCACTCGCGTCAATTTAACCTCTTAGGGTTGGAATTTATGAAAATCCTTTCTATGGGGATGCCTACGTCATAGTTGCTTTATGCATGCAAAGTCTCAGCCCGATCGGTTTAAATTTGACAAAGTTTCATACAAACTTCCTTCCCCAACAACTTATCTCTGCACAACTCACGGTTCACTGTAGAAAATGCCATTAGGTGATAAGTCCGCCATATGTACTTCTTACCTGTGTATGACGTGCATTAAAGTTATTTAAATAAATAAATTTCTGGTGAATTTGCCACGATGGACCAAGTGACCTGATCTTATGCTTATCATATCCCCCACTGGTGCCCCGCCAGCGTAAACCGTTAGTGCAGGCGGGTGCACCATTCCATTATCGTCATTTAAGTAATATATACACGGAATGTACCAGAATAAACTTTCGAACTTAAATGAAAGCTCAATAGCCAAACTGACATAAGTAAACAAACAGTTACTTGAGTTTTAGGATTCGTTTACCATTCAAATTACAAATATAAATAAAATCCTTTTACTGTAGACTATTCATAACCTTTGTAGCGTCTGTGAGAGCCATGTCTTTACTATATTGACTCTTAGACTATACTAATATTTATAGTCTACTAGCTACTCGCCCCGCCTTTGCACGGGTGTACATGTATTATATATATAAACCTTCCTCTCGAATCACTCTATCTATTAAAAAAACCGCTTAAAAATCCGTTGCGTAGTTTTAAAGATTTAAGCATATATAGGGACGGACAGACAGCGACAGCGACTTTACTTTATACTATGTAATGATAGTTTATAGTATAAATAGTTATTGTTGTTTTCTATATTGACTTTTAGACTATACTAAGCTTTATAGTCCAAGAGTCAAAATAGTAAATAACAAAGACACGGCGCTCACTGATAAAAGTCTATAAAAATATTTAAAATGCAAATATTATATCAAGGAGCCATAGCTGAGAGCGCCTAATGAAAATATTGTGAATAACTCTTAGAAATAGAAAATAGTGCAGGAGAATTTAATTAAAAATAACATTGGTGACATTGATGTATTACCTAAATAATGATAGAACAATGGTATGAATATGTTTTAGATTATCGAGACTGTAGTATATGTATGTTATGTTGGTGGGGCTCCTTCGCTCAGAGATGTTTGCAGCAGAGCGGGTAGACGAGTTTCAAGCCATAATGCACAAAAGAGCTGCATCACTGATGTCTAGAATTCGGGGGAGTGCAAACAGCATCCTAACAACTGTTGCAAATATATCTGATTATCCGCTCCAGAGGCACTGGATATCGTTGCATTGCGGACCCAGTGCTTCTGGACGCGGACACAGATATATGAAATTCAAAATTCAAAAATCATTTATTCATGTAGCACTTTTTAGCCGCTTATGAACGTCAAGTTTCACATTATATTTTTTTTTCTACCGTCCAGTTCGGTATACAGATTCAATTGAGAAGAATTGGCAAGAAGCTCAATTGAATTACTTTTTTTTTAAAGCTAGCTTATGAATTAAGTGTATATCTCTGTATATTATAATTTACTAACATAGCTTATAAGTTGTTTATTAACTCAATATGGATTTAATTTGAAATTAAAAAAAAATATGTCACTATTCCTGAGAACTTCATTAGCGAACTTCATATTTATTCCTATAGCGGTTAATATAATATTCAGTATAATAGAGCAAGAGCCCACGACGGCCAGACATACGTCATTTTAGTAAACGTGAAAGTTCTTGTATGTGTGTCCCCAACACAGGTAAGAACGATCCCCAAACATATGGAAAATGTATACACCATTGTTACCCAATATACGGTTTCAATGAGTCTGGTAGGATAAGGAACCAAGAAAACTGTCTGGCAATTTAGGAAACTCAGTTTAATAGTTCTCTCAATAATATATATAAAGTTCAGCTTTATTAAAATGACGTAAGTATATTTCTAAAATAGTATAGTTTAGGGGGTCCGGCGGGGGTTGGAACCACACTAAGTGTCTGGCAATGAGCAGCGCAAGTTATAATAATGCTACGAACAATATATGAAAATATGGAGTTTCTTAAAATAACGAATTTGATATGATTTTTTTTACACCTTTGTTACCTGGTACCTGCCAAAGGAACCACGATCCAGGTTTCATGTTTGGGGATCGTTCTTATCTGTGTTGGGGACACACATACAAGAACTTTCACGTTTACTAAAATGACGTATGTCTGGCAGTCGTGGGCTCTTGGGCTATAACAACGCATGCAGGGTGTTGATGGGGCTGTTGCGATTCTGCAGAGCATCAGGAATGTTCGCGGAGTATCGTGTTATAGTGTTCACTTATTTGTTATTTATGTCTTCTTGTATATAAGTTGTTATCGACATAATATCGGCTCGTTAGCCATAGCTCCACGTCTTTACTCCGCGGCGCTTGCGCAGGGAATCCCTTCCCTCTTGCGCACGGCGGTCCGTGTACGCTCGGCTCGAGACGATAGATAATAAACTGCTAGTGTTTCCACATACACTACACGTGTGGATTGTTTTTATGCTACAATACGGAAAAGATGCGTATCCCTGGTGCGGAGAGTACGTGCCAGTACCAACAGCATCCAGAGCATAATTGCGGACAGGCTGCACTGTGCGTATGTTAATTACTGCTGTGCTATTTCCAATGGAATGGTACAGCGGTGATTTTTAGGTTATTTATAGTGAGTGTATTTTAATTTAATTTAATATTTTTGTGTGCGTATTTTGTGTCTGTACATACTAACATTAACTATAAGAAATCTGTAATACTAACAAAATGAGCAAGTAAGATTGATAAAAAATAAAATTATTAATTAAACATTAGTTCTGAATACATTGATGAAAAAATTTGACCTGCCAATTATACAACATTTTGTTAGTGTACTTGTTAGGTAAAGATGTAACCATTTGTAACCACTGTTACTGTAGTGCTACTAAATACATTGTAATAAAATAAAATTACTATTTTACTAACATTAGATTTAAAATATGTCAATATTATTATTAGTGGATAGACAAACAGCATCCATTTGAATATTCTTATATTAAGATGTACACTATCCGTATTTATCAGTTTAGATTTGTCGTTAGATGTTTGTATTTGTTATGTAGCACTACACTACAGTAGTACACTTAAAATTTTGTGTCACATGAATTTTATATTTATAAAAGTGCAACATCTGTGCTTTAGAAATAGGGATAAGATTTATGAGTAGCTAAGAGGAATCTATTATTGATATCGCATGCAAATACCCTCTCGTCTCGGTTTCTTATTTAGAGATTACCGACTGACAAATAATGTTTGAATTGACTATCTATACATATAAATAAAATTGGAGTGTCTGTTTGTAATATTGAAATAACCGTTTTTTACTACATGCATATGAATATATACATACGGTACATACACCAAAATAACATTTATATATATATATATACAAAATAACACACCAAGATAACATTATTTTCTTTTTTTGTCTGTCTGTCTGTTTGTTCCGGCAAATCTCTGAAATGGCTGGCCCGATTTTGACTGGATTATTTTTGGCAGGTTGCATGTAATAAGGAGTAACTTAGGCTACTTTTATTTTAGAAAAATTCTTTTATTTTAGAAAAATAAAATAAAATTTCACGCGTGAACAGCTAGTTTACAATAAACATGAAGTTTATTTGCTTATTTCTTTATTTTTTATTATTTCATAAAGCCTTAAAACAAAGGTATAGGCTCAATTCAATCAGTGCGTTCTACTCGTTATGACTTACGGTGCCGCTACATGGACACTGATGATACGACTGGTCCATCAACTCAAAGTCGCTATGGAACGAGCTATGGAAAGAGCTATGCTTGCAGTTTCTCTGAGGGATCACATCTGAAACAAAGTAATTCGCTAGAGTTCTAAGGTCACCGACATAGTTCTTCGTATCTGTAAGTTGAAGTGGCAGTGGGCTGGTCATATCTGTCGCAGAACCTATGCTCGATGGAGTAGGCGTGTTCTGAAGTCGAGACCGCGAATTGGCAAACGTAGTGTAGGACGCCCTGCAGCTAGATGGAGCAGGACAATCGTAGAGTTGCGGGTAGTAACTGGATGAGAAGGGCTGAAGATCGTGCCTAGTGAGGTGCCTTGTGAGAGGCCTAAATCCAGCTGTAGACTGCTGTGGGCTGTTGATGTAGATTATTGACGATTTTTTTATATACAAGTATGGTGGCAAACAAGCATACGGCCCATCTGATCGAAATCATTAAATGGTTACCGTAGCCTATGGACGCCTGAAACACTAGAGGTGTCGCATGCGCGTTGCCGACTCTAAAATTCTTGATTATCCTATTTCTTTCTCATTTTCTGTTCGTTGTCAGTTTCACATTTGTGTCGTTGATGAATGAATGAATTAAATTCACACACTTAAACCTAAAAATTTAAACTAACAATAAATTTATTTAAAAGAGCAACACACAAGTTTCGTGCTCGTTCTTCTTGTGATGAGACAGCTGTCCGAATGAGCGGTAGATTAAAAAATGTAATGATTATTCAAAAGTGCTTCAATGTAAGTTTATTTGAATTTTCTATCCTTGATTTTCTATTCTTTCTATTCTAATGAATGAAAAACACTTTATAGGTCCTGTCACAGAAAGATATAACAATTACATAAATTAATATGTACATCAAATATAAAAAAAAAAACATAATTATAATATAGAGGTAACAATGGGCGGCCTTATAGCTAAATAGCGATTTCTTCCAAGCAACAACCTTTTCTTGATTATAGAATAGAATAGAATAGAATAGAAAATCATTTATTCAAATAAACTTACATTGAAGCATTTTTGAATAGTCATTACATTTTTTAATCTACCGCTCGTTCGGAAAGCTGTCTCATCACAAGAAGAACGAGCAAGAAACTTGCGTGTTGCTCTTTTAAATAATTTTATTATTACTTTACATTTTTAAGTTTAAGTGTGTGAATACAAACCACCAATTAGCACTAATTCAATTAAATACTCAAATAGAAAAAATATTGAATATATAACCAACTGGTTAAACAATTAATAAGAGGAAATCATAGTGATTAGAGCAGACCAGTCCCTACAAGCAGCACCCGTTCACGAGTATGACGGATGAGCCAGCCATCACTGCGCTCGACCATATTTTAGGGAGCCCAATGACCCGGCCCACCACGCCGCCACACTGGACATTTTAGTGAGCATGACTACTCAAAACACTAGACTACGTCAAAGCTACTTTTTACAATTGCCATCTGATAGTTATAGTATTCACATTTTACATAAGAATGCATGCGGCAATCAATACAAAAACCGCTACGCTTTCATATTTCTAAAATCAATCAATTAAATCAAGAAAGCAATGAGAAAATTAAATTATAACGTTGTATGCTAATAAACTAATTATTTACTTGATATGTTGTCATCTATGAATTTGTCTATCCTGTAATAGGCTTTCTTACATAAAAATTGTTTGATTGATTAGTATAATTAACAACTGCAATGTCATCTCGCCCTGTCATTTGTGTAGTATCTCTATTTTAACTAAATGTGTATTTATATATATTAATTTATTATATATTTAGTATATATCATAAATCGTGTACAACACGGCAATACACCACCCAAGGTCTTGTGCTGAAAAACAGCGTCGCAGCGCTCCAGCCGCTGCAGCATTATGCTGAGCACGGACCTATTCAATAGATGCTTCGACAGACATACACATGCACGCACACGCGCACACACATAATTTGTGTACTGTTTTTTTTTTGTAATTGTCGCAGTTTGTTTTTTTTTTGTTTATTGTGTGTTTTAGTTTTTTCTTCTATGAATAAATATCATTTCATTTCATTTCATCTCTGCACACACACGTAATTTGTGTAGTGTGTTTTTTTTGTAATTGTCGCACTGTTTGTTTTTTTTTTGTTTATTGTGTGTTTTAGTTTTTTCTTCTACTGAATATCATTTCATTTCATTTCATCTCTAGTAATGTAGTATAATAATACATCAATGGCAAGGTTCAGTATTTGTAATCCCGCGAGCTAGAACGATGTCATACATGGAGTAGTGTCTAGATTAATTCTATACTGTTTAATCTAGTTAGTGTCTTCGACTCCTCATAGTTTTAATACGAGAAGGAAAAACTAGAACTATTTTTTTTATGAAAGTCAAAATTTGTACGACATTAATGGTGTAGCAGTTTAATACAGCGCTTTGCTTCCAATGGTTGCGGGTTCGATTCCTCGCACAGTAATTTACTAATGTTTGTATTCATGAGTAGGACTGTTTATATCGATTTGGGTGTTATTTGTGTGGTTGGTACTATGTATGTATTTACAAAAAAAAAAAAATGTTATATAAAATGTAAAAATATCAGTTTTCTAGTAGTTATAATACAAGCTCTGCTTACCGTGGGACTAGATGGCGCTGTGTTAATTTAAAAGCCGGAGTTACACCCGCGTGAAATATTATATCCTATATGTTATTCTGATGTACATATAAGTTATATTACTGTAAAGTTTCATCAAAATTCGTTCAGTAGTTTTTGCGTGAAAGAGTACAAACATCCATCCATACTCACAAGCTTTCGCGTTTATAATATTAATAATAAGATTATTAATATAATTCGATGACGTGAACCAAACAACTTGAATAACAACCAAACAGCTCTGCCACGGATTTGTCGTGAGAACATCAGATTATGCAGATTTTGTTGATACGACTCCGAGACTAAACGTAAGCGACAACAACTACATACTATTCATAGATATTGTATAATTCTATATAAAAATTAAATGTTACTGGCAGCCTACAAATATATGCGTTGCCATGTCCAAAAATAATAAAAAAGAAAGTTGAAAAAAGAATATAATTCAAATCAACAAAGACGTTATTTAAATTATTAACCAGGTCTTAACACGAATAATTTTATGGTAAATAAAGGTATTTACCTCTCCTTTACAGTTGTGGCAGCTCTTATATTGGCCAAACAAAACGATCAATAGCCGAGAGGGTCAAAGAGCACATCGCAGCGGTTAAAAATCGACAACCACACAAATCAGCGATTACCGATCATCTACTGAACGCTGTAACAAATCACTGGATTGAACTACATGCGCCTAAGGTCCTCTCTACTGATCGCCACTATTACCCACGAATGGTCCGGGAGGCGATTGAAATTAAAAAACATCCCAATTTCAACAGAGAGGATGGCTTAAAATTATCATCTGCGTGGAATCCAGTCATAAATAAATTCAAGCAAAGTTCAGTAGCATCAATAGTCAATAAGTGTACGGATACCGTGAGTGCTGTGTTGCTCGAACTTTCGTTAAACAATCTAGTGACGGTAGATGAAGAAAAAACTGCTATCACCTATCCACATTGACATCGCTGTTAGTCCAGTGAGCTCGTGACCACGGCTAGTGCAACCTAGTCGAAACGTCGAGAGAGGTAAATACCTTTATTTGCCATAAAATTATTCGTGTTAATACCTGGTTAATAATTTAAATAATGTACATATATTAAACACGAAAGTTTATAATTAACAAAGACGTTATCGCAATATTGCTGTGGCTCTTTGACAGGAGTGCTTGCTGGCCGCTTATAAGATGTGACTAAGACGGACAGAACAATTGACAAGGTTCGGAATACGACAGACAAAAAGACGAACGACAAAATAGGACTTTTGCTAATTATATTTTATTATCATACAAGCTTATTCATTATCGACGATATTCTTAAAGGTCCACCAGCAGACCGCTCAAGTCTTCGAGACACCTTTCAACCAACCTATGCTATAGACACGAAGTCAAGTTTTTTTTTTCGCGGACTACTCTAATTCTGTTGGCCGCAGCTGGCATTTACAGCTTCACCGGACGATAGGGGCCGAGTGCAGATGGCACTCCAAACCCGCGGAAGGACTTACGGAGCGGCTGAAGGCCAACTCCCGCCTGATGGATACGACTTTAGTCTGAGGGCACCGCTAGGGGTTCGAACCTCGGCTCAGGCAGTCGTAATATCGATCCCCGTTTGAATTGGACGGGGGATCGATCGGAGGGGACGAAGACAAGCGAGGATTACGACAATATCGACAGCGCTGCCTGCTATTGAATTGCATTTTTATTTCATAAATATAATTTAAATCTATCAACCATCCCTCAAATCCTCAATAATTTTTAAACAGATATATTATAACAACTAGCTTTTGCCCGCGGCTTCGCTCGCGTTATTTTTCCCCTTATGGGTGGAATTTATCAAAATCCTTTCTTAGGGGATGCCTACGTCATAGTAGCTTTATGCATGCAAAGTCTCAGCCCGATCGGTTTAAAATTGATAAAGTTTCATACAATCTTTCATCCCCTATTTTATCCCCTTGGGGTAGAATTAATCAAAATCCTTTCTTAGCGGATGCCTACGTCATAACATCTACCTGCATGCCAAATTTCAGCCCCGTCCGTCCAGTGGTTTGGGCTGTGCGTTGATAGATCACTACGTCATTCACCTTTGAGTAATATATAGATATTATATTTTTGACATTATAAAATGAATACAACATAATATAAATCATTCATTCATAATTTAAGAGCTGTGCTCTTGTCGGTGGAGCTCCCGCCACCTTCAACGATCTTCTATCAGTCTTTTTAGCAGTTGTTACGACACGACTCCAACTTTTTCCTTAACTTGCTTCATATAGCTGTGTCTTAGTTTTCCCCTTCGTCTCTTTCCATCTATTTTTCCTTCAATAATATTATTAACTAGCTGTTCCCGCGACTTCGACTGCGTGGAATTTTATTTTATTGTTCTAAAATAAAAGTAGCCTAAGTTACTCCTTATTACATCAGCTACCTGCCAAAAAAAGTCCCGTCAAAATCGGTCCAGCCATTTCAGAGATTAGACGGAACAAACAGACAGACAGACAGACAAGAAATGTTATTTTGGTGTATGTACCGTATTTATATTCATATGCATGTATTAAAAAACGGTTATTTCAATATTACAAACAGATACTCCAATTTCATTTATATGCATATATATGATAAGTTCGTCGTGTCGTATCAAGTACCCCAACATTTCCCCGCCTATTCTCAATAATATTTATGGTCTGTCTTTTTTTCTTTAACCCTTTCAAGCACTTCTTCATTCCTTATCTTATCCTCCAGCTAATTCTTTCCATCCTTCTCCAATACCACATTTCAAAGGCTTCCAATTTGTCCCTTTCCTTATGTCCAAATCATATCCAACTTAATAATTTTCTTATCAACTGATATCAAAATTATTAATTCAGAAAATTACAGGATAAAAGTCATGAAATATTAATTCTACGCAATGACCTGTTTCCCGCAAGTTCCGTGAAAATCGGTTCAGCCTTTTCACAGATTAATAACAACAAACTGACAGACAGACACACAACTGATTATAAAATTAATGTCTTATCTTTGATATTACAAATAGGCACTTAAATTTAATTTATCCTTACTAATATTATAAATGTAACTCTGTCTGTCTGCCCGTCTCTCTCGCTTTCACGACAAGACCACTGAACCAATTTAAATGAAATTTAGTACACAGATAGTCTAGATCCTGAGAAAAGGATCAGCTAAAAAGGGGTTCAAAGGAGTTGAAAGAGGAAATGTAATTTTGTATGCAAGTACTGTCATTTTTGAAACTAGAAAATTGAAACTTATTTTTAGGCTCTTGATTTAAACCCCCTAGAAACCCCTTACAACCCTCTTTCTTTATTTATATTCAATAAATAAAGAAACAGGGTTGTAAGGGGTTGAAAGGGCAGATGAAAAATTAAATGGAAGAAATTACATGTATAAAGCTAGAAGCTTGAAACTTATTTTTTACGCTATTCATTAAACATAAATAAATATGACATTCAAAGTTTGTGAAAATTTTACCCTTAAGGGGGAAAAATAAAATATGGGATGAAAGTTTGTATGGAAAATCATTATATCTGAAGCTAGAACGACGAAACTTTTTTCTTAGCCTTTTTTAAATTACATTATTGATTTTTTTTTATTTGATCAAGGTTACTATAACACGCGGACGTAGTTTACGCACAGCTAGTTTGAATACATTCCTCATTTAAAGTTTTAAATTATTAAAAAACACCTAAATACAAGTATAGAATTCCATACAATTCCATAAGAGATATGTAACCGTTTCAAATTATAACCACAATAGTCACATATCGTACCTTTTTGAATCATTCTATGTCTCACCTTTGTCACAGTCGACAGCCGACCAGACAAACTTGACCTCTGCACGCTACCTATCTCAATAGATTTAATTACCACATCCTATATGGATAGATCATTATATATTGGTTGTGTTGCCTGAAAACGCCGTACTAACAATGACCCTATATTCAATTAACTACTAGCTTTGGGTCACATTGTTCCAATTCGGATTTCAAATAATTATTGGAAATTTTATCAGTTATTATATAGTGAAAGCAACTTTAAAAACATAGGCGTAAGAACGTAATTTGATTATCATTTATGATACGTTTATAGGTAAGGAGAACATTGCTAGTATTGGAACACGGATCGCAATAAATTTAAATATGGAAGAATGTTATATTCTATTTTTAAATTTATTATCAAGTAGGCCCCTATTCTGCTATTAACCGTTGAGATATCTAACGATTTTTATATTACAAACATAAGATAAGAGAAAATTTTCCATTAATTAATACGCTACACTTAAAAGATTGACACTTATAGATTTTAATTGTATTTTTAAGTAAAATTTTATTTAAATATTAAACTATTTATGTCTTTGTTATATGCATAAATCATTATATCCCTACACAATTCACACAGCGTCATCTAGTTCCAAGCTAAGCTGAACGTGTACTATGGGTACTAGATAACTGATATAAATATTGATATTAAGTATATACATAACAAACACCCAGACAAACAATCATACTCATTAATACAAGTGTTTGTACCGTGCGAGGAATAGAACCTGCGACCACCGAGGCTGTCAAATTGTATGTATATTTTATATAATATTGATATCTTTTTCTAATATCAAACACTACAAAGCATTTACAATTTCTTATAAATTCTACCTAGCTATATGCAAGTAAAGTCACAGGAAACAGTAATGTGATATTCCCTACTCCAGTATACCTGCACACGATTCAAATCTTACAACAATACCAGTAGAACAGTAGTCGTCGTAAACTAAGCTTAATAACATTTCATTATTGGTACAAGGTATGCACTTGTAGCGTGTATATATATAAAAAAGCAATACTTTTATAAATCAATGAAATATATGTATGTATTTACAATTAAAAGGTATAAGGTGATGACTGTAGTGCTGTTCATGTCGACGAGGCGACGGTTACCACTCACCATCAAGTTATCTGTCAGTTAGTTTGTAATTTAGACTTTTTTATCCAAATTGGTTTAGCCATATTTCGCCAACTGACAAACGTACGTATAGAAAAATTATACATATTATAGAATATCTTTGGACCTATATCCACATATCTCGTAACACAAACTCTGCTTAATTAGGACTTGATGGCGCCATCAAGTCCTAAGCTAAGCAGAGCTTGTGTTATGGGTACTAGAATACTGATATACATACAAAGTTAATTTTTGTAAATACATTCAAAATACATATACTATATAAAACACCCAAATTAATACAAACAATCATACTCCCAGTTTATTCGCGAAAAAACACGCGAGCACGGAGGTAAAGCGGAGTGCTAAACCGCTAGACTACAGGCCTTCAATACATCAAGATAAGCTCAATGCTCAGCTTACTTAGGGGAAGGGGATTTGTATAGTAAGGGGGTTAGTAATGTGGACCCATTGCTAACTTACCATGTCAGGTTGACCTCCACGCGGTCCCCCTGGAAACTATCGTGATGTATTCTTGAAGAATTTGTCTTGACGAACTAACTGACCCAACCTCATGTTTATCTTATCCTCTACTGGTGCGCCAACGTAGACCGTTATCGCAGGAGAATACACAATTCCATTCAAAAATCGCTCATGTCTCATAATATTATGGACCACACTCTAACAGTTTAAACGAGAAGATAGCCCCCTAAATTTGCGAGCAGAACTCCTCGTCAATATATCAGCGGGGTTGCCGTGACGGACGCGCTTGCCGTCTCCAGACTACACCCGGGTAACTAATACCGCATGCTTCACTAGGAACACTTCATTCTGTAATACCAATGTAATGCTTCAACAACTAACAGCACCCAAATGTAGCATTGTATAATGTTATATATAAAATTCTCGAGCCACAATGTTGTTACGGTCGTGGTAAATTGCCATTTGCCAAGATGGCCTAACTGACCTGACTTCATGCTCATTTTATCATCCTCCACTGATGCCCCGTCAGCGTATACCGTTAGCGCAGGCGGTGGCATCATTCTACTATCATGCATCAAAAAATAAAAAAAACCTCTCATTTCTGAGGGAAGGAAATTGTTAGTAATGTGGACTAATAATCCTCTTGCTAGTAATATACCATGTCAGGTCGGCCTCCAGGCGGTTCCCCCTGGAAACCATCTTGATGTATTCCTGAAGAATTTATCACGATGTGCTAACTGATCAAACCTCACGCTCATCTTATCCTTCACTGGTACCACGCCAGTGTAAACCGTTACCGCACATGAGGCCAACATTCCATTATCATTGGTTAAAAATCGCTCATGTCTAATATTATGGACCACACTCTAACAGTTTAAACGAGAAGATAGCCCCCTAAATTTGCGAGCAGAACTCCTCGTCAATATATCAGCGGGGTTGCCGTGACGGACGCGCTTGCCGTCTCCAGACTACACCCGGGTAACTAATGCCGCATGCTTCACTAGCAGCACTTCATTCTGAAATGCCAATGTAATGCTTCGACAACTAACAGAACTCAAATGTAGCATTGTATTTTGTATGCAATGTTCTCTATTGTTCATTTTTTTGTATCAAACTTACCGTTTTTATTGAAAAAAAGTAAATTCAAAATTGGAATATGTATATTTTCCGAAGATTTCCATTGTAGAGTAGCTTTGCTCGCGGCTTCACTCGCGTGAAATTTGTATCCTGTATGTTATTCTCATGTATGAGCTATGTTATTGTAAAGTTCAGCAGTTTTTGCATGAAAGAGTAACAAACATCCGTCCATTCATACTCACAAAGTTTTGCGTTTCTAATATTACTAAGATTGAATATGTCTATTAAGATTATTCCTGACGCTACTATTTATTTAAAAAGATTATAAAACATTTATGTTGTCGATGTAAATTAAACCTTAACCGTTAACAATAAAGTTCAATTTCGTTTGTGTTGAAATAAATTGTACAATTCAAAATAAGAATGCACTGACACAATTGAGGAATTATTTGCGCCGTCGTTTTTGGCGCCATGATCGGATTTTATTGTTTATCGAACGCTATTTTTCATAATTTAAATTTAGAACATTTTACTCTTTTGTTCTCTTAAGGCGTCTAGTCACGGTACGATTCGCAGTCAGCAGAGAGGTCGATTGTACGAATGCTGTCTTTGTCGAATAATATCATAAAAGAGCTAGTTCATCGAGCTGACATATTAAACTAGCGATTCTACTGTATCTCCGACTCTATTCTGAACTTTATTCATTTATTATTAAAGCTATGTATTCAGTAGTAACACCTTTTTGCTGATTCATTACATAGTATAAAACAAAGTCGCTGTTGGTGTCTGTTCGTTTCTATGTATGATTAAATGTTTAAAACTACGGAACGCATTTTGATATTTTTTTTAATAGATAGAGTGATTCAAGAGGAAGGTTTATATGTATAATACAGGTACACCCGGGCGAATCCGGGGCGAGTAGCTAGTTACATAGTATAAAATGAAATCGCAGTCGCTGTCTGTCCGTCCCTATGTATGCTTAAATCTTTAAAACTACGCAATAGATTTTGAAGCGGTTTTTTTAATAGATAGAGTGATTCAAGAGGAAGGTTTATATATATAATACATGTACACCCGTGCAAAGCCGGGGCGAGTAGCTAGTTACATAGTATAAAACAAAGTCGCTGTCGGTGTCTGTCCGTCCCTATGTATGCTTAAATCTTTACGCAACGGTTTTTGAAGCGGTTTTTTTAATAGAGTGATTATATATAGTTATATATATAAATATGCTTGGTCGTCGCTTACTTCCAAACAAAGACATCCTCTAATCTCTTCCATTCTGTTCTATCTCTAATAATTCTGGACGATGGTTTCCCTGCTATTAACCACTATACCTTCTATCTGGTCCTCTATTCAGAATATTATGAGAACAAATTGGCGAGTCAAGATATCAACTCGTTAGTAATATCTGACAGTGTAGCCTCTAGCCCTTCAGCTTAATTGCTCTTTGGATACAATGTTTGTATGTATGAACAGACGACAGAGTAATCTCCGATCCATGCGTAATATGTCGTACGGTGAATAGATGCTTAATAAAATTTCTTTATAAACAAGATATATTTATTACGGAAAATTCCTTTGTTTTAGGCTGTTTATCGAGAATTCCTTTGTTGGCTAATGACAATGAGAATTTATAAACGAATTTTAGTATCATATTTATTATTTATGATGTACCTACATATCTAAAAAGACAGTACTTTAATTTTTAAATTCAATCTGTTGTTTAGTACCCACAGTACCTACCGTGCCATTTGATAATTCTATATAAAAAAAATGTTATTTAAGTATTTAAGTTCTATTTGTTTAGTACACATAGTGTCTACCTGGTACAAGACAGTACCTACATGGTAAGTGGTATCCTTCACCTATACACTTGAAGATATACATCTCACCTTAGGCCGTCTTAGGCAGTATTTAAGTTCTATTTGTTTAGTACACATAGTGTCTACCTGGTACTAGACAGTACCTAGATGGTAAGTGGTATCCTTCACCTATACACTTGAAGATATACATTTCACCTTAGGCCGTCTTAGGCAGTATTTAAATTCTATTTGTTTAGTACCCATAGTGTCTACCTGGTACTAGACAGTACCTAGATGGTAAGTGGTATCCTTCACCTATACACTTGAAGAGTACCATATACATCACTCTTAACCTTCCAAATTAACAGATTTTCACTAAATAATACAGTATCTATATAAAAAAAATATCTATCTGTATGTTAGATGTTAATCTCCGAAACAGCTGGACCGATTTTGATAAGAATTTCACTCGCAGATAGATAATTTTATAAGGAATAACTTACGCAACTTTTATTTTGGAAAAATTATTTATTTTTAATTCCACGCGGACGAAACTAGTAAATATAACTATTTATATAGCAATAGTATATAACTAGGATAGCAAGCAGTAGTATATAACTATATTTAAATCATCATCATCATCATTCGTCCACTGCAGTCCACTGCTGGACATAGGCCTCTCCTAAGTCACGCCACTATGCACGATCTTCAGCCCTTCTCATCCAGTTACTACCCGCAACCCTACATATGTCGTCGCTTCACCTAGCTGCGGGGCGTCCTACACTACGTTTGCCAATTCGCGGTCTCCACTCTAGAACACGTCTACTCCAGCGAGCATCGGTTCTGCGACAGATATGTCTGCCACTCCAACTTACAGATACGAAGAGCTAAATTGGTGACCTTCGTTCTCTGTTATTCTTCTCTTCTCTCTTTCTTCTGTTCTCTTCTATTATTATTATAATTATATAGTTATATTATTATATAGCAAGTTATAAACTAAAGGATATAAAACTGCATAAACCACTCTACTCTATATTTTTAGTTTTTTTTTTCCACAGACATATTCGTCCGTGTCTTTTTTTAATTTACTTTAATATTATTATATTTCTTTAATTTCCACTTTTGTACAACTCCAGAGGAGCATCCAGCCGAGATGTTACAATTTGCCTAGCAGTGACACCGAGGCCTTATCCGTCTGGCCCAGAACCACAGCTGGCCGGCCGGGTGAGTTGACAACACGCAGTGTCACCTATCTTTATTACGATTTTTTTCTCTCTCCTCTATATTGTCTATGTTATTAATACTTGAAGCAAAAACTTTGAACGAAAATTGCGCGAACGGAGAAGTATGAAATTTCACACACTTATAGTTTACTAGCCATGCTCGCGTTTCACCGCGTTAAATTTCAATAAAAAAATGTAGCCTATATGTTATTCTGATGCATTGGCAGTAAGGAATAGAATAGAATAGAAAATCATTTATTCAAATAAACTTACATACATTGAAGCACTTTTGAATAGTCATCACATTTTTTTAATCTACCGCTCATTCGGAAACTGTCTCATCACAAGAAGAACGAGCAAGAAACTTGCGTGTTGCTCTTTTAAATAATTTTATTATTACTTTACATTTTTAAATTTAAGTGTGTGAATACAAACCACCAATTAGCACTAATTCAATTAAATACTCAAATAGAAAAAAATATTGAATATACAACAAACTGGTTAAACAATTAATAAGAGGAAATCAGTCATAGTGATTAGAGCAGACCAGTCCCTACAAGCAGCACCCGTTCACAAGTATGATAAGTATCGTTTAGAAAAAGTCAATAGGTCTTTTATGGGTATAGGTATAAAAATTTACAATAAGATACCAAAGGATATATTGGAATTACCCTTAAATAAATTCAAAACATCTGTTAAATCATATTTACTGAGCAAGGCCTTACTCACTAAACGATTACTTGAATGACGAGCGTGCATGGCAATAGTTGTTCATGCACGTGATTTTCATTTGATGTTAGACATAGACACCTATATAAATACCTATACATTGTAAATAAGGCTTTTAAAAAAAAGTAATTCAATTGAGTTTCTTGCCAGTTCTTCTCAATTGCATCTATATGCCGAACTGGACGGTAGAGAAAAAAATTAAATTATAATGTAAAACTTGACGTTCATAAGCGGCTAAAATATCCTACATGAATAAATGATTTTCGAATTTTGATAAGGCGATGTGTTAAACGAATGTCTCAAGACGAAGGTTATATTTATGTGTGTTATTGATGACTTACGGAACAGAGACGTGGTCGCTAACTATGGGCCCCATCAACAAGCTCAGAGTCACTAAGGGCAATGGAGAGGGTGTGAATGCTCGGAGTAATCGAATCAAAATGAGGAGAACCGCAGAAGAACCAGAGTGACCGACATAGCCCGAAGAATGCAATGCGTGGCAATGGGCAGGGCACATAGCTCGTAGGACAGATGGCCGTTGGGGCAGTAAAGTCCTCGAGTGGCGACCACGGACCGGAAGACGCAGCGTGGGAAGGCCTCCAGCAAGGTGGACCGATGATCGCTGGTCAAGATCGCTGGAAGGATTGGATGCGAGCAGCGCAGGACCGATCGTCGTGGGATCTTTGGGGATATGTCCAGCATATGTGGACGTCTCCCGGGCTGCGATGATGATGATGATGATGATGTGTTAATATCAACCATCGATTTCTGTTAGTATTAGTTAGGATATAGCAATATATAAATTAAAAGATATAAAAAAGCGTTCCGTTTTAACGTACTTATTTCTTATTTTTTATGAAAAATGATATAACCACTTTCACAGTTGAACAGTTCAACCGTTTCTTGTAAAATTGTTCGCTCATATCAAACTCGAGGGAAAGTGAACATGACGCGGCATGACATTTTTGCTCTGAGAAAATATAACGCGGGAAGTAAATCGATAGGGACGGGTGTACTCGTAACTTGTTTAAAAAGAAATATATATATGTATATATAATAATATAATAATCTCAGGAGAATTCACACAGCGCCATCTAGACTCAAGTTAAGCTAGCTAAAGCTTGTGTTATGGGTACTAGATAACTAATACATATATAGATATATTTTTATATTTATATAGATATATAGATTTTTTTTTGTAAATACATACATATTATACATAGAAAACATCCAGACCGATACAAACAATCATACTCATGAATACAAATGTTTGTGCCGTGCGCGGAATCGAACCCACGACCATCGGTCGTAAAGCGGTTTGCTAGACTGCTAGACCACCGAGGACGTCAATAATATATATGTATATATATTTTATGCTTAGAAAATGTCATAAAAATCGGTTAAGCCATTTCGGAGTATGGAAACTAACATTGCGACACGAGAATTTTATATATAAGATTACATATGTATGTTAGTCTATAAGTTATTCATAATATGGGCCTAGTAGCCTGAAATAAATATATACAAATAAATAAAATTGGAGTGTCTGTTTGTAATATTGAAATAACCGTTTTTTACTACATGCATATGAATATAAGTACGATATATACACCAAAATGACAATTAAAAAAAATTTTGTCTGTCTGTTTGTTCCGGCTAAACTCTGAAATAACTGGACCGATTTTGACGGAATTTTTTTGGCAAGTAGCTGATGTAACAAGGTGTAACTTAGGCTACTTTTATTTTAGAAAAGTAAGGATAAAGACCACGCGGACGAAGTCGCGGGTAAAGCTAGTAAATAATAAAATTCAGTTCCACTTTTCATATGTTCTAAGGCAAAGTAATTATTTAAAGTGATTTTTGTTTTTTCTATTAGCAACACAAAGGAAAATCTCTGCGAGTATCACAAAGCGTCAATTTGTTATTTAGGTTTAAAAAGCCCTGTTGTTGGATGAGGTCTTTGTTGTATGTCACGGCTGATGGATGCCATTTAAAATACTTTATATAACTATCTATTGTGTTTTATACAAAATCACGTTCAAAGTTATAATCACCCTAGCGATCCCTCAAATATTCAAACGTATATCGGAATTCGTAATTTCGACCTGAACCAAATAAAATTACGACGAGAGACGAACCCCTAGCGGTGTCCTCAGACTAAAGATGTATTCATTCATATTCGTTTCATACACACACGACACCGTCCTCACCGGCGAAGACGACGACCTCAACCACACCATACCGCGCAATCAACCGAGCGCCTTCGCGCGCTCGGGCACTTTACACCGGTGCCCCCGGTCGCCCTTCCGATTGATCCCCCGTCCAATTCAAACGGAGATCGAAATTACAATGATCACCCGATCGATCTCCCCTTCTCCGATTCGAACCCTTAGCGGTGACCTCAGACTAAAATCGTATCCGTCAGGCGGGAGTTGGCTTTCAGCCGCTCCGTAAGTCCTTCCGCGGGTTTGGAGCGCCACCTGTATTCGCCCCCTATCTTCCGGTGAAGGTACAAAGACCAGCTGCAGCCAACAGCATTAGAGCAGTTCGAAAAAATGTGTGCACAGTGCAGTTCAGTTCCTACATAGAAGTGAAAAATTAAGTTCGAAGTTTCGAAGATGACGTCTCAGTACTGCCGCCCCGTAACACATACATACGTCCAGCAATGGTCTGATACACTGAAGAATAAGAAGAAATGGTGACGCAGAATTCAAAGTCTGCATCTGTAAAGCTTTGGTCGATGTATTTTCCATACTGAAAACATTGTGATTAGTCATTAGGGTCATTCGGCCCTAAAATATGGTCGAGCGCAGTGATGGCTGGCTCATCCGTCATACTCGTGAACGAGTGCTGCTTGTAGGGTCTGGTCTTCTCTTAACACTGCGACTGATTTAATCTTATTGTATATTTATATTTGACCTAAAAAATTTGTACTGGTTGGTAGTTTGTATTCACATGTTTCGACTTGTAAATGTAAACTTACAAGGATTATTTAAAAGAGCAACACACAAGTTTCTTGCTCGTTCTTCTTGTGATGAGACAGCTCCGAATGAGCGGTAGATAAAAAAATGTTATGACTATTCAAAAGTGAAGTGAAGTTTATTTGAATAAATGATTTTCTATTAGTCGACTCAAACAATTTATCGTGCAAATTACTAAATTCAATTTTGTTTTGTTTTCGTGACCCGCCTGATTGATTGTTTTATTACGAGTGGCAGTTAATCGTGGTCATTACCATTTGCCGAATAAATGTGGATTTAACAACAAGTATTTCTTATAAGAATCATTATTACCCTGCGTCCTCACAACTTTATAAGTTTTGTATATGTTACATTACTAGCGATACGTCCCAGCTTCGCACTTTGTTTTATAGATAGATAGATAAGAATTATTATTTGTATCTTCATCATTATTATCATCATTAGCATCAGCAGACCACTGCTGGACATAGGCCTCTCCCAAGGCACGCCACTGGGCACGATCTTCAGCCCTTCTCATCCAGTTACTACCCGCAACTCTACGTATGTCGTCGCTCCATCTAGCTGTGGGGCGTCCTACACTACGTTTGCCAATTCGCGGTCTCCACTCTGGAACACGCCTACTCCAGCGGGCATTGGTTTTGCGACAGATATGACTGCCACTTCAACTTACAGATGCGAAGAACTATGTACGGTGACCTTAGTTTCAATACTTCGTTTCGGATTTCGGAGGTTATGAGCCTGTATTATTCTGATGTTTACCATAAATTACTGTAAATTTTCATCAAAGTCTGTTCAGTAGTTACAGCGTGAAAGAGTAACAAACACTCATCTATCCATACATACACACTAACTTTCGCGTTTATCTATACATATAAATAATATTGGAGTGTCTGTTTGTAATATTGAAATAACCCTTTTTTACTACATGCGGTAAATTCACCAAAATATTTTTTTTTACAATTTTTGACCTGTCTGTCTGTTTGTTCCGGCTAATCTCTAAAATGGCTGGACCAATTTTGAAGGGACTTTTCTTGGCAAGTAGCTGATGTAATAAGGAGTAACTTAGGCTACTTTTATTTTAGAAAATAAAGTTAAATTCCACGCAGACAAAGTGACGGATACAGCTAGTACATAATATAGATGAAGAACCTGAGAATACCCTGCAAGAAATCGTACCTGCAACCATTAGAAGTATCCACTCCACCGGTGCCCCGCCAGCGTAAACCGTTAGGGCCCCCTGAACTAATGGTTTAAGCATCTTCCTTGAACAAAAACAAGAAAACTTAATTCAACAAAATTATTATACTGCACCTATACAAATAAATAGATTGATTGATTCCTTTTAGCAATAAGACCGCCTTATTGTAATGATACATGTGTCCTTTGTTATATTGTTTGTGCTTCTTCTTTACTGTATGTTGCAAATAAAGTATATTCTATCTATCTATATCTATCTAAATAAAGCATACAATGACTTATACGATAGCACAACTTGGTACGCTGTAGGCTAAATGAATTTACATTCTCTTAGCTAAGAAATTGTGAGATTTCTATCAGAAAATTAACTTGCGAGTGGAAACGGTTAAGTTGCGACCACGATTGTACCATAAACAGTTACATATAGTGATAACACTGTTTTTTTTTAATTATTTGAGTTAATAGATAGTTACAAGATTTTATTAATATTACTAGCTGTACCCGCCACTTTGTTCGCGTGGAATTTAACTTTATTTTTCTAAAATAAAAGTAGCCTAAGTTACTTCTTATTACATCAGCTACCTGCCAAGAAAAGTCCCTTCAAAATTGGTCCAGTCATTTCAGCAATTAGCCGGAACAAACAGACAGACAAAAATTGCAAATAAATATTATTTTGGAGTATGTACCGTATTTATATTCATATGCACGTAGTAAAAAACTGTTATTTCATTACTACAAACAGACACTCCAATTTTATTTACATGTATATATGTATCTATGTATTTATATCAGTTGTCTATTATCCATAACACAAGCTCTGTTTAGCGTGATTAGATAGTGCTGTAAATTGTCCTAAGATATTATATATTATTCTTATTATATTATATACACTAGCTGTGCTCGCGGTTTCACCCGTAAGTAATTTATAACACATTTGTTATTCTGATGTATCTAAATATATATAACTCAAAGGTGACTGATATAGTAATCTATCAACGCACAGCTCAAAACACTGGACGGATCGGACTGAAATTTGGCATGCAGGTAGATGTTATGACGTAGGCAACGAGTAAGAAAGGATTTTGATTAACTCTATCCCCAAGGGGATAAAAAAGGGGATGAAAGTTTGTATGAAACTTGGTCAATATTAAACCGATCGGGCTGAGACTTTGCATGCATAAAGTATGACGTAGGCATCCCCTAAGAAAGGATTTTGATAAGTTCCACCCCTAAGGGGATAAATTAACGCGAGCGAAGCGAAAGCTAGTAATCTATATTATAGTGAAGTTTCATTGGATATTTTTTATATACATAAATATATTATGTATGTATTCACAATAATGGCATGTTAATAAACTCATAAACACAATTTCACGTCACGTAACTTCACAAACATAAAAATGTTAACCATCGTGTGTTAAACACCGTTAATTAAAAATGGTAAAGTCAATAATCATGTTTCTGCATTCAGAATAACCTGAAATGGAATGCCAGAGGTCAGAGTCTAAATAATCTTTGTGACATTGACAAGTAGATTGACGGATGGATTGGACTGACGAAGCGGGAGTTTGAAGCGAAAGAGTTGGAGTTTTTATTATTATAAAAACAAATAAGAGTTAGGTAATTGTAAATATTGTAGGCATTGGGTGGTTTATTAGTTGGGGCTGGGAGGATACTACAAGTAGAAGGTGAGTGTTAAATAAAAGAGCCCTTTAAACCTACACTCGTGTCACAAGTCTCTGGCACTACTTGAGGTTCTCTACCTGAACCATCCGTAGCCGGCATCAGGGCCTAAGTCCTCATAATAACTAGTGATTTTAAAAAAATTAACAAAATTTTTAATTAAATCATTACAGATTTTCACCAGATGTCTTTCAAATGATTTGACAAGTTTTAACAACATTTCTACTTAATCTTCATTACTCGCCATGCTATACATCGCCATTTCTCTGAACACGGCCACTTTCCACCGCAAATGTTTACGAGCCAGCCATTACACTTCTAAATTACTTTACAGGCCAAGAAATTGCTGCAACGAAAATTGCAAGCGTGCAAGTTGTTAGAAACGTACACTCTACAAATGGTGGATTAGTGTATCCATTTTATACCGCAGTAACAAACAAACGAATGTAATAAACCACAGTGTAGTTTGTTTTGCACAATATCACAGAACATTACCAAATACTGGGGGAATTTGATAATGTTTTAAGCATTTTGATAGTGGTAGTCCTTACTAATATTATAAATGCTAAAGTCAAAACAAATACTGATCTATACCAGCATCGCACAGAAGTATCCTGTCGACATACGCTGAGCTGAAATATATTTCTTTTACATAATTTAATTGGCAAATTGAACCAAAAATATATTTAAGAAACTAAACGAAAATGTTTGTCGTCGTCGCAGCCCGGAAGACGTCCACTGCTGGACATAGGCCTCCCCCAAAGATCTCCACGACGATCGGTCCTCAACCGGCATCCAATGCCTTCCAGCGATCTTGACCAGATCGTCGGTCCACCTTGCTGGTGGCCTTCCCACGCTGCGTCTTCCGGTCCGTGGTCGCCACTCGAGGACTTTACTGCCCCAACGGCCATCTGTCCTACGAGCTATGTGCCTTGCCCATTGCCACTTCAGAGTTGCAATTCTTCGGGCTATGTCGGTCACTCTGGTTCTTCTGCGGATCTCCTCATTTCTGGTTCGATCCCGCAGAGTAACTCCGAGCATAGCCCTCTCCATTGCCCTCTGAGTGACTCTGAGCTTGTTGATGCGGCCCATAGTTAGCGACCACGTCTCTGTTCCATAAGTCATCACGAAAATTTTTAAGAATAAGAAATCTTAATCTTAAACATATTCATTTGTTGTTTATAATTTCTAACATACAGCAGTGTTTTTGTAGAATATATCTATACAAGCACAAACAAACAACACACAAACAAATACAATAAGCCAGAGGAAACACAGTTTTGTAAATATCAGATAGTTGCGTAAGATGTGTAATACACTCCGTATTTTCAGCCAGTTGCAATATAATTTATTTATGCCTGTTTTTTATAGACAAACATAGCAGGGATTATGTAACAGGAAAAAAATCGTATTATAATCCGGTTATTCAATGGAAAAATTATATAAAGTAAGCCTTTGCGTATGTTTTTTTTATTTTGTTTTTTTATTTCAGGTTACTACTACAAATGTTACCCATATTATAAATACCTTATGGACTAACATACATATGTATTAATAATATAATAAAAAAAGTAAATAACCCTGAACAATTAACACAGCGCCATCTAGTCCCCCTGTAAGCAAAGCTAGTGTTATAGGTAGTAGATAACTGATATAAATACTTAGATATTTGTTTTTTAAATACATATATAATATATATATATAAAAGGGAAAGCGTGCGAGGAATCAAACCCGCGGCCATCGCAAGAAAAGCAGTGTGCTATACCGCTAGACCACCGAGTCAAATAGCAATAACTACGAGCATTTTCGTCTATATTTTTAAATAGGCTATGTTTAAAGCCACAGCACGAGCAGGGGTTCTTCCGCGGGCCCTTAAAATAGACCTCCGGGTACGGGCCCCGAGCTTGCTCTCCTTGCCCGGGCATACTGCTGGGGTGAACCACTCCAGCGTCGTTCTCTTACGCCGTTAGTTGGTTTTTTTTTCGGACTACTCTAATGCTGTTGGCCGCAGCTGGCCTTTACAGCTTCACCGGACGTTAGGGGGCGAGTACAGATGGCACTCCAAACCAAGGAAAGTACATATGGAGCGACTGAAAGCCAACTCCTGCCTGACGGATACGTCTTTAGTCTGAGGGCACCACTAGGGGTTCGAACCTCGGCTCAGACCGTCGTAATTTCGATCCCCGTTTTAATTGGACGGGGGATCGATCGGAGGGGATCCGTTAGTTGGCGAGGCCGGCTACAGTTATATAACCGGCTGAGAGAATTGTGTGGCGTGGAGGGGAATTAGTGTCGCTCCTCGAGCTGACTTCATACGTTGCCCTGCCGCGAATGACGTGTTTCCACGATGGAGAGAAGACCGCGCGGGAGCGGGCGAGTTGTGTCCGGTGGGCAGTAAGCCTCATAATCTTAAAGCCACATCTGGCGACCAAACACCGGCTCCCATACTCATCCCATAGAGAACGCCGTTTCTTTTAAATCTTCGTTTTAGTTTCACCTTAAAGTTAGCTAGTCGGCGCGCTAAGTAGAAAGTTCCTGTTTATTTAAAGGCCTTTTACGATGTTTTGTACTTTTATCAACTTTTTTATTTACAAGTTTGCATAATCTTCGGCACTTCGGTGTCATCTTCTTTCTTTTGTTGAGCGCCTCTGAAAAATAAATCACATTTGTTTTAGGTTGCCCGTATTAAAACGATAAAATGTATATATAAATGTATGTATGTATATACTATATTTTAAATTGATTTATTTATTTATTTAACTTCAATGCACACAGCATTGAAGTTAAATAAATAAATAAATCAATATAAAAAGTATTACACATGGACAGAAGTAATAAGTAGAAGAAAGCACATTTTGGAGTACTTGCGATGTGACTATGCGATATTTCCTATAGGCGGTGCAAGTATAACAAATCTAAATACATATAACTCAAAGGTGACTGACATAGTGATCTATCAACGCACAGCCCAAACCACTGGTCGGATCGGGCTGAAATTTGACATGCAGGTAGATGTTATGACGTAGGCATCCGCTAAGAATGGATTTTGATTAATTCGACCCCCAAGGGCATAAAATAGGGGATGATAGTTTGTATGAAACTTTATATATTTTTTATTGCACAGATAATACAAATATAATATAATTTAGAGACAATGTGAGCAAAGGTGGACTTATCCCTAGAAAAGATCTCTTCCAGTCAACCTAAAACATTGGAATATGTGGTACTAAATGGGTAATAACTGGTGCAAACAAAAAAAATGTCCATACCTAGATACTAAATAAAATTCAGATTTACAGATTGTAGAATCTAAAACAAAAGTAAAATACATAAATACACAAACATAAATAGTAATACAAATATATAGGAATAAACATACACTTTATATAATACATAAATATATTCGTCATAATAAACAAATAAATAATGATAAAAGTAATCATTCAATGGCAGATAGGTAGTATGATTTTGTTTTTTAAATTTTAAACCAATCGGGCTGAGACTTTGCCTGCGTAAAGCTACTATGACGTAGGCATCCCCTAAGAAAGGATTTTGATAAATTCCACCCATAAGGGGTAAATTAACGCGAGCAAAGTCGCGGACAAAAGCTAGTGGAAAATAAAGTGTAACAAAATATAAACAGAAAGTTTAAATATGTTTTCAATGTATATTATATATGTATTTACAAAAAAGTTGAGTTTTCATATCAGTTTGTCTGGTATCCATAACGCAAGTTCTGCTTACCATGGGACTACATTGCGCTGTATTAATTGTTCAGGGTTATTTATTTATTTACTTAATGGATACAATAATATATTTTACATATATTACATGAATGTAATTTGCGCTTGAAGGTGCGTACGTGTATAAGTAAGGCAGTCTGCTACACGGCTAGACCACTACGGTCGATATATAAATTTTATTTACCGCATTTCCATCAGCGAGTGACAGTGAGCAGGCGCGTTCGTGTGTAGGTAACAACGTAACCCCTACACTATTTGTCATGCTCGCCACCTGACCCAGTTACATATCTCTTAGCAAAATTACGTGGGGTCACAATATCCGCGGGTTTACAAACAAATTACTTGTTTACCATTTCAATTACATAAAAATACCTTCTCCTACATACCTTCTAAATTATTATCCATTAAAATTGTCTACCGCAGTTATAAATCTCTTAGCCAAATTACGTGGGGTTACAATGTCTACGGTTATACAAAAAATATTTTCTTCAATATTGTACTTACTTGTTTACCATTTCAGTTACATACACATACTATCTTCTGCATACCTTCTAAATTAAAAAATAAAGTAATTATGGATTCCTCTGTCTGTATATTACTTAGTACCTAATAGAGAAAATAAAAATTATATTCAATCAAGAAACAGGTATTTAAATAAATAAATATGTAAATATTCACCGGAGAAGGTGAATATTTACTATAAATATATATACTTTTATCCTCAAATATATATATTTGAGGATAAAAGATAAACCGCGCATTTTATTTTGCGAAAAGATATGCATCCACAATAAAAAAAAAAGTATCCATGTAGTATATCTGTGATCTATTACCCATAACACAAGCTCTGCTTATCTTGGGTAGAATACGCTGTGTCATTTGTCATTTGTGATATTTCTTTTATGGATGATCATAGAATGCGCTAACGGTTTACGCTAGCAGGGCACCAGTGCAGGATCATAAGATGAGCACGAGGTCAGGTCAGTTAGCCCATCATGACAAATTCACTAAGAATTTATCACGATGGTTTCCAGGGGGAACCGCGTGAAGGTCAACCTGACATAGTACATTGTTAGCAATAAGATCCTCAGTTTACTGACAATCTCCTTTCACCCCAGTACGAGAGGATTGAAAGTGGCACGCACTCAAGAAGAGAGAGCAAGACGCCGCTAAAGAGACAGAAAGAGCAAAGGAGGGATAAGGAGTAGAAAAATAATTAATATTGGTAAGAGAATGCGTGTTTTCAGCACCGCATATTCTTTTATCATCCTCCACTGGTCCCAGAGTAAACGGTTAGCGCAGGCGATTGCACCATCTTATTACCATCCTTAAAAATCCTCTCGTTCTCCTACTCTGGTGCCAAACTTCCTGTAAAGGGAACTTTTTAAGAGACAGTGCTTATTGTCCCTATAATTTATCGATGAATCGATGTAACATAACACGCTCAGAGTGCGACCCCACCTCATAGTCGGCGTCCGCCGCGGAATCTCTGAACACTTAGCTAACTACAAGACGAACTGGAAGTATTCCGCTTTGACAATGTTTTTCTACGGAACCAACCAGGTTTTAACGGCGCTAACTTTTTAAATACATACTTGCATTATGCCTAAGTTGACCACACATTTTGAACAAAAAAACGGGACACTAATTTATTAATAAGAAATTGTAGGGCCATTTTATAAAAAAAAAAACTGGGTGTCGAAATATTAATATTTTTTTTTTATTTACCACTAGCAACCCGGCCTTGCTTCGCACGGAATAAAATATTTTAGTCTGTATATTCTTTAATTAATTCTGAGAGATAATAGATATATATCTACATTCATCTTAAAAGTTTCTACCTATTTCTAACAAGTAAATAAGAGTTAATATATCTTTCTTAAAGATAATAATACAGAATATACATTTATCGTAAAAGTATTATATATATCTACCTACCTCTAACAATGCATCGGGAAAATTGATTTTAATTATATAATGGAAATCAGTTTTCATACATATATTGTATGCATACATACTGAAAGACAAACAAACATACCTGATTGTCCACTCCAGAGGCACTGGATATCGTTCTATTGTGGACCCAGTGCTTCTGGACGTGGATACAGATATATGAATGAAATGTATCTCTGTATCTGTATACAATAAGTTACTAACATAGTTTTATACGTTTTTACTAACACAATACGGATGTAATCCGAATTAAAATAAATAATAATAAAAAAATGTTGAGAATAAATGTGGAAGTGTGTGTATAAAGTGTACCTTTTCGATGCGCCGAGTTTGTTCAGTTTGTATCAGAGTCCGGGATAGGTAATATCACTATATCACTGTTCAGGAACTTGCACTCGTTAGTTTTATAACACGTTATTACTTTTAGGTTAGAAACGTCTCTCCCACGTGTCGACTCGGTAAGTTCTTTTCAACAGTCCACGTCATGGTAGGGAAAAAATGAGGAAAAAAGAGGGTAGACCAAATATCCTAGCTACATTTTTGAACAATTATTTATTTATTTATAAACTCTTTATTGCACCAATAGAATTAATACATAAGAATTTTACAGAAAAGAGATATGGAAGTAAAAATTATTATGATTTAAAAGAGACTGTCCAATTCAATACAGGACGTATGGTCACCGTAGTTATTCCGTTTGGGGAGTGTGAAAGTGAGTTTTTATGGCTATATAGAATAAAATCCTGCGGGAGTCCATTTGAAAGTTATGTTGAGGGAAAACGATGCAACTGAGATTTCATAGAGTTATGAATTGTTAACTTTCTTATATTGTTGTAAAAATGTATTTTATTTGTGAAGGTAACATTTATATCTTCACGACGGTTAATCTAGATGGGGTAGACAGGACGGCAGTGCATTGCACCTTACACTTTACTCTTATAATTATATATTACATAGTATAAAACAAAGTCGCTGTCGCTGTCTGTCCATCCCTATGTATGCTTAAATCTTTAAAACTACGCAACGGATTTTGAAGCGGTTTTTTTAATTGAGTGATTCAATAGGAATTTTTATATATATAATACATGTACACCCGGGCGAAAGGGCGAGTAGCTAGTTATGTATAAAATTCTCGTGTCACAGTATTAGTTATCATACTTTTACAAACCGATTTTTATGTAATTTTATATGTATACTCGATAGGTCTGAGAATAGGTAGTATATAAGTTCAATATTTTTATGTACATTTTGTCAGTCCATTATCATCTGTAATATACATAGTATCAACCAGTGACTTAGTATTATTACCCCGCAACAATGTTATATGCAATGGCTCATCTGTGCTGATGGTATACGCAGTCTGGGCACCAGTGGAGGATGATAAAATGATTAAGAGTTCAGGTCAGTATCACAATTCTCCAGGAACAACAGTTTCCAGAAAGATCATATGGAGGTAGACGACCTGGGTGGTCTAGCGGTCTAGCACACCGCTGTACGTCCGATGGTCGCGGGTTCGATTCCTCGCACGGCACAAACATTTGTATTCATGAGTATAATTGTTTGTATCGGTCTGGGTGTTTTCTATGTATAATATATATGTATTTACGAAAAAAAATCTATTAGGTTGTTCGGAAAGTAATTTCGTTTTTTTTTAACTTAGATTCAATTGTATTTTTTGCACAAAAAGACATCAACTTCACACTTAAGCCGTATAATTTTTATATGGTTTGAGAGCTAATAATAATAATAATATGTGTGTGAAAAATTACAATTAATTCTACGCAGTAGTTTTTGATTGGTGCCCTTTTAAATATCGAGAAATATACAGCAGCATTTTCGAAATATCTTACCGTTTTACTACAGAAAGGGCAAAAATGCTGTTCAAGCCAAAAAGAAATTGACCGATGTGTATGGAGAAGGTGTGTTAACAGTACGCCAGTGCCAGAACTGGTTCGCTAAATTTCGATCAGGCAATTTTGATGTCGAAGATGCACCACCCTCAGGAAGGCCGGTTGAAGCTGATAAAGGCACTGGTTGATGCGACCCGGCGAATAACACAACACGTAAGATCGGATTGAGGTTAAATTTATCAAATTTAACAATTTATGACTAGTTGAAAGGCCTGGGATGTTATTAGTGTTGTTATTCGTAGTAATTCACAGTGCCATCTAGACCCAAACGAAGCAGACTGTGCTATGGGTACTAGACAACTGATACAAATACATAAATACATTCATTTTGTAAATATATACATAATATATATAGAAAACACCCAGACCGGTACAAACAATTATCATGAACAGAATTGTTAGTCGAAAGGAATGCGGCGCGTGCATACAAGCTCTGCTTAGCTTATTTCCAGATGGCGCTGTTTGAGTTGTCTTGAGATATTATTGTATTACTATTATTATTAATTTGTGTAGTAAACCAGTTCACATTGACAACGATTATTCAAATTAAAATATCTTTATTCATGTAGATCTATTACAGACTCTTATGATATATCAAATCTACCGTCAGTTCGGAATGATTTCGTGATGAGAACAACTGACAAGAAATTCAACTCGTATTCCTTTCAAATATATGTTGTACATGTTTACAATAATATAGATTCATTTTTAAATTCAAATTTGGGAGAATAGAGTGACCTTTAAGCAAATATTCTAATCAGTGTTCGTAACCCAAACAGACCAGTCCCAACAAGCACCCGTTCACGTGTATGACGGATGAGTCAGCCATAATTGTACTAAACCATATTAGAGGGAGCACATTGACCCGCCGCCACAAGTTTGAACTTTATAGCGAGCATGACTGTTTCAAGTTACTCCACTACGTCATTTATATTATTTACAGCATAAACTGTACCAATCACAGTTTTCACCCATTACAATATTTAATTTACATTATTTAAATTACAATATATCATTCCTAAATTTATAATAAGTTTCTTTAATATTTATTACATTATTAACTGTGTCAATGGAAAGTTATATACATACCTCATAACAAAAGTTGAAATTATAATTAAGTCCACGCTTTGTAGTCATTCAAGTAGTCGTTTATTTTATCTTTATAGCAAAGTGTATTTTTTACATGTATCTTAAATTTAATTTAAATTCATAACCATTATCTGGCAATCTTCTTCTTAATATATATAACTCAAAGGTTGTCAGTCACCTTTGAGTTATATATATTAAGAAGAAGATATATATAGATATATATAGATAGTGATCTATCAACGCACAAAACCACTGGACGGATCGGGCTCAAATTTATCATGGAGCAGATGTTATGACGTCAGCATCCGCTAAGATTTATTTTGATTAAATCTAACCCCAAAGGGATAAAATAGGGGATGAAAGTTTATATGAAATTTTGTCAATTTTAAACCGATCGGGCTGAGACTTTGCATTCTTAAAGCTACTATGACGTAGGCATCCCCTAAGAAAGGAATTTGATAAATTCCACCCCTAAGGGGATAAAACAGGTGATTAATTTTTTACACATGCTAAACAAAAGTAAAGCCGCAAAAACTACCCCTAATTAATAATAATACGTGAGCGAAGCCGCAGGCAAAAGCTAGTTTGTTATAAAAACGTATAGAATGCCCCATATAAGATGTTTGAGACGAAAACTAGGCATAGAGGTAATAACCAGTCTATTACCATAATCCATAAAAAAATCCAATCTCCTTAACCCTGCATAAACTACACAATTGTAGCTGGCCATTTTTATTATGATAAGTCAGTAAGCTTGGTTTCCAACTGCTATTTTTCTTTCTGATTTAATATGTAAAGTTCAAGACTGCATTAGCTTTTCCCGAGGTCTGAATAAGCTCCATCGTCCATTATTTGAATGTGGTATGTCGCTGTTAATCTTAGCTAAAATGCTGCAGTGGATATAAGCAGCTAGATATACTACATACTAGCTGTTACCCTGGATTTACCTACGTTTACTGACATAAAACAGCTAGATACACTTATACGTTAAGTATTACTTTTTATTTTATATTTATTTTCATGTACTCTCAAATAGGTTGAAGCTGAAAATCAGTGTTTTGTTTCCTGAACAATGTTCCACGCTGAGCTTCGACCTTTTTGTATTGCTACAGATCACACATAATAACACAATTTATAAATCTTATGTCGTATTATGCATTGTCTATTCTTATGAACATGTTGTGTGTGATTAGTAACAAACAAATAAACGATATATCTATGTATCTATTTGCCTGAAACACCAGGGGCGTCACGTGCGCATTGCCGACCCTTAAGAAACCTAATATACCCTTCTTGAAAATCTACATGCTGTAATATCTCGAGAATACAGGCAGGTAGTTCATTCCACAATCTAAGTGTACGCGGGAGGAAGCTCTTCTGAAACTGCACTATCTGAGACCACTTACATAGGTTCCAGCGCGTGGGGATGAATTCCCTGTCGATGGCGAGCAGTGCGATGGTAAAAGGTAGCCGTGGGCATCACGTCAAATAATTCCTCAGAACACAATCCGTTGTATATTCGGTAGAACACACAAAGCGACGCGAAGTCTCGCCTCAAGCTAAGTGGCTCGATACCGTTTGGGAGATTGGGATCAACAACAATTCTTATATTATTAGTTCATAGAATAGAATAGAAAATTTATTCAAATAACCTTAATTTAAGCACTTTTGAATAGTCATAACATTTTTTTATCTACCGCTCGTTCGGAAAGCTGTCTCATCAGAAGAAGAACGAGCAAGAAACTTGTGTATGCTCTTTTAAATTGTAAGTTTACATTTACAAGTCGAAACGTGTGAATACAAACTACCAACCAGTACAAATTTTTTTGGGTCAAATTTATACAATAACATTAAATCAGTCGTAGTGATAAGAGCAGACCAGTCCCTACAAGCAGCACTCGTTTACGAGTATGACGGATAAGCCAGCCATCACTGCGCTCAACCATATTTTAGGGAGCCCAATGACCCGCAAGTGAGCATAACTACTCATTCCACTCGACCACATAATTAACTAGTGCTAAATATAATTAGTACTTAATCAACTAGAACAATTAAACAAATAAATTAAATTGCCGGATGTCTATAATGTACTGTTATAAAGCGAAACGAACATAAAATAAACAAGAAATAATAGTAATTTGTTCAAAATAAAATATGATGTTAACAAATAATAATGGGAGCATAGTGTTATCTCGGCAGTAATTATTTAAAAATACATTGTGTGTCAGCGTTGTTGTCAAAACCGCCCATACTCATTAAGTACATGCCTAAAAATGTATTTAAAAAATTTTAGTATAATCTACTTTATTACCTCGCAATAGAGTCCGTTATAGATCTAAATTAATAGAACAGACAGTTTCACTTTAGTCACAGAAAGTTTTTTTTTTTTGTTGTTCTACCGTATTTCTTTTTTCATTATATTTATTGACAGATATTTATACTTCATCCGCGATTTGTGTTATTGGCATTGGAATGTGAATATTAATATTACTATTTTTTTTATTTATTCATTTAATTCAGGCTACATGGCCCATATTAACACGCCAGTTTCTTCCTCGTTCTTCTTGTGATGAGACAGCATTCCGAATGAGCGGTAGATTAAAAAAATGTAATGACTATTCAAAAGTACTTCAATGTAAGTTCATTTGAATAAATAATTTTCTATTCTATTCTAAGTTGGTTGAGATATTTGTATTATGAACTAGTGAATATAGCTGTAGTTCCAAGAGTAGATTGAAGATGCACCCAGGGGTTCACTAGGGTTCACTAGGGTTATTTGAATAAATCATTTTCTATTCTATTCATACCTTATAGACTAACATATATAAGAAATAATAATAATAAGTAAAAATAAAATTGTCTGTATGGTCACAGCACTCAGGAAGGCAATCTCCCACGGTAGCGTCGATAGACCACCCCCTTCGGCCAGTAGTCCTCCTTCATGAAGGTGGGCAGCATGTTGGTGTTGACCCGGGCCACGAACACTATGAAGCTCGCGTTGTGACTCGATTCCAGCTGCGTCACCCTCAATGTTAGGTTACTTTTGGTCCGGATATAGTCGAATATGTCCTGTTCCTTCCAACTATAATATGTAATTCTCGTTTTATAGTATATCACCTATATTTCCCTTATTCAATACTTTTATCTCCCAGGTTGTCTGTAAGAGATTGTGTAGAGCCGAAAGAGATTGTATACAGCCTCCTTTTGTTTACATATTTTTATTTTATCTTTTTTATAAATATTTGTTTCTTTTACATACAATAAAGAGTTTTATTATTATTATCCAAAAATTCTCATCTCCCCTCTAAGAGAGGAGATGGCTACCCCCGGCAGAAGCACAGTCGGCCGGGGTTCAGGGCCCCAGGGAGAGAAACCTGCATCTTTCCCGGGAATGAGCAGCCTCGGAATCTCAACCGTCTGAGATGTTGCTCCAGAATGTTTGAGATGAGACCGTTCACCGATATAACGATTGAATGATTAAAGGCGGACATCACCCCCCACATTTCGGTCACCTTGAGCCAGGTCGAGATATTTTCTCTTTTTCTCAGTTTCGGCTTTCACGAGGTTCTCGTCATGCGGTATGGTGATGTCCACCAAAAACACCTATGCATCCATCACCACGATATCAGGTTTGTTCGCAAGTACGGTCCTGTCCGTGATGATGGATCGGTCCCAGTAGAGCCTGACGCTGTCGCTTTCGAGGACCGGATGGGGCTCGTACTTATAGTCTGGCAACCTCTCATTCGCGAGGCCGTACTTCAGAGCTAGTTCTTGATGGAGTATTTTGGCTACCTTTTGGTTGTGTCTGTGCAAGTACTCAGTGTTGGCAAGAGCTGAAGTGAGCTGAGTCTGAGTGACTCTCCGGGATGGCGGCATGCCCGACAGATGTCCTCAGTGCCATCCTTCAATGTGCGAATGTGCTTTCGGTAATTGTTCGTCTTAACCACCTGATCCTGTATTGCACAGACAAAACCCTCGGTCTCTCCGACGAGATCACTGAACTGTAGCCAGTGCACGGAGGTCTTCGTGTTTTTGCCCCGTGGAGGGCTTTGAAGAACCTTCCGTGCAACTCCTTCTTTTCCATACGGCCTCCCGCTGAGATACCCAGGACTTTTTAGTCCTCTTTAGCCAGAGAAAGAGGGGTGTTTTGTCACATTCTATGACTTAGTCTATGCAAACCCTCGTCTCTTTTCTCCAGGTGTCCTGAGGCTGTCAATCTCGCGGTTGTGCATGGTCTTAACGCTTAACAAGCCTCGACCACCAGCCTTCCGCGGGATGTACAGCCTCATGACTGACGATTTCGGGTGATATATATTAACGACTTTCCGATCCAGGGCTTCGAGTTCGGTTTGAGACCATCTGAGCACGCCAAAAGGAGTACGGGTATGACCCAGCCGTTGTATGCTCGGATTTTATTGGCACCCGACAAGTAACTTTTCAGTACTCTTGTAAGGCGCGCAAAAAATTCCTCATGGATTGACTGTTTCATATCCGTCTCCCTCACACCGATGTTTTGTGACATGCCCAGATACCGGTATGTTTCAGCGTCGGAGAGGGTTTTGATGTTGGAGGGATCTGTAACGATCCCTTCAGTTTGATTGACCGTCCCCTCTGCACATGGAGAACCGCGCACTTGTCTATTCGGAGTGCCATCCTAACAGAGCTGCTATTTATTATTAATGAATGTATTTCGCTGACTGATAGCATTAAATTTTAATAAAACTAGTATTATAAACGTGAAAGTGTGTGAATATGGATGTTTGTTACTCTTTCACGCAAAAATTACGGTACGAATTTTGATGAAACTTTACAGTAATATAGCTTATGCATGGGAATAACACATAGGTTATACTTCATATTGTAATTTAATTTAATAACTGTGTATTATTGTAAATATGTACAACATTTATTTAAAAAAAATACGAGCTGAGTTTCTTGTCAAATCTTCTCATCTCGAAATCATTTCAAACTGACGGTAGATTTGACATATCATAATTCTGTAATAGACCTACATGAATAAAGATATTTTGAATTTTGATTTATTTTTTAATGCTTTGTCGGTCTATTTGACATGTTATAAGAGTCTGTAATAGACCTACATGAATAAAGATATTCTGCATTTTGATTTTTTTTTAACGCAGTTGTGACTCTTCCATCCTATGCACATCTGTGAATGCTATGCTGGGTCTGTCAGGGAGAAATAAATCAGACCTAATCTTTGTCCGTAATGCGCTGCTAGCACGCCACTATGTTTGTTTTAGCGTTTGAGAACCTAAACTTACAATTTCAATGGCTTTTTCCTGGACTTATTCAATGAGAATTGAATCTATAAATAGTATAAAAAAGCTTACTTTTGTTTTTTTTTTCGTTTAGTTCTTCTAAGCATTGTAATGGATTTTTATGTCTTTACCAGATGTTATCTGTGACTTAGTCAGCGTGGAAATCTATTTTTTGGTGTTATGGGTACTAAATATATACTCTCGCAAATATATATTAACGACTCGCCCCGGCTTCGCACATGTGATCTATTTAAAAAAACCGCTTCAAAGCCTGTTGCGTAGTTTTCTGTCTGTTGATTTAAGCATACATAGGGACAGACAGAAAGTTACAAAGAATCATATACATGAATACAGAAGTTTGTGCCGTGAGAGGAATCGAACCCGCGATCATCGGAAGTAAGGCGGTGTGCTAAACCGCTAGACCACCAAGGCCGTCGAGTTATATACGATATACCTATGTAGTTTAGAATTTCGGTACGCATAATCATGGCTGATGGAAATTCATCAAATTCCTTTCATTACAGCACCGTTTGACACTATATGTATAGTTACGCCTCACGAACTATTCCACATAATGAATATCCGACTATAGTAGACTTCATTCGAGTTTAAACCTAAGCTTATACAGAGATTCATAACGTTTCTATTTTAAAAATCATCATTCGTCATACTCGTGAACGGATGGTACTTGTCTGTTCGGACATGATGATTTTTTATTCATAATACTTTATTTCACATTGAAAATACTCTTATATTTTTTATTTATAGTTCATTGAAAGGACATAAACAAAATCAAAATTAAAAAAATAACTAAGTACAAAAGGCGGTCGTAGCAGTAATGCAATCTCTTCCAGACAACCTTTGGAATGGAGTACTTAGAAAAAAATTTAGAAAATGGCACATGAGTGGAAATAAGATAGAAAAATAAAATGAACCTAAGCATAATTATCTATACATATAAATAAAATTGGAGTGTCTGTTTGTAATATTGAAATAACCGTTTTTTACTACATGCATATGAATATATGTATGGTACATATACCAAAATAATATTTTTTACAATTTTTGTCTGTCTGTCTGTTTGTTCCGGCTAATCTCTGAAATGGGTGGACCAATTTTAACGGGACTCTTTTTGGCAGGTGGCTGATGTAATAAGAAGTAACTTAGGCTACTTTTATTTTAGGAAATTAAAGTTAAATTCCACGTGGACGAAGTCGCGGGATTAACTAGTCATACATACACTTATGTAAGTACTAATAAATTATATCCTCTGGACATAAATGCAATAGCATATGCCAGTGGTCACTACATTTCACCTAATTGAATTGAAGAATGAATCTGTATTTTTATAATCATATTTGTAAGAAGCACTAATTAATGATGACTTAGGCTGGATTTCACCAATCGTAGTATAAACACGTTCAAGGAAACGGAGTTCAGCGTGAACTCGAAAAAAAGAACGACGTTGATCTAGTTTTACTTTAAATGGAATTCACCAGTGTTATACAGATCGCGTTTACCAAAATAAAGTTTAGATTTTCATTCGTTCACAGTGTTAAACGCTCATAAAATAATATTTGATGCAATGGGTAATTTAACTAAAATAATTGAAAGAAATATTAGTAATTCAGTTATGTGATAATTAGGATAAGCTTTTAATTTAATAAGAACCGTCAACTAAACAATATATAAGAACAATCGTTACCTATAAACTAGTAAAACATTATTTTATTGAGGATTTTTTTTATACTACTCGCAATTATTTTTTATTCGATAATATATTGTCAAAATTGAGTGATGACTGTTTGACAACTGACAGCTGCTTTAAATACGTTTAAAGAGTTAACTGTAGGAAATCAGACGTTCAGAATTTATAAACGTGTTTAGCGAAATTTGTAGTGGTGAAATGCAAAATGAAACTTTGAACACGTTTTAATGCCGTTGAGTTCGAACTAAACGAGATCAGTTTCTTTGGTGAAATCGGCCGTAGGCTTTGAAGCCGGCTACCGGAAGGGAAACCCCAAGTAGCACCAGACTTGTGGCACGGGTGTAGGTTTAAAAGGGCCTTTTACAATGCATTAAGACTCAGCTTCACTACTTGCAACCAACTATGACCGGGATAAACCCATTTCTAATACAATTCGCTTTAGAATCCAAAATACCACCGGCACGCCCTGCGCTCGTCGACTGAATTCCCCGGCTCACCCAGCGAAAGAGGATTGTTCAACTACCGACCTCCGTATTTATAGACCGAAGTCAGTGTAGTAGGTCGGTCTATAAATACTAGATGGCGCTATTTACAATATTTTGGGTAGATTAGTACTAAACAAAAACTACCTTCTTTTAATATATTTTTAAAATACCGGTTTTTGTTTCTACAATCTTGATGTGAACTCTAACATGTACAAGCTCATTTAAAAAGAACAAGAGTTTTTTTTTATACTACGACGATGACGAACAAGCAAACGCTCCATCTGATGGTAAATGGATTACCGTAGTCTATGGACGTCTGAAACACCAGGGGTGTCACGTGCGCGTTGCCCACTCGAGTTAAGTTTCGATGTTAGTTTCAATTTCAGAAATGAGGTCATTTTTATGCGACAGTTCACGAAAATCTATTGTCAAAATTGTCAGCCATTACTTCGTGACATATCAGTATACGATTAGCCTAAGTGGCGGCCGAGTAATAGAGCAAAAACGGGATCTATACGGAGGAAGTTGCGTGTCATGTGAAAACTATTGGACCGTTTCTAATAAGGTTGTCGCCGATAGCCAGTTATACTTCCACGACTAGTTAATTGATTGTTAATAGTGTTGTCTGTTGACCCCATTGCTATATTAATAACGAATTGCCTCTTCAATTCGATATCTCTTCAATTGTACGTGCTTACAATAATTTTACAAAATTTAAAATTTTTAATAGATTTACAATTGAAGAACGCGAGAATGTACGAGAATGCGTCTCGCGCGGTCTCCTTGCCTTACACGCTCATTTTCCTACTTGAACTACACTACATCTCAGTATACGCTAAGCCTAAATAGCGGCCGAGTAATAGAGCAAAAACCGGATCTATACGAAGGAAGTTGCGTTTCGTGTGAAAACTATTGAACCGTTTCTAATAACGTTATCGCCGATAGCCGGTTACACTAATACTAGTGAACCTATAAATAAAATAATGCCTACAGTCGAATACACTATCTGTAATAACAAGTGAAGGTATAATGTAGTGTAGCAACACAGTTTCTACACGTGCCACCATCCACTTCCTAGAATCCTTATTGCACGGCACATGTAACGTTAGAAACGCAGTTGCTACACTAGTTTTTTTAATGTAACTCGGCAACGTGTTAATGGATTTTTAGTAATGTGGACTGTTGATTCCGTTGCTAGCAATATACATTGTCAGGTCTACCTCCACGCAATTCCCTCAGAAAACAATCATGACAAATTCTTGGAGAATTTGTCTTGACAATTTGGCCTGATCTGACTTCATACTCAATTTAACATCCTGGTGCCCCAGAGTAAACCGGTAGCGCAGGCAGTTGCATCATTCCATTATATTATTAATATTATAAATGTTTGTGAATATTATAAAAGTTTGATTAGATTAACACAACCCTAAATATTCGTTTTACCATCAACCCCTATTTATATGCGATATTAATTTAAAAAAGGAGAAAGAAAAAAAAAGGAAAGAAAGAAAAAAGGGGAAAGGGAAGTGAAAAAGGGAAAAAAAAAAATAAAATTGCCCAATTACGACAAAAAGTGAACTGTGAAATTAAACAATCAATAATTAAACAAAACCTGGACTATAACAAATAGTGAACTTTGAAAATAATGTTACAATAAGATTTCATATAATTGTATATGCAGTGTAAGAATTCATAATGTGTATTGTTACATTATTTTTACATTGCACAATGTAATGAAAACTGTGAAATTAGATGTAAGATTTATATAATTGTATATGCATATTGATAAATCTAATCTTCCAAATAAAGATGGGTGAACTGCATGTTGTCAACTCACCCGTTTTGGGCCAGACGGATAAGGTCTGCCTCGGTGTCACTGTTAGGCATCAACATCTCGGCTAGTTTACAAAAATGGAAATTAAATAAATATAATAATATAAAGTAAATTAAAAAAGGCAAAACAAAAATGTATTTAAATATAAAAAAAAAAAAAAAAAATTTATATGGCAAAACATTTCCCGGGACAGATAGTAATAACCTCTCTCTCTTCTATTCTCTCTTTCAGCATCTATTGGTCCACTGCTGGACGTATGCATCTTGCATAATTTTCCACTTTGTTCAATCTGTGGCGCATCTTGTCCAGATCGGCCCTGCCGTCTTTTTGATGTCAAATTCAATTTCGAAAATCATTTATTCATGTAGGAAATACTAGCCGCTTATGAACGTAAATTTTTTTACATTATATTTTTATTTTTTTCCTACCGTCCAGTTCAGTATATAGATCCAATTGAGATAAACTGGCAAAAAACTCAATTAAATATTTTTTTAAAAGCCAGTTTATTTTCAATATATATTTATATAGGTGTCTATGTCTAACATTAAATGAAAATCCCGTGAATGAACAACTATTGCCATGCATGATCGTAATATGATTTAACAGATGTTTTGAATTTATTGAAGGGTAATTCCAGTATATCCTTTGGTATCTTATTGTAAATTTTTATACCTATCATATTATACTACCACAAAAGATCTACTGACTTTTTCTATACGATACTTGGGGGACAGCAAATTTGTCTTTAAATCTAGTATTAATATTATGAATATTGCTCTTTTTTGGAAATATGTCAAGATCTTTATGAACATATAGGATATTTCAATATATAAATTGAGAAGCAACTGTGAGAATATTTATCTCTTTGAATTTCTTTCTAAATGAGTCACATGTCTCATCAGACTATTTAGTAATTGATCTGCCTACGCTTCTATTTACCATCCTAGGTTTCCACATTAGTAGTAATAGTATTTATTACAGTTTAATTATACCTAGTGTTAGTTACTCTGAAATCTATTATTATTACTAACATTAGATTTAAGAGAACAAATAACACATTTAAACGACTAAAGGATGCTACTATTTATGTACTAAGTATTATATACCTCGGGACCTATCCGCTCCTACGACGCGTGTTTATTTCTCAATATCAAGATATATTTAGCATCGAAGCAACGGGGAGTCCCAACAGTCTGATAACAGGCTCAGAATGCCGTTCACGTAGCTCAGATACGACTGAGCAGTGAGGCACTACATTTGGGAATGATCGCTTTACAACGATTATTCTATGGGTTGGTGGCAAACAAGCATACGCCCCATCTGATGGTAAACGGTTCTCGGCGCCATCAACACTCGCCTAAGCAAAAATACTAGAAGCACTACAATACCGCGGCAAGCACATCGTTTTTTTTCGGACTACTCTAATGCTGTTGGCTGCAGCTGGCCTTTACAGCTTCACCGGACGATAGGGGGCGAGTGTAGTTGGCTCCAAACCCGCGGAAGGACTTATAGAGCGGTTGAAGGCCAATTCCCGCCTGACGGATACGACTTTAGTCTGAGGGCACCGCTAGGGGTTCGAACCTCGGCTCAGGCCGTCGTAACATCGGTCCCCGTTTGAATTGGACGTGGGATCCACTCGGAATGCGTTATTGTAGGCATTGTTCACCCACAAGTCATACGTATAAAGGGTACATTGTTTATCCAATAAAAATCTTTTAAAGCAAACTACTTGCAAACTAATGTGTAATATTTCATGTATTTTTATTTCATGTGTTCATTTAATGAATTTTTATGAATAATAAAAAAAAATATTAGCATTCTGCACGTCTTCTCTATATATATATATATCATAGATATAAAATTCTCGTGTCACAGTGTTAGTTACCATACTCCTCTAAAACGGCATGACCGATTGTTATGAAATTTTATATACATATTCAGTAAGTCTGAGAATCGGCTACTATCTATTTTTCATACCCCTAAGTGATAAGGGTTGTCCACCCCTAACATTACTTTTGGGCAAATTTTTTTTTATTATGTGTCATTAAAATACATACAACCCTAAATTTTCACCCTTCTATCACCAACCCCTATAATTTATAGCGTTATTAATATATATGGCAAAACAACGTTTGCCGGGACAGCTAGTAAACTATTAGTGTGCAAAATTTCGTCCTCCTTCGTCTACGCAATTTTCGCAAAAAGGGGTACAAAGTGTTTGCTACACATTTTAATATAATGATAATTTCACTGATTACTAATACATTTCACTGGATGCATTCCATTTCGGTCGACGTAAGTCCATTTAGAAAATCCATATCGTCGTTGCATACTAGTAATTGTCAGACTAGTAATTAAATTTTTGTATTTTTATACTTTACCCGTCGGAAATGGCAGGGAATATTTGGTTAATTATAGTTTTAAAACCTGTACACATGTTCCAGTAAATAAATTGAATTCAATCGACGTCTCCACTTATTCTCATCCGATCTGTACCTTCTTTCTTTTCATTCCTTTTAGCTACACTTTACAAAATGACATTTCCATTTTACATTTCATTCTAATATCGTACATATAGCTGTAGTGTTTTCTGATCATCTTAAGAAGTAACACACAGGGGGAAAGATAGTTAGATATGTGGACAAACGACTCTATCTCTACCAATGTTTCGACGCGTTCTCTTTGAAAAACAGCGTCATAAATTCATAGTGAATTTGTCACGATAGGCCAACTGACCTTGCCTAATTTCTTGCTCATCTTCCGAGGCCTATTGGCTTGTGTATCTGACATTTATATAACACGAGGCTGCGTACGATTATATGAATATAGAGAGAACAAAAGAGCAACACACAAGTTTCTTGCTTATTCTTCTTATGATGAATCTGCATTCCGAATAAGCGGTAGAATCAAAAAACTTGACTATTCAAAAGTGCATATATTAAGTTTATTTGAATAAAGATTATTTCTATTTCTATTTCTATTTGGTTCAACCAACATTTTGTTAAGAAATAACGTTGTTAAATGTATCTAACGTAATTATAGGTGCTCTTAAGTGCCGAGTAAAATAATTAAGGGCCAATAGCTTGAAATTTATTCCGCTATTAAATAAGCTATAAGATAATTAGTCGCTTAAAAAAATGTTAATTCTATTGAGTGTCTAGTTAAATGCTTTAAGATGTAATAAAATTTTTATGTCCCTTAATGTTTGTAGTAAGTAAACTGCTAAATAATAGCATATAATTACTATGATATATGTATATATATATATATTTGACGGCCTCGGTGGTCTAGCAGTTTAGCACACCACTTCACTTCCGATGGTCGCGGGTTCGATTCCTCGCACGGTGCAAACGTTTGTATTCATGAGTATGATTGTTTGTATTCATCTGGGTGTTTAGTATGTATAATATGTATTTATGTAAAAAAAATTGTGTCTAGTACCCATAACACAAGCTCTGCTTACCTTGAGTCTAGATGACGTTGTGTGAATTGTCCTAAGATATTATTAATATATTATTAATATTTTTTAAACATAAAAAAAAATCTCATCTCTCCTCTTAAGGAGAGGAGATGGCAACTTACCCCGCAGGAGAACAATCGGCCGGAGTTCAGGGCCCTAGGGAGAGAAATTATTATTCTTATTATTCTTTGTTTTTCCTCATATTTTGCTGGTATTATTATCATTATCATTATTATTATTATTATATATACAACAATATCAGAACGTCTAGAACTTGTGTTTTAAATGTACTAGACAACTGATTTAAATACATAGATACATTTTTTTTTTCTAAAAGCATACATAACACACATAGAAAACAACCAGAACTGATACAAATAATCATGTGTACCTTTCGAGGAATCGAACCCACGATATCGAAAGTAAGGCGGTGTTCTAAACTGCTAGACCACCGAGGTTAAAATATTATGTAATACTAGCTGCTCCCGCTACTTCGTCCGCGTGGATTTAAACTTTATTTTTCTAAAATAAAAGTAGCCTAATACTTCTTATTACATCAGCTACCTGCCAATAAAAGTTCTGTCTAAATCCATCCAGCCATTTCAGAGATGAGCTGGAACAAACAGACAGACAGACAGACAAAATTTGTAAAAAAAAATATTTTGGTGTATGTACCATATTTGTATTCATATGCATGTAGTAAAAAACGATTCCTTCAGTATTACAAACAGACACTCCATTTTTATTTATATGTTTAGATGTATAGATGACAAATAGGTCTGCAATATTCCCATAAACTATGCACTCCAGCACACCACGAGTGACACGTGCCCCGTACCAACCCTTAAAATACCTTATTACGTCCCTTTGAAAAACCCCACGTTGAAGTCTCTAGAGAAAACCTCAGCCGGAAGCAATTCACAATCTGAGTACATGGAGGAAACTTTGAAACCGCTCTGTACGTGACCATTTAAGTTGTGGGGTGTGAAGATGACTTTAGTTGATAAATAACGATAGTTTTTTTTCACACTACTCTAATGTTGTTGGCTGCAGCTGGCCTTTACAGCTTCACCGGACGATAGGGGGCGAGTGCAGATGGCACTCTAAACCCGCGTATGCATATATGGAGCGGCTGAAGGCCAACTTCCGCCTGATGGTTACGACTTTAGTCTGAGGGCACCGCTAGGGGTTCGAACCTCGGCTCAGGCCGTCGTAACATCGGTCCCCGTTTGAATTGGACGGGGGATCCATCGGAGGGGAAATAGCGTATAATCACCGGGTTGTACTTGGGTTTGAATTAGAGAAATCTCAAAACTGGATTTTTTCAAATTCGTGGAGTTTTCATATCATTTAAGTAAAGCGAAAGCATGAAGATATAGAAGATATGTATTAAGTAAGATAGGAATAAGATATGAAGACCTCGGTGGTCTAGCGGTTTAGCACACCGACTTATTTTCAATGGTCGCAGGTTCGATTCCTCGCACGGTGCAAACATTTGTATACCTGAGTACGATTGTTTGTATTGGTCTAAGTGTTTTCTCTGTATATCATGTAAGTATTTACAAAAAGTATCTCAGTAAGTAGTGAGTATCAGTTGCCTAGTACCCATAAAACAAACTCCGCTTAGCTTGGTACTAGATGGCGCTGTATGAATTGTCCAAGGATTTTAGATTACGTTTACATTGAAAGCTATCACTGAAGAAAGACTGACCAATATTTTCTTAAAATGTAAAGTGATAATTTTAAAACATAAGATGTAATAAAATTTTTATGTCCCTTAATGTTTGTAGTAAGTAAACTGTTAAATAATAGCATATAATTACTATGATATATGTATAGGTATATTTATATATATATATTTGACAGCCTCGGTGGTCTAGTGGTTTAGCACACCGCTTTACTATCCGACGGTCGTGGGTTCGATTCCTCGCACGGTACAAACGTTTGTATTCATGAGTATAATTGTTTGTATCGGTCTGGGTGTTTTCTATGTATTATATGTATTTACTTACAAAAAAAAAGTATCCATGTATTTATATCAGTTGTATAGTACCCATAACACAAGCTCTGCTTAGCTTGGGACTAGATGGCGCTGTGTGAATTGTCCTGAGATATTATTATTATTATTATTATTATATATACAACTGCGCGATCAACGTGATCAATCAAATTTCAATTTTATATCTTGCAGGAAAAGGTTCAAATTCAAATTTATTCTACCTGGCTTTCAGCTAGCTAGCAGATACGTCACCTATCAATCCCAATTTCATCTAAAATCGCTACAAATACTCGTACAAAAACTAATATATTTACTATCTGACGTATTATATCGATTTTAGGTGAAATATGCACAAAGAGAATGGATTTATGGCGCAGTAGGTCGGAATTAATGAAATTTACTGCCAGTTTCCTTCATAATAATGACGAAATGGATGGGACAAATGTTTCGCTCGCAGATATTATGCAGAACAGATGACCCAACTTGACATGGATGGTGATGCTAAAAATATTTATTTATGCGTTTGAGTCAATATTGTTTTTCATCAGTACCACTAGATGGCGCTGTATTTATTCATGTGTTTTTCTATTACGCGCTATTAAGGGGCTGTTCAAGTATTACGTAAGCAGATTTATCACAATTATTTACCCCTCATCCCCCGTTGTCAGCAAAAGTAAGCAAAGCTCTTACCCCTCCCCCCATGCTTACGTAAACATTTCTCAATTAATGTATTGTTTTTTTAACAAAGACAATGTGAGGGTTGCCATTCGTGGAAAAAAGTAAATTACGACCGATGACGTAATCATCATACAGACTCCCCCACCCCCATGTCATCCAAAATAAGCAAAGAAAAGACCCCCCGCCCCCCTATAGTGCTTACGTAATACTTGAACGGCCCCTAAGATGTTTTTATTCGACCTCATAAAGGAATATACGTTACGAAGACATATCCCCTCCGATCGATCCCCCTTCCAATTTTTTTTTTTTTTACAACACAGGGGACAAACGGGCATGCGGCTCACCTGATGGTAAGTCATTACCGCCGCCATGAGCACCCGCAACACCAGGGGAATTGCAAGTACGTTGTCGACCTTTTAAAAAGGAATAAGCTCTTTTCTTGAAGGTTTCAATATCGTATCGGTTCGGAAATACCATTGCTGGAAGGTGATTCCATAATGTGGTTGTGCGAGGCAAAAAATTTCTAGAAAACCGCACTGTGGAAGACCGCCATTCATCCAAATGATCAGGATGGTATTTCAGTTTCAAACGGGGATCAATATTACGACGGCCTGAGCCGAGGTTCGAACCCCTAGTGGTGCCCTCAGACTAAAGTCGTATCCGTCAGGCGAGAGTTGGCTTTCAGCCGCTCCATAAGACCTTCCGCGTGTTTGGAGTGCCATCTGCACTCGCCCCCTATCGTCTGGTGAAGCTGTAAAGGCCAGCTGCGACCAACAGCATTAGAGTAGTCCGAAAAAAAAATAAGGACATTGCTATTTTGTGTACGAGTATTTATCGAAGAATCGAACCCGAGACCATTGAGATAAAACAAACATTATAATACTTCAGTATTCTTTTTCAGTGCTACAGGTCCAAGCTCCTGACAATAGCTCCAGTAACCCAATAAAAAAATACTTCATTACGTACTGTGTACAGTAAATTAAGTTATTATCAAATAATAATAAAAAATCCATACCTGTTATATATAATATATATATATATATATAATAAATTTTATAGCTTAATGACCTCAATTGGAATAACAATTAAAAAAATATCTTACATCACAAGGCGTAAGGGTGAAATTATTTTTACACTAACAAACCTATGTAACCATTATACAAAAGTGAATATGAACCTTAAATATTACCCGCATAGAGTGCAAATTTATGCTCACATAAATGGACTACGTATAAAGTTGATAAGCATGTTACAGGAAGTTTATATGTAGGTAGGCATAGTTCACACGCAAAGCAAATGTAACTAATATAAAATAAACCCTGCTCGAATGAGATTTGAATATACTTTTAAATGAATAAAGGCTTGCAAACAAATCAACAGCAGATAATGAAACAATGAAGAGGACCTGTTTTGTGCAGAATTTTTCTCTCTACAACTTTTATTTAAAACATTTATGCATATTTTCATCGAGTTATTTAAAGAAAAGGTATGAAAAAGTTAATAAAACGTCAATGATGAATTTTATTAATTCTAAAAATAATTATTCACGTATTTGACCCGTTTTATTTATTTATTTATTCACCTATACTTAAAAACATATTCTTTGAAAATGACATAATTCTTTCAGTTTTTAGGTTTTTAGTACTTAAGACGATAAGTAACAAAGAAATTATTTCAGAAATCTTGATCTTGATAATTCTGTTAGTTTTTAGGTGAATATATAAAACACAAGTAATAAACAAACAGTTTTCGCTATGTGACGATATTAGGATTTTATTATATCTAAAGATTAGGTAACGAAACAAAAATAAACACTCATGTAAAAAATAACAAAATACAAACACCGAAATGGCACCACTCAGCTTTATAGCATCCTATGTGAACACGCTACTGGTTTTCAGTGCCTGCAATGTTTATAAGACATGACACCATTTCATAATAAAATAACAAACAAACAGAAACGCGATGCAATTAAAAAACATTTTCTTATGAAATGGGAAAGTCGGTTAAACATACGGCCTACCTGATGATAAGTGATAACTGTTATGTACATTAACAGAATTACAGACATCATGTTATCATGTGATGCCTATGATGCCATTCATGCATTGCCATTCCAGACGACTAAGATCCTGAATTTCATTTTGTTATCTCATATATCGTCAACCACGAAACACACGATCTGGTCAAGAGACAAAAGCAGCAATCGTCGTGGAGATCTTTGGGGAGGCGTCCACTGAAATATGATGAGATGATCTCATATATCAACCGAAACACAGCAGACAAAGCAAGCAAGTCACTTAGGCGACTGATATAGGAGAGACTACTAACACACATCTGACACACATTTGACAAAGAGAAGCACATCTAACAAAGCAAGCATGCAGCTTAGGCGACTGCAGTAGAAGAAACTAAGCATGCAAAGCTATAACTATAACAGCTGACAAAGCAAGCAAGTCGCTTAGACGTCTGATATAGGAGAGACTACAAACGCACATCTGACAAAGCAAGAAACAAAGCAGCAGTAGGCGACTGAAATAGAAGAGACTACCGAAACACAGCTGACAAAGCAAGCAAGTCGCTTAGGCGACTGGAATAGGAGAGAATACTGACTCACATCTAACAAAGCAAGCAAGCAGCTTAGGCGACTGAAATAGGAGAGACTACCGAAACACAGCTGACAAAGCAAGCAAGCAGCTTAGGCGACTGAAATAGGAGAGACTACCGAAACACAGCTGACAAAGCAAGCAAGCAGCTTAGGCGACTGAAATAGGAGAGACTACCGAAACACAGCTGACAAAGCAAGCAAGCAGCTTAGGCGACTGAAATAGGAGACACTACCAAAACACAGCTGACAAAGCAAGCAAGCAGCTTAGGCGACTGAAATAGGAGAGACTACCGAAACACAGCTGACAAAGCAAGCAAGCAGCTTAGGCGACTGAAATAGGAGAGACTACCGAAACACAGCTGACAAAGCAAGCAAGCAGCTTAGGCGACTGCAATAGGAGACACTACCGAAACACAGCTGACAAAGCAAGCAAGCAGCTTAGGCGACTGAAATAGAAGAGACTACCGAAACACAGCTGATAAAGTAAGCTTGGCGACAGAAATATGAGACTGAGATACTATTATGATATATTACATACATGATTATGATTTACAGTAATATTGAGTTTTAAATAGAAATATTTAGATACTATCTACCTAGTATTATTCTGACGTATAAACTACATCACAGTAAAGTTTCATCAAAATCCATTCGGTAGTTTTTGCATGAATGAGAAACAAACATCCTTCCATCCGTCTGTCCATCCATACTCACAAACGTTAGCATTTACGTTTAGTCAGCGAGAACCAATGGCAATGAACCAAGAGTTGTTTAATCCTAGCAGTTTCCAGGAACTCTACCACATGATGGACGTGGTTCTCGTACAATAAATCCATGGACTGCTAAACTTCGTCCCGTATGTGGCGTACAGTTATTTTTTATTGTTGTCACTGTTTACTGTTTTGTTGTATATGTTCTTTGTCTTTATTTTGTATAAGGCTATTGAAGTCGCTGGCAAAGCAATTTTATAAGTAAAACTAAATTTAATTCTAAAATTATTACAATAATGAGTGTCTTCGGATCTATGTGTGATCCGTAAGTGAAGTTATATAAGATAAAAAATAGAGGAAATGGGTACTTTTGCTGCGGGAATTGGTATGCTGGCTCGACGCAAGTGTCTTTCTTGGTAGTGCACGTTCTTGCGTCATGTTTGTTGGTCGGACCCGATCGCCGTTGTTCTGTATGAGGATGTGTCGTAATACTTTCTAAATATCTACAATTATGTTTGATGAAGATACAAATAAAACTTTTATCTATCTATACTAATAGATGATTGACGGTAGCTTATCTCTCTCTCATTCATATCACAGTTGCGGTCGATAACACTTTCATTATAAATTAATCATCAATACAAACGTTGTGTTCGAACATCTGTACATATGTTTAGGAATATACAGGGTTGGCACATTAGTCTTGCTGAACCAGTGGTATGACCCACCGCCTTACTTCCGAGGATCACAGGTTTGATTCTCATTACAATCATCTATATTTATAAGTACAACTTTTTGTAAAGGTCTAGGTGTTTACTATGTATATTATGTAAGTACTAGCTGTTCCCGTGATTTCACCCGCGTGAAATTTATAGTGCCCTCGGTGGTCTAGCGGTTTAACGTACCGCTTTACCTCCGACGGTCGCGGCTTCGATTCCTCGTACGGCACAAACATTTGTATTGATGTCTGGGTATTTTCTATATATATTATGTATGACTGACACAAACAAACATACTCATGAATACAAATGTTTGTGCAGTGTGAAGTATCCAACTTGCGACCATAGAAAGTAGGGCGGTGTGCTAAACCGCTAGACCATAGCCGTGATAATAAAGCCATGGAAACCGCTATCGCAGTCGTCCATAACCGTAGGTTCCATTATGAATGGCCTGAATTCGAATATTCAAGAAAATAAAACCTTTAAGTTTTAAAAGGCCGACAACCTATTTGCAATTCCCCTGGTGTTGCGGGTGCTCATGGGCGGCGGTAATCACTTACCATCAGAAACCGCATGCTCGTTTGACTCATATGTTATAAAAAAAAATAACTTAAAAAAAATGTAACAGCGGTAACCCTGAAACTAGTGGATCTATTTAATTAATTTCGCGACTAATTAACCCGCTCACGGTAAACCGCACTATATTGTGGTTTATTTTACGTGGCACATTTGAACCGAATCGTAAACCTTACGAACATTTAGTTGGTATTGTTTAAATTATGAATATGCAATAATTAACTGATAACGTTAATTACATTCCGGTAATAAAATTTAAACTTTCAATTTAAAACCGGTCAAGAGTGTTCACGACATGTTTCAAAACGAGTTCAGTATTTAAACTTATGTTTTTTTATATCATTACATAGTATAAAACAAAGTCGCTGTTGCTCTCTGTCCGTCCCTATGTATGCTTAAATCTTTAAAACTACGCAACGAATTTTTTGAAGCGGTTTTTTAATAGACATAGTATAGTGATTCAAGAAGAAGGTTTAGGTATATATATATATATATATATATATATATATAATACATGTACACCCGTGCGCAACCAGTGCGGGTAGTTAGTAAATGTATAAACCCGAAAAAAGATTTAATATCATTGGAATAAAATAAACAATTTTGTTTAAACATCCTTATTTTTTAAATCTTTATTTAAATAGATTTATTACAGATTCTTATAACGTCAAATCTACTGTAAGTTCGGAGTCCATTCGAGTTTCTTACCATTTCTAAGAAGAAACTTAACTCTTATTCTTTTCAAATGCACTTGTACATAATTACAAAAATACAGATTCTTTTTTTGATTCAATTAGCATAAGCTATTGCATATTTGTGTATATGACGACCTCGGTGGTCTAGCGGTTTAGCACACCGCTTTACGTCCGATGGTCGCGGGTTCGATTCCTCGCACGGCACAAACATTTGTATTCTATGAGTTTCTTTTCTTTTCTATTCTATTCTATTGAGTATGAATGTTTGTGTCGATCTGGGTGTTTGCTATGTATATTATGTATGTATTTAGGAAAAAAAATATCTATGTATTTGTATCAGTTGCCATATATTACCATATAGTACCCATAACACAAGCTTTAGCTAGCTTAACTTGGGTCTAGATGGCGCTGTGTGAATTGTCCTGAGATTATTATTATTATTATTATTATTTGTTAAAAGGAAATTTAGTTATAACTCTACATTTTTTTATTTACATGTGTGAATACAAACTGCTAACTCGCACTAATACATTAGCCAAAATATTAAATACTCAGCCCACGGTTGATAACCTTATAAATGTATATTATTATTAAATTTATAGCCTAGGTATTAATATGATGATATTATTATAGCTATATTCTTGTAAAATTTATTCATTACATAAAAATCCATTCAGAAGTTTTTGTGTGAAAGAGTAAGAAACATCCATCCATGCAACCATACACACTCACAAACTTTCGAGTTTATAATATTAATAAAATTCCAATTTTATAATAGTAATAATTATTATTTATTGCCAGAACAAAAGATACATATACATACATTTGAGTTCGTACGCAGTTTGTAAAACAAAAACACGCCTCTTAAACTACATACATATAAAACAGAAACAGTGCTGCCTCACTGTTTCTTCCGGCTAATCTCTGAAATGGCTGGGCCTATTTTGACGGGACTTTTTTTGCCAAGCAGCTGATGTAATAAGGAATAACTTAGGCTATTTTTATTTTAGAAAAATAAAGTTAAATTTTAAGTCGCGGATGCAGCAAATACAATATAAAATTAATGAACCTTTATCGTAATTCATATTGTATAAGGTTTTAGGACAAAAGCCTTCACACGTTCTATATTAGCTATCACGTCACACGAGAGCCTATTGAATGACACAAAGCAGCAATTTCAAGCAGATTACTGACAATGGTAGTTAGGGTATTGAATATGCGTTTAGTGGTATTGGTGTGAGGACACGGTGCTGGCGGAAGCGTGTTTCGATACACACGGTTTTATTTTGATAATGATCGTTGTTTGTTTGTATTATTCATTTATTTTATTATTTATTACTGTTTATTCTAATCGTTTATACATGTTAACACACGTTTTTTAAATTATTTAAGTAGTACTGAACTAGTTTTTTTATGGATGATAATGGAATTGTGCACCCGCCAGTGTTGACGGTTTACCCTGGCGGAGCACCAGTGGAGGATGATAAGATGAGCATGAGGTCAGGTCAGTTATTCCATCGTGACAAATTCACTAAGAATTTATAACGATGACTTCCAGGGGGAACCGCGTGGAGGTCAACCTGATACATTGCTAGCAATAAGATTATCGGTCTACATTACTAATAGTCGCCTTTCGCCCCTTCTGAACTAGTTGGTATTGTATTAATATTTGATCCTATTAAGTTAGTACTGGTGGTAGTTTGTATTCAAACGTATGTAAAATTACAAGGATTATTTAATAGAGCAACACACAAGTATCTTGCTCGTTCTTCTTGTGATGAGACACCTCCAAATGAGGTGAGAACTATGACTAATAAAATATGCTTAAATTAAGTTTAAGTTTATTTGATCAAATGATTTTCTATTTCTATTTCAAGTAAAGTAAATGTGATAACCGCAACGGTAATAGCATCAATATCAACTGAACTCCACAGAACGTGTACATAAAAACTGAATGTAATAAAAATATATTTTTATTGTTGCATGCAGCATTGTAACGTTACCTCGTATAATTATAATAATAATTTGTTGTAATACACGTACATACACACTGCATGCTATATTCATGTATTGCATGCAGAATACTTGTGAATACTTTATATTTTTTAATTAAAATACAGTCTACAGTTCTAGGGTTGACATCGTAAGTTGATTTTTTTTTATTATTACTATATGTTTTTTAATACAACAAAGTACACATTTCTAGGTTTGATTTTCTTTAATACTTAAAATGTAGATTCGGCAGTTGATTTTCTTCTTGTTTCTTTATTGAATACTTTATGTTGTTTAATTAAAATACAGTCTACAGTTCTAAATTATTTTTTTTTTATTAATACTATCTGTTTTTAATACAACAAAGTACACATTTCTAGGTTTGATTTTCTTTAATACTTAAAATGTAGATTCGGCAGTTGACATCGTTTCTTTAAATACTATATATTTTTTATTTTCTTCTTATTTTATTTTTTTATATTATATATTTTTTAATACATACGTAGTTATATATCATTTTCTATTTAGTTTACTTTTCATTATATAACCTTATCTAGCTATCTAGCGTATATTGAATGCGTCTATATAATTTAGCTCTTAGGCATACATAGTGTTGGATTACAATCCAGTTTTGTACCGAACTACACGCTCTTAGTTATATTATTATATTGACTGTAATCTGTTTTGTATGCTAATAAATAAATAAATATTTACAACAAAGTACACATTTCTAGGTTTGATTTTCTTTAATACTTAAAATGTAGATTCGGGAGTTGATTTTCTTCTAGTTTCTTTATTGAAAACTTTATATTTTTTAATTAAACGTAGCACATTTCTTGGATTGATATTATTTTCTTCTAATTCATGTATAAAATAAAATATATGTCACATATATTTTATTTAATACACAATTTCTAGACTCATAAGTTGATATTCTAGTTTTTTTTTAAGTAAAGAAAAATTTTCATTGTCTAACATTGTTAAATATAAGTATTAATATTATGAGTCTTTTAAATTATGCAACGGATTTTAATGCAGTTTTCAGCAACAGATAGAGTCATTTCTATAACTAAGAATAACATACATTTGAAATTACAAATATTTAAATGATGTAATAATAATTAAACAATAAATAATCCTTAAAAACATATATTAAAATATAAATTTACGTGGAATATCTTTTTGACATACATTCCATTCCTCTGTAATCGCTATATAAGGACAATCCGCGTCCGCTTATAACTTGGACACCACGAAATCTCGAAAATTATAGACCGTATAATTATTATAGCTTGTAAACCATTGACTGACATCCATAATAATATTAATTAATTGCTATAACGGATACTGTTAATAATTAATATCATTGTCACCATACTACATATATTTATATATGTATATATATATGTACATTAGAAATTTACATATAGTTCAATATAACTATATAATAATCCACAGAATTAATCTAGCTATTCATACGGTGAACGTTGCCAGTATCTTCGAAACTTTGCCTAAAGGGATTTCAATAATATATTTTAGTTATATTACATTTTTTAAAGTTTCTAGTTTTAGGTTCATTGTTCTAGTATATATACTTTATATTTAATAAAGCCAGTTCCACATATATGTATGCCTAAATATTGATTCAAGTAAGATGTCAAGACAACCGTTTTTATCATTATATTTAAAAAGTAAAACAATTTTATAATATTATAGTGTAATACAGTCTTAATATACAATGAAGTTCTATAGATGTTTGATTGAGTTTATATTAAAACCAAAGTGGCATAGCCCGAAGAATTGCGAAACTGAAGTGGCAATGGGCAGGACACATAGGTTAGATGGCTGGACAGATGGCCGTTGGGGCAGTACAAAGACCTCGAGTGGCGACCGCGGACCGAAAGATGCAGCGTGGGAAGGCCTCCAGCAAAGTGGACCGACGATCTGGTCAAGATCGCTTGAAGGTGTTGGATGCGAGCAGCGCAGGACTGATCGTCGTGGAGGCCTTTATTCAGCAGTGGATGTCTTCCAGGCTGAAATGATGATGATGATATGAAAAGTAATCTAAACATAGTATAAAAGAAAGTCGCAGTCGTCTGTTCGCTTATATCTTTTAAATTACGCAACAGATATTAATGCACTTTTCAGTAATAGATAGAATAATTCAAGAGGATGATCACTCTCTTCTCCCAAATTTGAATTTAAATGAATCTCTATTATTGTAAACATGTACAACATCTATTTGAAAAGAATACGAGCTGATTTTCTTGTCAGTTCTTTTCATCTTGAAATCATTACGAACTGACGGTAGATTTGACATATCATAAGAGTCTGTAAAAGACCTACATGAATAAAGATATTTAGAATTTTTTTTTCTTTGAACGCTGTATCGACTCTTTCATCCAATGCACTTATTCTCTGCTTAGCATGAAACTAGATGGCGCTGTGAATATTGTCAATGATTATTTTTATTAATTTAATCAACTCCCGGAAATGTCTGTAGTTTCTGAGATCGTCATATCATAAGAGTCTGTAACAGACCTACATGAATAAAGATATTTGAGTTTGAATTTAATATTTGATGATTTATATGTATAATACATGCGTATTATAGTATATGACGTGCAGAGAATTTCAAAGATTTGTAATGCATACTTGGGAAGCCAGGACAAGTCGGTAGTTAACAATAAAAACTTTATAGACGACTAAAGATACAAATTACACATTTTTTTTAATAGTTCGAATTTCAATAAAGTGGTACGCGAGTGGTTACATATGAATGTGGATGGTTATAAGGGCAGAGGAAGGCCGAAAAAGAGATGGATGGACTGTGTGAAAGATGATATGGTAAGAAAGGAAGTAAATAACGAGATGATTGCGAACAGGGATGAATGGAAGCGAAAAACATATTATGCCGACCCCAAATAAATGGGATAAGGAAGAAGCAGATGATGGTAGAGCCAGCAACAGGTTCAGTTAACCAGTTTCCTCCCGGTCGAAAACATCTATAGAAGTAAGAATAAATTATTTAAAAGAGCAACACACAAGTTTCTTGCTTGTTCTTCTTGTGATGAGACAGCATTCCGAATGAGCGGTAGATTAAAAAACAATGTTATGACTATTCAAAAGTGCTTCAATGTAAGTTTATTTGAATAAATTATTTTCTATTCTATTCTAAGTTCGTTGAGATAGTTGTATTATGAACTAGTGAATATAGCTGTAGTTCCAAGAGTAAATTGAAGAGCACCCAGGGGTTCACTAGGGTTCTTAATAATAATACTCCTGGACAATTCACATAGCGCCATCTAGCCCCAAAGTAAAGAGCTTGTGTTTGAATTCCAAACAATAATATACGTAATATACTGTTTTAAACTTGACGCGGTCATTATTTATACGTATAATTAGTAAAAATCAACGGGATGAATAGAATAGAATAGAATAGAATAGAAAATCATTTATTCAAATAAACTTAATTTAAGCACTTTTGAATAGTCATAACAATTTGTTTTTTATCTACCACTCGTTCGGAAAGCTGTCTCATCACAAGAAGAACGAGCAAGAAACTCTTTTAAATAATCCTTGTAAGTTTACATTTACAAGTCGAAACGTGTGAATACAAACTACCAACAAGCACAAATTTTTTGGGTCAAATATAATCATGCAATAAGATTAAATCAGTCGTAGTGATAAGAGCAGACCAGTCCCTACAAGCAGCACTCGTTCACGAGTATGACGGATGAGCCAGCCATCACTGCGCTCGACCATATTTTAGGGAGCCCATTGACCCGGCCCACCACGCCGCCACATGTCTGGACATTTTGAGCATGTGAGCATGACTACTCATTCCACACGACCACGTCACAGCTACAAAAATTACTATATGGTAGTTACAGTATTCGCACTTTACATAAGGATGCATGCGGCAATCAATACAAAAGCCGCTACGTTATCATATATCAAGAAAGCAGTATGAAAATTAAAATTATAACGTTGTCCGCAAATAAACTTATTCTTGCTATATATTGCTATCATCTATAAATTCATCTATCTTATAATAGGCTTTTTTACATAACATTTGTTTAATATAAGATTTGAATTGCCTCTCTGTAAGATTTAGCGTAGACTCTGGCAGTTTATTATAGAATCTTACGCAATTACCATAAAATGAATTACTAACTTTGTGTAGACGGCATTTAGGTAAAATTAGCTTATTTTTATTGCGTAAGTTTCTACTTGTACAGTCTTTAAGTTTCTTGAAACTATCTAAGTTTTTCCTTGTATACATAATATTTTCATAAATGTACTGTGAGGCAACGGTGAGGATATTTGATTGTTTAAAGCATTGACGTAATGACTCTCTAGAACCCATACCATAAATAGAACGTATGGCTCTCTTTTGTAAAATAAATATAGTATTTATATCGGCAGCTTTACCCCATAGCAGTATGCCATATGACATAATGCTATGGAAATAACTAAAATATACAAGTTTTGCCGTCGCCACGTCTGTTAATTGCCTTATCCTTCTAATTGCATAAGCAGCAGAACTAAGTCTACTGGCTAATTTTGAAATATGGGGCCCCCATTGTAACTTCGAGTCCACTGTTATTCCTAAAAAAACTGTATCATTAACAAAATTTACTATTTCATCATTAAGCAATAGCTGCGTATTTACTTGTTTTACATTAGGCAGCGTGAATTTAAATATATGATGTTACCACGTTTTATATTTATTTGCTGAGTTCCCGATATTTAGGCACTGCCGAAATAAAATAATATACGTAATATACATAGAAAACACCCAGACCAATACAAACAATCATAATTATGAATACAAATGTTTGTACAGTGCGGGGTATCGAACCCGCGACTATCAAAATTGAAGCTGTGTGATAAACCGCTAGACCAGTGAGCCCGCCTAAGTTATTAAACACGATTTAATAATGAAATTAATTTTTGCAACTCCACAGCAAGATGTATGTCAAAGTGTACCATAAATCTGAGCCGTCTAAAGAGTTTCCAGTTTCCTCAAAATACCACAAAAGCAACAAGTTCCACGGCAGTGTAAGGGCAGAACTTCGAAAAGTTGGAAACGGTGCAAGTCACAGGTGGCTAAATGTATTTAATTAAGTATTTATTAACCCTTGACTATTTACACTACGCCATCTAGTCCCTACTAAGCAGAGCTCTATATACTAGGTAACTAATAAACATATTTTTTTTAATACATTATCTGGGCAATAATCCTATGTATAGTCGTAGTATGTGTATTAGATATAGGAAAATGCCCAAACAAATACAAACAAATTACACTTTAAAGTCCATTTTAAAATTTTAAGCCAAAGATGTACCATATTTATACATTTTATTATACGCAAGACCTAGCTGGTACTTAGCAACAAGAACTAATTTTAAATCTGATGGATTATACATTTAGTTTGTGCCTGTATAACTATTTTCCTTTCCTTACATCCCCTCTACATCTATCTCATTCCTTGGTAAGGAATCTGAGAAGGACAGAGGTGCTTCGCTCGAGCTTGATCGGATGCAGTCACTCGGAGTACGTTGAACATTGGTGATACATTAGTCTTTGGACCGACGATCAGGTCAAGATCGCTGGAAGGCATTGGATGCGAGCAGCGCAGGCCCGATCGTCGTGGAGATCTTTGGGGGAGGCCTATAATGATGATGATGGACAATATATAGACTAATTTGCATATAGACAATATTTGTGTTTTGTGCAATGTCGTAGTTTGCTGGTGCAGTATCGTACAAAAACGTGAAATAGAAATAATCTTTATTCAACTAAATTCATTACAAGCACTTTTGAACAGTTCTATTTTGATTCTACCACTCATTCAGAATGCAGATTCATCACAAGAAGAATGAGCAAGAATCAATATAGAAGTCGCTACGCACTCAAGTGTAATCAGATAATATTGTCAGCGCTATGGATTTTAAGTTTTGCTATAAAAACATTCTTATTGTTAACGAATTCTTCAATTTAATAGTAAGCTTTTTTGCAGGAAGTAAGAGGGGACGACCGGCCTCCGGGAAGACATCGAGTAGTCCAGGTGCAATACCTCCTTTCTTCCTAAAAGTCAGATATTTTTACCACCGAACTACACGACAAACACTGGGACTTCATCCGTACGTCGTGGAAATTCCGCAAATTCGCACTGAGCGGTTCGCATCGTCCTTCCTAATACGCACTGCCAAAGAGTGGAACACAGCCAGCTTTTGTGTTCCCGGAGAAATACAACCCCGGATTCTTCAAGTCTATGGTGAATAGATATCTTCTGGGTAAGCGCGCTACATCCTAGGTCTTACCATCATTTACCATCAGATGATTACCCCATCTGATGGTAAATGATGGACCAAGCAATCCCGTTATTAATAAAAAAAAAATATACAGTTCACGTTCCATTTTCATTTGCGCATTTAGACACCATTTTTTATTCCCCAATCAAAGTGCCTAATAATTCTGCGCCCTCGTCAGTCATAAACTTAAACCACAAGATACAATATGAATCCTGCAACTTACATGCGGGTTTCCAGTGACACTGCCACACTTCCGAGAGCTCCCAAACGAGTCTGGCCTTGATAACGTCATAATATTCTAGTTTTGGTGCCATTCAGAACTCCTAAGACCGTGGAGCCATTCAGAACTCCTGAGACTTGACTTTGTTGGAAAGTTTAATTAATAGCTCTCAAGAATCACTTTGCCTAAATTTCTAAGCTCCGTTTGTGTTTTCAATGTAAAGTATGTTTGTTAACATACTTTCTTTTTAAGACTAGTTTAAGCGAAGAAACTGCATTATTTTGACGTTCATAAGCGGCTAAAATGTCCTACATGAATAAATGATTTTTGAATTTGTTTTTGAATTTATTAAGCTGGTTAATATAATTATGGAAAGTCGGTTTTAACATAGAAATAGTGTATGTAACGAAAAAAAGAAAAATGACAATTTTTTTTACATAATACTTTCACCCTCGCGGACATAGCTAAAATTCTGTGTTTTGCTCCTTGAATGAATCTCCACACTGAGATATAGCTCAGTGTGTAGGCTTATAAGCCTATTTGTATGCTGTAACATATACACGTAGGTTTACCCATATTGCATTGATTTAAATATTATTTATTGTAAGTATTCCTATATGTGTGTACTAAGATACAAATAGAATTAACAGAATAGAAAATCGTTTTGTTCAAATAAACTTACACTGAAACATTTTTAAAATAATGATCACTTACGTATTGCAATAAAAAATCTTATCTATTTATCTGTAATAATAATAATCTAAGGACAATGGCACAGCGCCATCTAATTTAAGCTAAGTTAAGCTAGCTAAAGGCCAGCTGCGGCCAACAGCATTAGAGTAGTCCGAAAAAAAAAGGTTTGATTGTTGAAGTAACCCGCTAGACCACTGAGGTCGTCAAATAATATAAGTCTGGACAGATACATTCTATATAAAAGATAGAGTATAATACTCTTCTAATATTCATTACACGGGCACTTACTTTGCGACCAAATTGTAGTCTAATTTTGTGATCTAATTAACCAAGTCATGAAGCCGCGGATTCAAATATTTAACGAGCGAATCTAAGCACCGTAAGAGTTTTCCAAGCGACTTTTTGAACTTTGAGTGTTGAATTAGCAAAGTTTCGGCCGGATTTGTAGCAAATATTTGTAAAGTAATCTATTTGATAGGTATAATCTTAATATATAAAAATTTCCTTCCGCTTTTACGTTTGTTCACAATGGAATCGTAAACTATTGAACTGATTTTGATGATATTTCATATGTATACTCTGTAGATCTCACAATAGGCTATTATCTATGTTTTATACCCCTAAGAAAAAAGAGTGGCCCATCCAAATTTTTCTTTATTTTTTGACACATTTTTTATGATGATTTACATACAACTCTAAACTTTCACCCTTCTAGAATAGAATAGAAAATCCTTTATTTAAATAAACTTACATTGAAGCACTTTTGAATTTACACACATACATTTTTTTTTAATCTACCGCTCATCCGGAAATCTGTCTGATCACAAGATGAACGAGCAAGGAACTTGCGTGTTGCTCTTTAAAATAATTTTATTGTTACTTACATTTTTAAGTTGAAGTGTTTGAATACAAACTACCAACTAGCACTGATTCAATTAAATACTCAAATAGAGAAAATATTAAATATACAACCAATTGGTTGAGCAACTAAATAAGAGTAAATCAGTCGTAGTGATAAGCCTTCTATCATACTTCTACCATCAACTTTTATTTTGTAATAGCGATATTAATTTATATGGCAATATGTTTACTGGGTCAGCTAGTTGACCATAAAGATGTAGGTTATTGATCGATATAACGGAATATGAGGGAATGTTAGTAATGGGGAATGATATAAAAAAATATTATTCATTCACTTAAAAAGTTTCTTTATTTGAACGAAGTCTTAGCGGCACCTTCAAACGAAAGTCATATCCGTTAGACAGGAGTTGATCTTCAACCGGTTTTGAGTGTCATCTGCTCTCGTTCCCATTTTCAGCGAAGCTGTGAAAACCAGCTACGAAAAACAGCATTATAAAATCCGAAGAAAGAATAACTGCCAGTCGTGTAATTCAAGAAAAGAGCTTATTCCTTTTTAAAAGGCCGACAACGTACTTGCAATTCCCCTGGTGTTGTGGGTGCTCATGGGCGGCGGTAATCACTTACCATCAGGTGTGCCGTATGCTCGTTTGTCCCCTGTGTTATAAAAAAAACGATAATCTCAAAAACTACTGTATGATTTTTCATAAAGTTTTTATCTATAAACAGAATTTCTTTAAAAAAGTTTAGTTGTATAACTCATTAAAGTATTGTATTAATTATTTGAAATATCTGTGCAAAGTCGAGGTATGTTACTAGTTATTACAATAAATTAATTGGATTTAACAATAAGCCAACGAACATTAGTCGCGCAGTCATTGTCTTAAAGTGACAACAGCTTAATAGCAAGTCGTAGCGGCTCTACGGCTACGGCGTAGAAGTACACCTACGGCGTAGCAGTACATTTTATTATTCCATCCATTCATTTAAGTCACATAACCATCCTAATTATTTATTTATTTACTATTTATTGAACAAAAAACTTTTGTACAGCGAGCTTAATACCATATTTAATTGATTATTAAATTAGTGTTAATTTAAAATTACTGAGTATTTTAAATTTAGTTAAACTTAGTATTTTAAAGTATAAGTAGATTATACATCAAAGTGACATGGCTATTAATTTAATGCGAGTGAAACCGCGGATACAAATAGTAACTCTATATTTTGCATCGGAAGAAAAAACTTAATTTATGCAAATGGACCGCATATATCTGTTTGACATGAAGAAATAACAAATCATATTATAATATTAAAAATGCGAAAGTGCGCCTGTCTATCTATTTGTTTGTTAATTTATCACGAAGAACCGGCTGAACTAAATTTAATGATATTTGATGTGAAGATAGATTATATCCCGGGAACGTATATAGACTACTTTTTCTCTTAAAAACAATAAGCTTGCTGCACAAGTTTTCATTCCTTATGTTCTCTATTCCCCACCATGCCTCTGATAAATAGTTGTCTACAAATTAAAGCGGTTATCAAAAGCTTCGTTTTTTAGAAATAGCAAACAGCATATAAAAACTTACGTATATATTACCTTAAATAAAATAAAATCCCAAATTTTATAACAATCATAAAATAAAATATAAAAAAGTAACTTGAGAGAGATGTCACAAAAATGCAACAATTAAAAACTTTTCTTTGGTATTGTACAGTTTATGAAGACCACATTATATTTTATGCTGTCGACATCGGCACTCAGCCAAAAATCTGACACTTACTTATTAGCTACCTTTACACGACACGTTGTTTCGTTAAATCGCGCGCGATCGGGAGAACGCGCGATTCAGCGAAACAACATGTAAAATATAAGAATGGAAATTGAGAGAGATGTCACAAAAATGCAACAATTAAAAACTTCCGACACTTTATTATTAGCTACCTTCACACGACACGTTGTTTCGTTAAATCGCGCGCGATCAGGAGAACGCGCAATTCAGCGAAACAACATGTAAAATATAAGAACGGAAATTGAGAGAGATATCACAAAAATGCAACAATTAAAAACTTCCGACACTTTCTCATTAGCAACCTTCACACGACACGTTGTTTCGTTAAATCGCGCGCGATCAGGAGAACGCGCAATTCAGCGAAACAACATGTAAAATATAAGAACGGAAATTGAGAGAGATATCACAAAAATGCAACAATTAAAAACTTCCGACACTTTCTCATTAGCAACCTTCACACGACACGTTCTTCCACGTTCTATGCTAAATCGCGCGCAATCCGGAGCGCGCGAATTAGCAAAAGATCGCGTCAAGCGATTAGCGAAAGATAGTGAACGCGCGCAATCGTGTGTGCTTGCGTTTAACTAATTTTTTGTATTCACACTTTCGTGCTTGATTGTTTCATATTATTTCACTTTTTTTAATTTTTTTTTTATTCCACAGATTTTATTTTTACAAAGACACGTTTAAGATTTATAAATTACTAGTTAACCGCCCCAGCTTCATTAGGATCTACATATGAATGTAGGATTTGAAACTTGGCGGTATGAACGAATGGGAACGAATGAGTATGAATGAATGGAAACAGAGGAGCAAATGGATAGAAACGAAAGAGTGAATGGATGGAGAAAGGAATGAATGGAAAAAGAGGATGGGCATCGCTCTCTTCCTCGTAGACTGCCATATAGTTAGGTCGTTTCATGTATCATAGTAAATGTTTTTTTTTGTAATTTAAATAAAAGGAGTTCTATAAAATAATCATCCTGTTATTCGCAAATCCTCATTCCCACATGAATATTCCCTTTTAATCTCTTAAATCCCTCTATTTATTGCTAAAAACTGCATTGGAATCTGTTGCATAGTTTCAAAAATCTAAGCTAACAGACAGCGGAAACAAATTCATTTTATACTATGTAAATATCAATAAATCTATAATTACATATTTGCTTCATTTACAGTTATCCGCCATTTTACAGTAATAATTATTATAGAAAGCTGCTAATAACACACGATAATTATTATAAAAACTCACGAACGCGCGATTCGGCGGCGTGCGCGATCTTTCTCATTCTCTTTGTCTACATTTACATACTCATTCTTTCCCGCGTGAAACCGGATTCGCGCGCGAAAGAACGTACGTGTAAAGGCAGTTATTCTGTTCATTGTAAATTTAATTTTGTAACACATTATTTTGTTGCTGAGCTCAACACTCGACGCGTGTCTTAAATCGGCGCCGGACAGGTTAATAGCCTGTCGTAGTACGTTTTGAAGACACGCTGCAGCGCGTTCCGTTTTACGCAATATTCTTCAATCAATTATAAACAAATACCATCTCATACCTTCTAGTGAACGGTAGTCGATGTCTTCGTGATACGATATAGTGATATAGTATCTTCATATCAAATTTCACTAAGCTACATTAAACACTTCAGTTTTTTTTTGTATCACGTAGATGGCAAACAAGCGTACGGCCCATCTGATGGTAAACGGTTACCGTAGCCTATGGACGCCTGAAACATCAGGTGTGTCACGTGCCCGTTGCGTTAATGTTTCTTAAGGGTTTTTTGTAAAACCCCACGCTTTAGTCTCGAAAACCTCGGCAGGTAATTAATTCCACAATCTATGTGTACGCGGGAGGAAGCTCCTCTGAAACCGCACTGTCCGACAACTTAGGTTCAGCGTGTGGGGATGAAATCCCTGTCGATGGCGAGCGGTGCGATGATAAAAGGCCGTGGGCATCATGTTTTACACACTTAGAACATTTTAGTCCTGAAAATGACATTTCAGAAAAATGTCTTACGATGTATGAACGGGAATTGCAAGTGCGTTGCGGCCTTTTAAGAACGAATAAGCTGTTTTCTTGAAGGTTTTAAAAATACCTTCGTAAATAATTGTTATGTATGTATGTATTATGCCATTCAGTGGGCTGTATCTAAACAAAATCTTCAAAAATTACAATTTATCAAAAATTATTATGCAGCGATTTTTTTTTTAATTTTCCTATGCAATATTCGATGCCCGTCGTAAATTGGTGCCGAACAGGTTAATAGCCTGTCGTCGCACGTCTTCAAGAAATACCGTAGCGTTCCGTTTTACGCAGAATTCTCGTTCTGACATAAATTTTGTTGCTGCAATTTTATGAGTGAGTTTCCTGAGATTATTTTATATGAAGTATTTCTTTTATAAAATATAAAAGCATGGTTTACATAACCCATTTTACATGATCTTATTAAAACCTTAAAATTGATATCAGAACGAACGTCTATCTGAAAGACGTAGGAATCCGGGACTTTAGGTGCTCGTCAGATGGGATCATTATACTCTCATAGATAACTAAATAGTTACCATAACTACATATCCTATGTGGTTGTAGCCTACTCAAGCATAAACGAAATATCTCTTTTGGAAAGTTTACACTCTATCCTGAGGAGATAAAAACTATTGCTCCTAAGAATATCCTTCAATTCCTGTCCCTGACGGGTCTAGGAAGCGAACTCTGAAAAAGGGCGAGCACAATAGATATAGGACGCAGTGCTACAGGTCCAAGCACCCGACAATAACCCAAACAATTCAATAAAAAAAACTATCTTTGTCAGTCAGTAGTAACTAGATACATATATATCTTATGTATAAAATTCTCGTGTCACAGTTTTCGTTCCCATACTCCTCCGAAACGGCTTGACCGATTCTCATGAAATTTTGTGAGCGTATTGAGTAGATCTGAGAATCAGCCAACATTCATTTTTCATCCCCCTAAATGTTAGGGGTAGTCTATCCCTAAATTTTTTATTTTATTTTAATGCAAAACAAACGTTGCCGGGACAGCTAGTATATATATGTATATGTAGAAATGTAACGTTCTCGATAGTCTAGTGGTTTAGTACAATTATTTACTTCCGATGGTCATGGGTTCGCAGCCTAGCCCGATACAAACTTTTGTATCCATGAAATTGTTTGTATTAGTCTGGGTCTAAAAACGTATTTCAGTATTTCTATCAAGCTGTTTCCCTAATACAAGTTCTGCTCAGTTTCGGACTAGTGAATTATGTAGGGATATTATTATTACTATATTGTTAAGAATACAGTCAAATCTATGACGCTGCTCAATGGCTTGGTTTCGGAGCGGCCAGAAGTCGATATTTTTCACGTCAATATTAATAAGTTTATGTTATGAAATTACGCTATTCGTTACGTTATATTACTGGCTCACTATGGATTATCTGTGAGTATAGTGAGCATGTTATCTTAAATAAATAACACTACAATGAAATTCATGGCGACCAAAGTTGAAGTCAAAAGCTTGTTAAACATACAAATTACTGTGAGATACGAAAAAAGTAACCATTTTTCTCTAACTCCTAAGTAATGAAGTATTCGCTTTATAAGTTATTTTATAAGCATGTCTTCTTTGTTTTTAATAAGACGTTCTTAGAACTGGTGCGCTGTAAGAATTGTTGAGATAAAATATTTTTGAAAGTAAGTATAAAATAATACAACTGTAGAAATACTTCAATCAGAGTTAATATTCTGAGTTAAATGTACATGATGTTACGGGGCGGCAGCACCAACGAGAGACTATTAATTTCTTCTTTCGCTTATATGTATTTTTCAGTGATTACCGCCGCCCATGAGCACCCGCATCACCAGGGGAATTGCAAGTACGTTGTCGGCCTTTTAAAAAGGAATAAGCACTTTTCTTAAAAGTTTCAATATCGTATCGGTTCGGAAATACCATTGCTGGAAGGTGATTCCACAATGTGGTTGTGCGTGGCAAAAAGTTTCTAGAAACTCTCTCTCTTTTTTTTTTTTTCAAGTGGCTCTACTGAAAATCAGTGCTGTAGTGATACGCTGCGGCACCAGCTGAGTGGAAGCCTTTTCAGCATAGCGAATTGTTAGTTTTTAAGTTTTCTTTTTTATCTGTACGCTTTTTTATGCTGAATAAATGATTATTATTATTATTATTATTATTATTATTAAAACCGCACTGTATTTTAGTTTTAGGCGGGTGGTAGTGGTGTAACTCAGCAGCTGGTATTAATCCGAACAATTCCTCAAAACACTCCACGTGATATATACACAGAGATGCAATATATCGCCGCAAAGCCAATGGGTCAACTTATATAGTAATTAAAGAATACACAGACGTCCTTACAAAGCAAGCTGCGTAGCAGCTGAAATAGACGACACTTAGGCGGCTATATCCCTCTTTTGTAATAATACAAAATCCTTGTAACGTTATAATATTGAAAAAGAATCATTAGTATCGGCCACGATTGTTACTAAAGTAAGATAAATCAACTCTATGTATTAGTAAAAGTGTGTATTATAATAAAATAACGACTATATAACATTAATATAACTATGTCTCTAACACAATTCACTTTAGAATTTAAAATACAACCAACACGTCCTGTGCTCAAAGACCGAATATCGTGGCTTTTTTTTGTTTTTTTTTCGGACTACTCTAATGCTGTTGGCCGCAGCTGGCCTTTACAGCTTCACCGGACGTTAGGGGGCGAGTGCAGATGGCACTTTCTGAAGGCCAACTCCTGCCTGACGGATACGACTTTAGTCTAAGGGCACCACTAGGGGTTCGAACCTCGGCTCAGACCGTCGACCGTCAGCTGGCCTTTATAAGTGCGTGTGTAAAAGTGTGGTCGTGGCTTACAAAAACCCTCCCTTTTGTACTGAGTAGGGGTTATACGCAACTAGTTTAATGAGACCGAGTAATAATGAAACTACCTTCTTTTAATATTTTTAAAATATCAGATTTTTCTAAAATATCGATGTGAACCCACACATAACACTAATGATAATTATTGTCTGTCCCTGTGGTCCTGTGACACGTACAAAAGGTGTCGTGTTTGGAGTTTGAAACCGGATTTCGTGTGAAAACTGCCCTACGGCGGACATTGACCCATAAACTTTGTGTCAATTTAACTTTCTGACTTTCCGTAAAGTTAGTCTGATAGTGAGATTACAGTCTTGTAAGTATATAATAATGTATAAATATATATAAATTTAGATAATTAATGTAGTTTGTTTGTTTGTTTGTAATACTTTACTGTACAATAATAATAATCTCAGGACAATTCACACAGCGCCATCTAGACCCAAGTTAACCTAGCTAAAGCTTGTGTTATGGGTACTAGATAACTGATACATATACGTAGATATATTTTTTTGTAAATACATACATATTATACATAGAAAACACCCAGACCGATACAAACAATCATACTCATGAATACAAATATTTGTGCCGTGCCAGGAATCAAACCCGCGACCATTGGTCGTAAAACGGTGTGCTAGACTGCTAGACCACTGAGGTCGTCGAACAATGGCGGACTTATCCCAAAAGAGGGATTTCTTCCAGTCAACCTTTGAGTTACTGAGAGGAATTGTGGAGTGGTGGAAATAGGTGCAATAAATAATACGCGTCACAAATGCAATGCAAAAAAATAAGCAAACATATATAAATTAATGTAGTATATAATAGGAATATAACTACTTACGGATTTAATAAAGTAATAAATAAAATAAAATACATAAATATATATATTGTTGCGGGTGTATGATACTATTGTTAGGGTTCGCATGGATAATTTCGAGAAATCTGATATTTTATATTAAAAGTTGTTGGTTATTACGATCGTTAAACGAGTTGCATATAACCCCCACTCACAGTATAAAAGGTAATAAACTGACAATATGTAGAGACATAGTTAAATAATGATATAGTCTTATATATAATACATAATAACAATAGGATAAAACACTATGTTGTTGGTCGAGACGATGCATATTACAGATGGTAATAAACTGACAATATGTACACAGAAATAATGATCTTATATACTAAATAACAATAGTAAAATGTAAGTACACAGTTTAATATTGAGTATTGAATTTGTCTTACTAGACATTATTAAATGCTATTATTATTTTGATGTATCTAGGTGACTGTGTCCCATATATATAAAGAAAAACAATGTAAATAGTTATATTTATAAGTATATGTGTAATTATTTATTAATTTATATAAGTAATATGTATTATACGTATAGTAATATGTATTATACGTATATAATTCATATATTATACAAGCTGTTCACGCGACGCGTCCGCGTGGAATTTAACTTTATTTTTCTAAAATAAAAGTAGCCTAAATTACTCCTTATTACATCAGCTATATTCCAAAAAAACTACCGTCAAAATCGGTCAAGCCACTTTAGAGATTAGCCGGAACAAACAGACAGACAGACAAAAATTGTCAACAATGTTATTTATGTAGGTACCGTATTTATATTCATATGCATGTAGTAAAAAACGGTTATTTCAATATTACAAACAGACACTTTATTTATATGTATAGATTGTGTATAATAATTTTATTTAGGTCTTTATAATGTCTCTAATAAAAATTACCACAGAATTGAGCAGCTCCTTCTTCTTAAATTGGTTAAAAAACCATGGAATTCTCCACACCCCTGCCCGTGGAAAATTCCCAGAGAAATCCACCTCGGTTGTTGTCGACTTGTAAAATTGGACGGAATTTAATTATTTCCTCTCCTAGCGGTCGACGGAGTGGTGAACTCATTTCAAAATTAATATTCGACTAGTTTTCAATTGGCTTCACTTTGTTGAACACGAAATGTGATACTACCAGTAGAACCTTTTCCTGAATACTAGCTTCTGCACGCGACATCGTACGCATGACCATGACAGAGCAGAACAAACTAATAGAGAAGTATAGAATAGAATCTAGTTTTCAATTAGCTTCACTTTGTTGAACACGAAATGTGATACTACCAGTAGAACCTTTTCCTGAATACTAGTTTCCGTACGCGACATCGTACGCATGACCATGACTGAGCAGAACAAACGAATAGAGAAGTATAGAATAGAATCTAGTTTTCAATTGACTTCACTTTGTTGAACACAAAATGTGATACTGCCAGTAGAACCTTTTCCTGAATACTAGTTTCCGCACGCGACATCGAACACATGACTATGACTGAGCAGAACAAACGAATAGAGAAGTATAGAATAGAATCTAGTATTCAATTGGCTTCACTTCATTGAACACGAAATGTGATAGGACCAGTATAACCTCTTCCTGAACATTAGCTGCTGTACGCGACATCAAACGCATGACCGTGACTGAGCAGAACAAACGAATAGAGAAGTATAGAATAGAGTAGAGTAGAGTAGAATAGACTGAGTAGAATGATAAATTAATCTATGACCCGCACTAGGCTTTGCCTGTGTAATCTTGTGTATTAAAAAGTACTCTATGTTTCTCCCACGCAGAGCAACATGCAAGTTTTTTGGTCATCCTTCTTGTGATGAGTCTGCGTTCCGAATTTGTAGAATCAAAAAATGAAGTTTATCAAAAGATTATATTAAGTTTCTCCCCTCTGATAGATCCCCGTCCAATTCAAACGGGGATCAAAATTACAGCAGTTTGAGCCAAGGTTCGAACCTAAACCGGTGCCCTCAGATAGTTGTATTCTTCAGGCAGGAGTTAACCTTCAGCAGCTTCTTAACTCCTTCCGCGGGTTTAGAGTGCCATCTGCACTTGCCCCCTATTGTTCCGTGAAGCTGTAAATACCTATGGGGGCCAACAGCATTAAAATAGTTCGAAAAAAATGAGTTACATGGTACCGATAACACAAGCTTTGATTAGCTTGGGACTACATATCCGTGTATAGATAACCCAGAGTTATTATTATTATTCATGTATTTGTAAAAAAAAACTCCATTCCCCTGAAACGTGATATTCCTCTAACAAGGAGCCAACAAACTTCGATATCAGCCTTTCTAAAGTTAATTCGTTTTATTTAACCCGTCATCGACTCGTATCCGAACAAAGGAAAATGGAAGTCTAAATAAAAAATTAAAAGTAAAGTAATTAATTATATTTATCTCATTTCAACAAACACGAACAAATAAATGGGGTACCTGCCCCTCACTCGGTCCCTTGTAATTAAGGCTCACGTAAACACTTTATAATTTGTTGTCCTTCCAAAGATAGGCTTGCAGAGGTGTGAGGGCTCATTGTTATTCTGTTCAGCGGGGTATTTTTTCACGCAATTATATGTAGGGTAAACAAAAACATGTGTGTTTTTATAATAATCATTTTGACGCCCTCAAAGATCCAGTGGTTTAGCACACCGCCTAACTTGCGACGGTCGCGAATTCGATTCTTCGCACAACACATTTTTTTCATCGATTGAAATGATTGTTTGTATTGATTTAGGTTCTAGAGCAATACCAGAACACTCGTAGACTCTAGGAGTTTTCTGTGTATATAATAATAGTAATTACCCTGGACATTTCACACTTGGACTGAACGGCGCCAGCCCCAAGCTAAGCAGAGCTTATATTAGGAGTACTAAACAATTGACACAAATATATAAATACATTATTTAAATTATTAACCGGGTCTTAACACGAATAACTTTCGTTAAACAATCTAGTGACGGTAGATGAAGAAAAAACTACTGTCACCTATCTACATTGACATCGCTGTTACTCCAGTCAGCTCGTGACCACGGCTAGTGCAACCTAGTCGAAACGTCGAGAGAGGTAAATACCTTTATTTGCCATAAAATTATTCGTGTTAAGACCCGGTTAATTATTTAAATAATGTATATTAAACACGAAAGTTTAAAATTAAATATTTAAATACTTTTTTTCGTAAATATATACATAATATATACAGAAAACGCTCATTTTGTATGTATTTATAGAAAAAAAAACTGTTTTTATATCAGGTGTCTATATTACCCATAGCACAAGCTCTGCTTATCTTGGGTTTACATGGTACTGTGTGGATTATTTTGAAGTTATATTAATACAGTGTGTTTTACTTTTCACAGTGAGCCTGACATCTAAATATATATAACTCAAAGGTGACTGACATAGTGATCTATCAATGCACAGCCCAAACCACTGGACGGATCGGGCTGAAATTTGGCATGCAGGTAGATGTTATGACGTAGGCATCCGCTAAGAAAGGATTTTGATTAATTCCATCCCAAGGGGATAAAATAGGGGATGATAGTTTGTATGAAACTGTATAAATTTTAAACCGATCGGGCTGAGATTTTGCATGCATAAAGCTACTATGACGTAGGCATCCCCTAAGAAAGGATTTTGATAAATTCCACCCCTAAGGGGATAAATTAACGCGAGCGAAGCTTATTATTAAAAGCTAGTCATATAATACAGTCAAATATAAAACATTCTCGTTCAAAGTCGGATAAAAAATATTTGAAATCGTGCAAAAACTCAACTGAAACAAATATTTTGCATCTGATATATCATATTCCATTACAGGCCCTTTTAAAACAGACTATGTGAAAGCTTCAGACATCTTTTGATGTCGAAACTTTTTCCAAAGGCAAAGCTTGATGGATGGTACATAAAAAGGTAGAAAGCAAAAGTAATTAATAATTGTCCGTGTTTGAAAACATCGCTCTTGGGAAATTACATTTTTTTTTTATGATTTCCGTCCATTCCTGTTATCGCGGCTGATGATTAGGTAAACAATATTTTTTTTATTTGCACGAGTATTCTAAGTGTAAAATAAATATCTATTAAGCTTTCGCTTTTAAGGGTTCTGCAGTAAAATCGCGCAGAACCAAGTAAGTCCAATAACTGTGTGCGTACACTTGTAATATTTCTATCAAAACTCAGAAACCTTCCCATTATGAAATATGATAGCGTAGCGGCTTTTGTAGTGATTGCCGCATGCATCCTTATGTAAAGTGCGAATACTGTAACTACCATATAATAAATTTAAATAAGTAGCTATGACGAGGTCGAGTGGAATGAGTAGTCTTGCTCACTAAAATGTCCAGACTTGTAGCGGCGTGGTGGGCCGGGTCATTGGGCTCCATAAAATATGGTCGAGCGCAGAGATGGCTAGCTCATCCGTCATACTCGTGAACGAGTGCTGCTTGTAAGGACTGGTCTGCTCTTATTACTACAACATCATATTGTGTTTTTATATTTGAGCCTAAATTAATTAGTGCTGGTTGGTAGTTTGTATTCACAACTTTCGACTTGTATAATGTGAACTTACAAGGATTGTTTAAATGAGCAACACACAAGTTTCTTGCTTATTCTTCTTGTGATAAGACAGCTTTCCGAATAAGCGGTAGATTTAAAAAAAAATTGTTGACTATTCATAAGTGTTTAAATTAAGTTTATTTGAATAAATGATTTTCTATTCTATTAGTTTACCTCTTCAGATACCATAAATTTAAGTTCAGTGTAAAATCAGTCTACGTCCCGACTCCGTGTTGAATGTACGCGTTACTAATAAGCCATGTAGCACACTATCTAATAAACTTACTAATGTACAATAAATAGTATAAATATTTCGACTTGTAAAATGTGAATCTTACAATGGTGAGGTGATAACCACCACGCTACATTTTTGTACACAATTTTTTTGTGAAACACCTTTTGCAATATGGCTGTAGATTTAATAACACACAAAATATTCTTATATGCTAATTCTTAAATACATATATGTATATATATCATATATAGAAAACACCGATTATAACAATCATACTCATGAATAGAACAAAAGAAACAAACGACAATCGTAATCTTGACGACCTCGGTGGTCTAGCGGTCTAGATTTAAAAAAAACAAACATTTTTGACTATTCAAATAATATGTATGTATTAAAAAAAAAATTGTCTATGTATTTGTATTAAGTTTTAACCTATTAGATGGCTGTGTGAGACTTGTAAAAATAGATGTAAGTATGGAAATAAAATAAATGAATAATAAAACTACAAAACTTAGTCATTTATAATTCTGATATACATATATCATACAAGAGCAATCCCTATACGATATTTAAATGATATTATATCTAGAATATTCCTATGTCGTGGCTCAACTGCCACCCTACAGAATGATGGATGCCGTGTGCCCTCAGGGCACGTCAGATCCTTTGTTATAGGGCTGGTTTCAATACGCAGATAATATAGTTTTAGGTTCTGTAAAATATAATAATAATAAATGGGAGAGTGTGTAAACTGATAGAGGTTTCAGTAGTAAAATTACATATATATAGGTACGACGACCTCGGTGGTCTAGCGGTTTAGACACCGCCTTACTTCGGATGGTCGCAGGTTCCTAGCACGGCATAAATATTTGTGTCGGTCTGGGTGTTTTCTATATATAATATGTATGTATTTACGAAAAAAAATATATATTGTAAATATATATATATAGAAATAATAATGTGGTATACGCCACAAAGCGTAAAGCATGTGGTATACGCGACAACTGATACAAATACATAGATATTTTTTTTGTAAATAGATACATATTATATAGAAAACACCCAGACCGATACAAACAATCATACTCATGAATACAAATGTTTGTGCCGTGCGAGGAATCGAACCCGCGACCATCGGTCGTAAAGCGGTGTGCTAGACCGCTAGACCACCGAAGTCGTCAAATATAATATAATATATATATATACTTATATACAGGCAGTCCTCAACTTACGTCGTTTCAAGTAACATCGAACAATGTATTGACACATTTCTCCTACATTCCTCAAGCACAAGTCAATTATTTCGATTTCCAGCATAGGATTCACTTGTTACGAGATCAATGTCCATGGACTGAAACAATTCCTCTATTCCTCGTACGGTACAAACAAATTGGTCTGTATATTTTCTATGTATATATTTTTTTATAAATGATAATGGAATGTTGCACCCGCTTGCGCTAACGGTTTACGCTGGCGGGGCACCATTGGAGGATAAGATGAGCATGAGGTCAGGTCAGTTAGCTCATCGTGACAAATTCACAAGGAATTTATCACGATGGTTTCCAGGGGGAACCGCGTGGAGGTCAACCTGACGTGGTACATTGCTAGCAATATGACCATTAGTCCACATTACTAACAATCTCCATTTCTATGTATATTATGTATGTGTTTACAAAAAAAATATCTAACTAATCATATCAGGTATCTATGTAGTACCCATAACACAAGCTCAGCTTTGCTTAGGACTAGATTATTATTATTCATAATTTTATATATTAAAATCTATACATATAAATAAAATTGGAGTGTCTGTTTGTAATATTGAAATTACCGTTTTTTACTACATGCATATGAATATAAATAATTTCTGTAACGGCCGGCCGTCCAGCCTATATATTGAAAACTAGTGAAGTTATGTCCACTTGACGAGTAAGTGGGTAAAAAAATATAATCAATTAGAGCCAAAATCAAGCAACTTAACTTCATTAGAAACTTCGCACGTGTTCAAGTTTTAATGAGGGTATAAATGCTAACAGTAATGTGAACCCCACTAGTTTTATTACAATCATCTAAGTTTGCGTTTAAGGGCCAATAAAGTTGATTCTAGTGTTTGGCTAAAACGGTTCGCTCACTACACTCTGATATGGATTCCATCTCTTTAGTTGTAATAACATTTTAGCTAAACTCCAAGTTATATGCATATTTTATAACTAGCTGTACCCGCGACTTCGTCCGTGTGGGATTTAACTTTATTTTTCTAAAATAAAAGTAGCCTAAGTCACTCCTTATTACATCAGCTACCTGCCAACAAAGTCCTGTCAAAATCGGTCCAGCCATTTGAGAGATTAGCCGGAACAGACAGATAGACAGAAATTGTAAAAAATGTTATTTGGGTGTATGTACCGTATTTATAGTCATATGGAAGTAGTAATAAACGGTTATTTCAATATTACAAACAGACACTCCAAATTTATTTATATGTATAAATTATATAATATTATAGTTTAGTGCAATGATAACTGACTTTCCTCATACTCATGAAACTCTCTCAGGTCTAATCACTATATTAATTTGGTCGATGGTTTCCAGAGGGACCCGCGTGGAGGTCAACCTGACGTAGTACATTGCTAACAATCCTTACTAATATTATAATTGTGAAAGTAGGATTGTTACACTTTCACGTAAAAACTACTGAACCGAATTTCATGAAATTTTGAACACATGTTCTTGGAGGTATTTGAATGAACATAGGATACTTTTTATGTAAAAAACAAAAAAAATAAAATATCAACAATTTGGTACTTCAGCGCCATCTAGCAGCCATTAATGAAGTTATGCGAGCGAAGCCGCGGGTAAAAGCTAATAAGGTTGTAAGACTAGTACTAACAACACCCTTCCTCTGAATATACAGTCACAATTACCTACTAAGTTCCGTAACCCCTAGCATACAAATTACATATGTTTATAGTTGTATATTAAAACTTGTACAAACAGGACTAGCAAACAGAATATGAATATATACAACTGTATAGTAATAACAGAACTATTTGCCTAAACAAATACATGTGCCGAGAATTGAACTTGGTACCTGGAAATGGAAGCAATCAAGTTCTCATGATGATATATGATTCAAATGAAGTTTCAACGATGTACAACTGTGAGTGTTTATTTAAGTTTCGTAATGGAAATAGAAGTAATCCTTATGCGAATAAACTTTAGGCTTTATGTTACCAATATTTAGTTTTACAAATGTACCGCTAGATGGAGTTGATAAGTTTTATTCATTTTACTACATCTCGATGTTAAGATTTCTGCGTGAAATCAATATAAGCGTTTTGATAATTTTAATAACTTTTGTTAAAACAGGGATTGTAATAAATGGGGGTACTGCCGGACTCCTACCGGCTAGAACCCCTTGGTGTTCTCGATCGATCGAAACATTCAACCATGTCCCCGTCATCCAAACAGGGATCGAATTTGGGAGGCGACGGGCCGGACTCGGCCTCCATCGTCTCCACTCTCGCCGCCTGTTTGGGCGGACGGCACCCTTTGGTGCTTCCCATTCGGTGGTCAGCCTTCCTCTTCGCCGCTGCACAATAGGGGCAGTGCGGCGAGGGGGCGGTGCACGAGGCGGCCTTGTGGCCGTCTTGTCCGCAGCGGAAGCAGGCTCCGCCGCGGTCCTCCTTGGCGAGCCGAGATACCTAACCTAACCCAAACCCTAGCGGGTGCCCTCAGACGAAAGTCGTATCCATCAGGCGGGAGTTGGCCTATAACCGCTCCATAAGTCCTTCCGCGGGTTTTGAGTCCCATCTGCACTCGCCCCCTATCGTCCGGTGAAGCTGTAAAGGCGATCTGCGGCCAACAGCAATAGAGTGGTCAGAAAAAAACAAATTTAAATAGTCATTTATTTTTGTTTCATCACTCACTCGAAACGCAGATTAAGGTAGAAGAATGTCTAAGAAAATTGTCTATTGCTTTTCTAATCAAATTTTTTTTTTATGAAAGTGCCTTAACGGCCTCGTTGGTCTAACACAAACATTTGTATTCGTGACTATAATTGTTTGTATCGGTCTGGATGTTTCCTATAATATGTATGTATTCACGAAAAAAAAATCTATGTATTTGTATCAGTTACCTAGAACTCATAACACAATCTTTAGCTAGCTTAACACGTGTCTAGATGGCGCTGTGTGAATTATCCTGATATTATTATTATATACACTGAAAACATCCAGACCGATATAATCATACTCGTCAATATAAAGTGATTGCACCGTACGAGGGATCGAACCCGCGACCATCCGAAGTAAAGCTGTGTACTAAACTAGACCCCTGAAGATGTTTGTTTGTATCATATTCATTACCTCTAAAAATAAACACAGGTTGTTAACACCGCGTATAAATAACGTTTATTGTTGTAGCATGAAGTTTTGTTGAAACTTAGTATATACATTGTCCTAAACAAATAGACTTATTTATGCAACCCGTATATATAATATATGTATGTATGTATGTAATACCCGTATGTAATAATAAACAATACAGACATACAAACATATGATAATCGCTCCTACATATGTGTTAGTAATTTGACACAGTATTTTATGTATATAAGCCTCATGGCACGGGACTCAATGGTATAGCGGTTTAGCATAGCGCTTTACTCCCAATAGTCGCGGGTTTCACCACACATGGTACAATTAATAATAATAATAAGAGACCTAAGTGGTCTCGTACAGTGCGGTTTCAGAAGAGTTTCCTCCCGCGTACACTTAGATTGTGGAATGAATTACCTTACCGAGGTTTTCTCACGAGACTACAGCATGGGGTTTTTCAAAAAGGGTATATTAAGGTTTCTTAACGGTCGGCAACGCGCACGTGATACCCCTGGTATTTCAGGCACCCATAGGCTATGGTACCCATTTACCATCAGATGGGTCGCACGTGATAAAAAAATTCAGGACAATTCACACAGCGCCATCTAGGTATTTCAGGCACCCATAGGCTATGGTACCCATTTACCATCAGATGGGTCGTATGCTTATTTGTGACCATAGTGGTATAAAAAAATTCAGGACAATTCACACAGCGCCATCTAGTTCCAAGCTAAGTTCTAGTTCATACTACATCTTGCATTAAAACCGGCTACTTTTTTATGTAATACTAGCTGTGCCCGCGGTTTACACTCGCATAAAATTTATAGCTCATATATTATTCTTATGTATAAGCTATATTACTCTAAAGTTTCGTAAAATCCATTCAGTTGTTTTGCGTTAAAGACTAACAAACATTCATCCATACTCACAAATTTCCATATTTATAATATTATTTAGAATTGTATGCAAGTAAACACAGATGGTTACCTATGTTTACGTATTACAAACACTGTAATTGTAAAAGCAGATACAACTGCACTATATAAACGTAAATATTTATTTGTAATCCTAAACAAATAAATATTTATTGTACTTTATTTTCTTAATCCCATTGCAACTCCTTTGGGATGAAAGAGAGTGTAGTCCCAATGTTTCCATAATCATTACCCTGTACGAAATGGTAAATTTTATTAAAAAAATAGAGGGCTAGACTTAAAAGATAGAGGATATATCGAGATACAAATTCTGTAGAATATGCCAACCTCGATGGTTTAGCAATTTAGCGCGCTGCCTTTCTTCCGATGTCGCGGGTTTGATTACTTGATTGCGTCGCAATTCCAGAGAACTAAGGTATCATGCCTCTTATTCCTTAATTTCACTGCCTACTGACTCTATACACTATACACATACTTTAACACTCAATACATATCTGTACAGTAGTTTGTATTCACACACTTCAAACTAAAAATGTAAAGTAACAATAAAATTATTTAAAAGAGCAACACGCAAATTTCTTTCTCGTTCTTCTTGTAATAAGATAGCTTTCTGAATGAGCGGTAGATTAAAAAAGAATGTGATGGCAAAAATGATTAAATTAAGTTTATTTTAATAAATGATCTTCTATTCTATTCTACACTTCATTGTAATATTGAAATAAACGTTTTTTACTACGTGCATATGAATATAAATACGATACATACACCAAAATAACATTTTTTACAATTTTTGTCTGTCTGTCTGGAGGTCTGTTTGTTCCGGCTAATCTCTGAAATGGCTGGACCGATTTAGACGGTACTTTTTTCGGCAGATAGCTGACGTAATAAGTAGAGTAACTTAGGCTTTAGAAAATGAAAGTTAATTCCACGCGGATGTAGTATAAAATAAAATATATAATATAGATATTAAAGAAGTAAAATTATTTATAAAACAATTAAATCAATTATATTACAATCGAAACTCAAGGCAAAACTTGCTTGGTGGCTGAAATAGGTAACACTAAAGTACACACTGATACAACTTTTCACAATACCTACCGAAATATTTATCTATGCATATACAATACAAGAAAACAACAAAATAATCTTGTAAACAATGATTTAATAGACTTGAAAGCTTCTCCTAAATGAAATAGCGAACAGAGTGACGTAACTCAGTCAATTATTTCACTGGCCGCGATTTGGAATGGACAAATGAAGACGAATCGACTGTGGGAACCGGTTCAATTCCCTATAGAGCATGCCACCTACTATGGTTACGACTCGAAACGAAAGAAAATATATAAAAAATAGAACTGTCCTTAATAAACAGGTACCGAATATGTCTTTTTTTATTCACTTGTAATATCATTTTATTTTTATTACTGACATATATAAAGAAACAGCCGCTCACGTTATCCCGGAATCTGCAGATTCTGCGGATTTTGCCAAACTGAAGAGGAAACGCCAGTACATATCCTATGTGGTTGTATCCCACTCATGTATAAACGTTAATTCTCCTTTGTATAGTTTACACTCTTTCCTGAGGAGATAAAAACCATCGCTCCTAATAATATCCTTCAATTCTTGTCCCTGACGGGTCCCTTTGAAAAGGGCAAGCACAATAGATCGACATAGGGGGAAAGGGGATTGTTAGTAATGTGGACTAATGACCCCATTGCTAGCAATGTACCATGTCAGGTCGACCTCCACGCGGTTCCCCCTGGAAACCAACGTGATAAATTTCGGGTGAATTTGTCACGATGGGCTAACTGATCTGACTTCATGTTCATCCTATCATCCTCCACTGGTGCCCCGCTAACGTAAACCGTTAGCGCAGGCGAGTGCACCATTACATTATCATCCTCTAAAAAAAAAAAGATCTACATAGGGGGGGAAGAGAATTGTTAGTAATGTGGACTAATGATCCCATTGCTAGCAATGTACCACATCAGTTCGACCTCCACGCGGTTCCCCCTGGAAACCATCGTGATAAATTCCCGGTGAATTTGTCATGTTGGGCTAACTGATCTGACTTCTGCTCATTTTTATTTTTTTTATTTTTATTTTTATTTTTATACTTTTTTGCACCAGTTACAGAAAATATTAATTACTATAAAAATATGTATAACAATGACGAGTACAAAAGGCGGCCTTATCGCTAAACAATCTCTTACAGGCAACCTTTAGGTAGACAGTGAAAATATAAGAAAAAGAGTAGGTGGTACAAATGACAACACAACTAAGATATATAATACATATAATAAGTAATACATGCAAATATACATAAATATATATAGACATACATATGTACATACCTACATAAACTTAATAATACACATATCCATGATAAGTTTGAAGGAAAGAAAGGGACTATAAGAAAAAGGAAAAGTAGAACTAAAGGGAAAGGAAATGAGTTTTTACTGATGCTTTAAAGCTAGCAAGAGATTGAGCGCGCCGAATAGGAGCGGGAAGCGAGTTCCACAATCTAACAGCCTGGACAAAAAATTATTTTGAATAGAAGGAAGTGGAGTGATTGGGAAATCTAAGACGGAGATTGTTTACGCTGCGCAAGGAATGACAACTACTCTCACTGAGAAATAGGAAGCAATTTTTAAGGTAATCAGGAGTGGCTCATTGCTCATCCTATCATCCTATACTAGTGCCCGCCAGCGTAAACCGTTAGCGCAGGCGGGTGAAACATTCCATTATCATCCTTAAAAAAAAATACATCTACATAGGTCGCAGTGCTACAGAGCTATGCATTTGACAATAGCCCAAATAACCCAATAAATATATATATATCTATTCTGGAATGCTTAGCAGTGACCACAAACCTTGTACAATCTTCTACAACAGTCATTAGCAATACTAATATTTAAACTCTTTCCAACTGTAAGATCGCTTCGTGAAGCGTATGAAGTAACATGGAGGCTCTCCGATTCTGGAAGGAACATGGCTGGTATTGATTACTCTGTTAAGTATTACACGTTTCGTGCAATAAAAAATAATAAAATAAAATTACTAGAGAAGAAAGAAATTGGAAAAATTGGATTTCTAAATCTTCTGTCAATTTTTATATTTTGCTTTAGTGTGTTCATTAAATTCTCGTACAGTGATCAATTCACTCATAGATACACATAATAAGGATGACGACACAGACTTTTGAAATACAGGTATTTTCTATACCTACCTACAGAGGTCTTTATATATGATTTATACAAATTATTCGAAATAAAATAAATAATTTTTGAAATAAAAAAAATATTATATTAAGACAGAATAGTGGTCTTTCCTTTGCTAGTGTTATATGCGTAAAATAATTGAAGATAGAAAAAAAGAGATTAGTAAACAGATCTATTCAATAAGAGTTAACTTTGATAGTATCTTTATGCTTATTAATGCAGTAAATAACAAGTTCTCTTCTACGTACCTCAGTCTTCTTTATTTCATCCGTCACTCAGTCTGCTTTGTATGTATGTTTCAATAGTAAAGTTAGATTAGCAGTACCTATAGTTTCACAGATTAAAAATCATGATCATCAGATTATCAATAATATCTTCACACAGCATAACTCTCCCACACTTGGCTAAGGCCAGTGTAGGTGAGTATTACCTTCTTTTAAATTTATAAAAGAAGAGAGAGAAAAGATAAAAGATAAAGAGAAAAAATAATATCTCAGGACAATTTACACAACGCCATCTAGTCCCAAGCTTGAGCTTGTGTATTGGGTACTGGACAACTGACATAATTACATGGATGCGTTTTATTTTGTAAATAAATAAATATTACATCACTATGACTAATAGATACGGAGCTGTAATGAGAAATACTGGAAAAACTAAACGTGAAAATGTGATGCAACCGGAATGGTTCATTAATCATATAACCTAGACCCCAATGGTCGTGAGTACGAATCTGGCCGGATCTTAATATTAACTAGTGATACCTGCGTCTTCGTACATGTGTAGCTACATATATATTGATGGTGATTAAATAACAATAATAAATAAAGCATATATATACATAGAAAATACCCAGACCGATACAAACAATCGTATTAATATATTTTTTTATAACATAGGGGACAAACGAGCATGCGTCTCACCTGATGGTAAGTGATTACCGCCGCCCATGAGCACCCGCAACACCAGGGGAATTGCAAGTACGTTGTCGGGCTTTTAAAAAGGAATAAGCTCTTTTCTTGAAGGTTTCAATATCGTATCGGTTCGGAAATACCATTGCTGGAAGGTGATTCCACAATGTGGTTGTGCGGGGCAAAAAGTTTCTAGAAAACCGTACTGTGGAAGACCGCCATTCATCCAGATGATCAGGATGGTATTTCAGTTTCTGACGGGTGGTACGGTGGTGAAACTCAGCAGCTGGTATTAATCCGAACAATTCCTCAGAACACACCCCGTGATATAAATGTTTGTAATTTTTACACTATAGGTTCACTACCGTAACTACTGTTTAAAAATTATTATAGCTATGGAATACTAACAAGAATGGTATCAAGGGTGTCGCATGATAACTTTATGTACGACTATCTGTTACCGTGCCTTCGTCAGCATGGAATTTAACTTTATTTTTCTAAAATAAAAGCCTAAGTTACTCCTTATTACATCAGCTACCTGCTAAAAAAACTCCCGTCAAAATCGGTCCAGCCATTTCAGAGATTAGCCGGAACAAACAAATAGACGGCGAGGCAGACAAAAATTGTAAAAAAAAATATTTTGGTGTATGTACCGTATTTATATTCACATGCATGTAGTAAAAAACGGTTATTTCAATATTACAAATAGACACTCCAATTTTATTTATATGTATAGATATACTGTTCATGTATATACGCGACTGTTACCACTTACCATCAGATGGTCGTCAGCTTGTTTGGCATTCCAATTATATAAAAAAAATCTTCCAGAATGGTACAAATTCAATATTATCGAATACAATTTCGTTCTCAATAAGAAACCATTAGTAATTCCTGGAAACCAACAATTGAAATGCGGAAAACTTTAAGTTCTTGTTTTTTTTCCCACATTTTTCCCATTATTCGCGGCTTCCGTTCCCTTTGTATTTATTGAGAGGCCCTTCTTCCGCACTGGGCACACTGGGCACGTGTCCAGGGCCCCGCGATGGTTTTTTTTTTTTGTGGATGATAGTGGAATGGTGCACCCGCCTGCGCTAACGGTTTACGCTGGAGGGGCACCAGTGGAGGACGATAAGATGAGCATGAAGTCAGGTCAGTTAGCCCATCGTGACAATTTCACCAGGAATTTAACACGATGGTTTCCAGGGGGAACCGCGTGGAGGTCGACCTGACATGGTACATTGCTAGCAATGGGGTTATCAATCCACATTACTAACAATCCCCTCCCCCCCCCCGCGATGGGTTAGAGCCCCCTAGTCTAGTCAAGTCCCTACTCTATTACCAAACGATAACCGACAGCTACTCTACTCTCGCCTGAAAATCAGTCTTAACTATGGTCAATTTGGTCGTTTTTGTTATTATTTTTATAAATGTCTAGTAAAATCTTAAAACGTCTTTTTCAAATTATTTTTGCCTGGTTTGTTTTCATAGTGGGGCATCCCCATAGTGTGGATTACACTATATTATCTATTCACTAGCTACTCGCCTTGGCTGCGCACGGGTGTACATATATTATATAAACCTTCCTCTCGATCTATCTATTAAAAAACCCGCTTCAAAATCCGTTGAGTAGTTTTAAAGATTTAAGCATACATAGGGACGGACAGACAGTGACAGCGACTTTGTTTTATACCATGTAATGCTTATATTTAATGTGACTGTAAGGAAATAAAAAAAAAAGCTAAAATTTATGCACATCTACGTTCTTTGTCTGTTCTAACAAAATAGTGATTTATTACTATGGTCATAGGGGCCCTTATCCTGTGCCCAGGGCCCTTAATAGTTGAAAGCCGGTCCTGTTTATTGAGAGAGGTCTCAAGCTATTGATCCGTCGGTTTGGCTTGTCAGTTATTGTAAATGTTCAGTCCTTCAGTGTAGGGAAATCTATTAAAGTAAATAAACTCTAAGACTTTTTATATTTAACTAGCTACTCGCACCGGCTTCGCGCGGGTGTACATATATTATATATATAAACCTTCCTCTTGAATCACTCTATCTATTAAAAAAAACCGATTCAAAATCCGTTGCGTAGTTTTATAGATTTAAGCATACATAGGGACGGACAGACAACGAACCATCCCTTGGAAACATGATATTCTTGGTAAATACCATCGTGATAAATTCTTGATGAATTTGTCACGATGGCTAACTGACCTGACCTCATACTCATCTTATCATCCTCCACTGGCCCCGCCAGCGTAAACCGTTAGCGCAGGCGGGTGCACCATACCATTATCATCCACATAAAAAGAATATACATATAAATAATGACCACAAACAATATATAGTCGAAATACACTCATAAAAATATATGTATAATATTTACAATGTAAATGTAGTGAATATTTAAAATTGACCATTGATATTTTCTGCAGTGATGCTGCGAGGGAGGCAATCCCCGAGCAGTTGAACTGCGAAACGGAAATTCACACACGTTTATCGGCACGCCAGTTAAAAGGTTTAGGTGCACGGTGACGAGATTAGCGGATTTTATATGATAAAATGTACTATTTTATATATTTACGTATTTATTCTACTATATTTTTTTTTATACCACTTAGGTGGCAAACAAGCATACGGCCCATCTGATGCTAAACGGTTACCGTAGCCTATGGACGCCGGAAACACCAGGGGTGTATATATATTACTATATTTATTCTAGGATATTATCTAGACTACTGAATAAAATAATTAAATGCAGTGGTATGTAAGCTAGTCATGTAATGTATAGGGTAACTATAATATACACGCGCATGACAGACAGTCATTGACGGCAGACGCGGTGACGAGGTTATAAATAACTAATAGATTTTATAATAATTTGATATACATTCATATGTAACACTTTTCTTAAAATATTATCCTCGTTCCTACGCATTACATGTCCATACCAAGATAGACGATTACTCTTCAACCACTCTGACACCGGTGCCACTTTCATACATACCACATACAAACAATTATACTTATGAATATAAATGTATGATGCCTAATTTGAAGTAAAGGTGATTATTTGATTATTAATAGTACAGATTATTTAATTGAATTAGTGCTAATCGGTAGTTTGTATTCACACACTTAAACTTAAATTGTAAAGCTTACTTACATACTACTTGCTCTTTTAAATAATTTTATTCTTAAATAAAATTATTTAAAATTATTTTATTTAAGAATAAAATTATTTAAAAGAGCAACACACAAGTTTCTTGCTCGTTCTTCTTGTGATGAGACAGCTTTCCGAATGAGCGGTAGATTAAAAATTCAAAAATGCTTCAATGTAAGTTTGTTTGAATAAATGATTTTCTATTCTATTCTATTCTACAGTGTCATATGGCCATGGGCCTTCCTTAAAAAAGCATGTATAGGTATTTACCATCCGCTATATTCCTGTTAATATAAACCCACTGTTATTACTTAAATCTTCTCGCACCATGCATAGAGAATTGAGTTTTGAACATTTTTGAAGCAAGATATTTTGTCGCAGCTTGCGAGGACTGAAACAAATTTTCTAAATGCACTCACACTTTAAATTTTATCATTTCTAACTAGCAGGGCCTCGTTGAGATTCATCTATACATACATCTCAATGAGGTGGGTGGATGTAATCGTTGAAAACAATTATAAAACAAAATATATAATTACAGTTTATTTACAATTTGTGTAAATAAACTGTAATTACATATTTTTTTCGTATTATTTTCATTATAATCATCGGTGTACTAAATATTGTATAAAGAACAAAAGAAACAAACGACAATCGTAATCTTGACGACCTCGGTGGTCTAGCGGTCTAGGACACCGCTTTACGATCGATAGTAGCGGGTTCGATTCCTCGCACGGCACAAACATTTGTATTCACGAGTATGATTGTTTGTATCGGTCTGGGTGTTTTCTATGTATAATATGTACGTATTTACAAAAAAAACAATTATCAATGTATATGTATCAGTTATCTAGTACCCATAACACAAACTTTAGCTAGCTTAACTTGGGTCTAGATGGCGCTGTGTGAATTGTCCTGGGATTATTATATTATTATACTCGCCCCGGCTTCGCCCGGGTGTACATGTATTATATATATAAACCATCCTCTAGAATCACTCTATTGAAAACCGCTTCTAAATCCGCTGCGTAGTTTTAAAGATTTAAGCATACATAGGGACGGACAGACAGCAACAGCGACTTTATTTTATACTATGTAATGATTATTGAAGATGTTTTAATACTTATTTTTGTTGGAGTTTCCAACAAGGCATACTGACATTGCCTAGTTTCATTAACATAGTATCAAACGAAGTCGCGTTAAGATGTTACACCCTTGGTATCTCAGGTGTCCATATGCTATGGTCACCATTTACCATTCTATGGGACATATTCTTGCCATCGCCGTAGTATATCTTATATATAAAATTCTCGTTTTCGTCCCCATACTCATACTTCATGATTCTCATGAAATTATGTCAGCGTATTGAGTAAATCTGAGAATCGACCAACATCTATTTTTCATCCCCCTAAATGTTAGAGGTAGTCCACCCCTAAATTTGTTTTTTTATTTTTTAAACAAAATTTTTAGTTTCAATTTTTTTATTATACAACATACAATCCTAAATTTTCACCCTTCTATCATCAACCCCTATTTTTTTATAGTGTTATTAATTTTAAGATTTTAAGAATATTGTTTCCATAATTATTCATTATACAATTTTCTTTTATCGAAAAAATTTATAAATTTTATTATTTAGTATGTATTTACTATTAACAATATGTTTATGACCTTCTATTCCCCTTCACAGAACATTAATTTATGTTATTCCCAAGTACGAATAGTTCAATTTTATTCATCCAAAAATCTAGTTATAGAACGTAGCAAATATACTTGGAGGAACAGCAAAACGTTCCATCTTACACAAGCCGTTGAATACAAATGGTAACTTACTCTGTAGATAGTAATCTCTCTAAGAGCAATTGGACACAAAAAAGAAAATTCCGTAAAACGGAACGCCACAAATAACCGGATATATGCTTGTTTTCGTGCCAAAACATTGAAGCATCTGCTCTGATTACAGTCAAAGTGATGAAAATTGTCTATTTTTGGATATAGAATTCTAGAATAAAATAGATAGAATATACTTTATTTGCAACATGCAGTCATTTTAGCCAAAAATGTCGATCAAGATTAAAAAAAAAATTTGGTATTTACAGAAATATTTCTAACAGTAGTTTAGTACCCAAAGTGCTTTGTTTGAGACTATTATAAATTCGTTTTCTGTACTAATTGTTGTATTTTTATTTTATATAATATGATGTATGTATAGATAAGATAGTATAGATAATAGGAAAACGACTTGGAATAAGGAGAAAATATATATATTTGGATAGACTACTGACATATAACAGAATTGAATTGAAAGTAACAAACAAGTATCTACAAAAGGCCAACAAGAAACTATAAATTTTAAATACAAATTTAGAATACAAAACATTTCTTCATTAGCCAGTTACAACACTAATAATAAAGATGAAAGAGAACTTCTAATACCCATAGTCCAAACTGTTTTGTTTGACTATAATTACCTTTTTTTCTGTACTACTAACTTAGAAAGAGAGAAGAGCAGTCCATGGATTCACCGTGCGGGAGTCGGGTCTTCTGTGTAGCGGAGAGGGAAACTCCGAGCAGTTCCTGGGCCTGGTGACCAGGTTTAAGAGATCTCTTGCCAATGTATGTCAACCTCACCTTCATCGCTCTGTGTTTTGTTATCTGTCACTCAGGTATGATTTACAACGAGCCGCAAATTAAAAGATTTGTAATGATCAGACTGACGGGTCGCTAGTGTTATAAGAAAAATATGTGCTGAATCCCATATTTTAAATAAAACACTAATATTATTGAATTAAATTAAAAGAATATAATTTTTACTCTTTACTTATTACTTATAATATTATTTACTTATATACTTATAATTATTACTTATTCACTTATATACTTATTTCCTTACTTTACTTATTACTTATTTACTTATATACTTTTTATTTATTATTAATATTATAAATGCGAAAGTAACTCTGTCTGTCTGTCTTGCTTTCACGTCAAAACTACTGAACCGACTTAAACGAAATTTAGCATACAGATCGTCTAGACACTAAGAAAGGACATAGGCTACTTTTTAATGCGAAAAAAGGGTTGTAAGGGGTTAAAAGGGGGGATGAAAGGTTGTTTGGAACATCGTCATTTTTGAAGCTAGAAGCTTGAAACTTATTTTTGAAGCTGTTGATTAAATACAAATAAATATGACATTCAAAGCTTGTAAAACTGTTACCCTTAAGGGGGTAATAAATTTACCATAAAGGGGATTGAAGATTTTATGGAAAATCGTTCTTTATTTGCCTTTTTTGGGTTAGATTATCGAATATTTTATCTATATTTGGTGGAGATCACGATAACATGCGGACGAAGTCGCGGGCACAGCTAGTAGATAATAAATTACCAAAAATGTAGCTGTAATCTATACATAAGTTTATATTATATTTCATATAGTGTGAGACGTATACATATAGTGCGAGTTTACTTAACACTAGGTCAAGTTAAATCTGTCTGCTGACCTCTCGGTCGGAGTGATTATCAAAGAGGAGCTTGACAAGTTGTGTCTATTAACAGAATTATATCCATTAACTATAGCGTGCTATATATAAAATTCTTCAATAAATAGTATATGTACTAATATGTATATGTATCTACATATACTAATATTATAAAGAGAGAGAGAGAGAGATATCCTCATTTATATCTATACATATAAATAAAATTGGTGTGTCTGTTTGTAATATTGAAATAACCGTTTTTTACTACATGCATATGAATATAAATTTAATAAAATAACATTTTTGGCAAATCGAATCTCACACCGATTTTGACGGGACTTTTTTTGGCAGATATCTAATGTCATAAGGAGTAGCTTACAGACACTCCAATTTTATTTATATGTATAGATTATACATAGATTATATGTATATGCTCGCCACGTAATACTAGTTTTCCATAGTTCATATTAAAGAATAAAGAAGCCATTAATCAACTTTCAATAATGAACCAAATATCCTTAACATTAGCATATACATTTCAACAATAATAAACGAGGTTTCTCTAAAACTGTTCCAAATTATTTAGATGTCACAGTTAATGGGGAACACAGTTTAAAACCACTTTAGAGATGTATTTTCAAGGAAATGCGATACTTAGCAGACACTATTCGGTTTACCAACTTACCAGCTAAGAGGTGTCAAGTTAGACTTACGTTCTATTGTGGCAGCCTATTAGTTAAGACTGTCATGGAAGGAACATTCGCAAATACTTCATATATCCAGTGAAACAAGGATATTAGGTTGTAACAGCACTGATATTGTAGACCACTTATGGAGTTATACCTCTTATTTATCATTATCTAGCTATCTATATAAATAAAATTGGAGTATCTGTTTGTAATATTAAAATAACCATTTTTTACTACATGCATATGAATATACGGTACATACACCAAAAAATATTTTTGTCAATTTTTGTCTGCCTGTCTGTTTATTCCGGCTCTGTAATGGCTGGATCGATTTTGACGGGACTTTTTTTGGCAGGTAGCTGATGTAATAAGGAGTAACTTAGGCTACTTTATTTTAGAAAAAAATATTTTGCTTTAGAAAATTTAAGTAAAATTCCACGCGGACGAAGTCGCGGAAACAGCTAGTTATATATATATATAAACCTTCCTCTAGAATCACTCTATCAATTTAAAAAAACCGCTTCAAAATCCGCTGCGTTGTTTTAAAGATTTAAGCATAAATAGGGACAGACAGCGACAGTTATTTGTCATATACTATTAATGATGACTAACTAAACTTTCCTCTTGAATCACTCTATCTAATAATTAATTGAATTTTAAAGTCTGAAAATAAATGAAAAGGTCATAATTTTATTATTATTATATTATGACATTTTTATTTATTTTATATTACACTGACCATGTTTTAATAACCTGTTTACATGTCTGGGTTCTGGTCTCTACAATCCGGGGTTTCCACGCGTCTTGTCCTGGTTTCCAAATTTTAGAGAGGGCAACCCTATCATCATCATCATCGCAGCCCGGAAGACGTCCACTGCTGGACATATGCCTCCCCCAAAGATCCCACGACGATCGGTCCTGCGCTGCTCGCATCCAATGCCTTCCAGCGATCTTGACCAGATCGTCGGTCCACCTTCCTGGAGGCCTTCCCACGGTCCGGCAACCCTATATCCATCTAAAACTATATAACAAACAAGGAATAAGGGTTGGTAATATAAATCTACATTGGTAGGGTGAAAGGGGATGGTTAGTAATGTGGACTGATGACCCCATTGCTAGCAATGTACCATGTCAGGTTGACCTCCACGCGGTTCCCCCAGGAAACCATCCAGATAAATTCCTGGTGAATATGTTACGATGGGCTAACTGACCTGACCTCATGTTCATCCTATCATCCTCCACTGGTGCCCCGCCAGCGTAAACCGTTAGCGCAGGCGGGTGCTACATTTCATTATCATCCATAAAAAAATCTACAGTTGTATATACATATCTGTCTATCTATTGTTAATACTACATCACTGTCTCACATCATTCCACCGTTTGCTGAGAGCTCGTCTCACTCCAACTGTCACGAACGTATGTTCAGACAATTACAGATTTATATATATACTAGCTGTCCCGGCAAACGTTGTTTTGCCTTAAAATAAAATAAAAAATTAGGAGTGGACTACCCCTAACATTTAGGGGGATGAAAAATAGATGTTGGCCGATTCTCAGACTTACTCAATACGCTCACAAAATTTCATGAGAATCGGTCAAGCGTTTCGGAGGAGTATGGGAATGAAAACTGTGACACGAGAATTTTATATATAAGATTTGAATGTATCACATACTGCAGTACTGTATGCAAATACATTCATCTTCTCAGCCTCAGACAGCCTCGGTAGTCTAGCGGTTTAGCACACAGCCTTACTGCCGATGGTCGCGGATTCGATTCCTCACACTGTATGTATTTGTATTCATGAGTATGACTATATGTATCGGTTTCGAATTTTTCTCTTGTTCTTTTTGTATATACTAGCTGTGCCCGCGCTTTCACTTGCGTGAAATTTATATCCTATATGCTATATTCTGATGAATAGGCTTATATAATTATATAACTGTAAAGTTTCATCAAAATCCGTTCAGTAGTTTTTACGTGAAAGAGTAACAAACATACATACATATAAGATCAGACCGATCGGTTTCAAATTGACAAATAAAATACAAACTTTCATCCCCTATTTATTAAATCCTTTCTTATCGGATGCCTACGTCATAACATCTACCCGCATGCCAAATTTCAGCCCGAGCCGTCCAGTGGTTTGGGTTGTGCATTGGTAGATCACTACGTCAGTCACATTTGAGTTATATATAATTAGATTGTCTATATGTTTATATCCAGATAACAATTTGCCATCAAATGAGCCGTATGCTTGTTTACCACCATCGTAGTATAATGTAAAAAGAATCAGCGGCCATAACCCGGTCCCCACAAGCAGCACACGTTCACGAGTATGACGGATGTGTTACAATGTAGACATTAATTTATACATGTCTGTCATAAGTAAATTGTAACTGCAATATAAAATTATGTCGGTTATCGACTGAGGGGACGACCCAGTCGTTTCGCCCCCTGGGGACACTGCCTCGGAGAATAACAGCAAATAAAGTATTCACTTCAACACAATGGAAGCTGTTGATTATGACCCAATCATCTCATCATAACCTATTCACTTCATATACTCTTACATGTTTATATTAACAGTTTTTTTTTTGTAGATAATACTGGAATTGTGCACCAGCCTGCGCTAATGTTTGCGTTGACGGGGCACCAGTGGAGGATGATAAGATGAGCATGAGGTCAGATCAGTTAGCCCATCGTGACAAAGTCACCTTGAATTTATACGATGGTTTCCAGGGGGAACCGCGTGGAGGTCAGACATGGTACATTGCTAGCAATAGGATTACCAGTCCACATTACTAACAATCTGCTTTCCCCACTTTTATAAACAGTTGTACCGGCCATTAAAGGTCAGTAGTCAAGTTTCCACACTGAATATTTGTGATCTCATATATGCTAATTGTAGCAGAATTAAACAAAATTAAACAAATCCATTAAGTAGTGATGATTCTTTAAACAAAAGACAGCTGCAAAGCAAGCTGCTTCACAGCTAAATTCACTTCAGTCAGTAACAGTAATATTTTAACTTTTAAAGTTACGGTACAAACATTAAAAACTACATTTTTTTTTATTAATTCACCCTGAATAATTAACACAGCGCCATCTAGTGCCACTGTAAGCAGAGCTTGTGATATGGGTACTAGACAACTAATATAAATACATAGATACTTTTTTTGCAAATACATATGTACATATCATACATAGAGAACACTCAGACCGATACAGACAATCATACTTATGAATACAAAGTGTTGGTACCATGCGAGGAATCGAATCCGCGATTAACGGAGGTAAATCGGTATACTAAACCGCTAGAATAATCTTATATATGAAATTCTCGTGTCACAATGTTAGTTGCCTATATATATATATATACTCCTCTGAAACGACTTGACCGATTTTTATGAAATTGTATATGCATATTCAGTAGGTCTGAGAATCGGCTAATATCTAATTTTCATATCCCTAAGTGATAAGGGTTGTCCACCCCTAACATTATTTTTTTATTTTTTGGAAAAATTTTTATATTTATAATTTTTAATTATGTGTCATTAAAGAATACATACGACCCTAAATTTTCACCCTTCTATCATACCATCAATCCCTATTTTTAATAGCCATTTTTATTTATATGACAAAACAACATTTGTGGGGCCAGCTAGTCTAAATATATATAACTCATAGGTGACTGACTGACATAGTGATCTATCAACGCACAGCCCAAACCACTAGACGGATCGGGCTGAAATTTGGCATGCAGGTAGATGTTATGATGTAGGCATCCACTAAGGAAGGATTTTGATTAATTTTATCCCCAAGGGGATAAAATAGGGGATGAAAGTTTGTATGAAACTTTGTCCATTTTAAACCGATCGGGCTGAGATTTTGCATGCATAAAGCTACTATATTGTAGGCATCCCCATAGAAAGGATTTTGATAAATTCCACCCCTAAGGGGATAAATTAACGCGAGCGAAGCCGCAGGCAAAAGCTATTAATAATATAAATATACAAATATTATGCTGAATCACGAAAGACGTGAAACATCATTACGTAGCTGTGCGCAAATTCACCTTACCGTATCTGGGAATCCTTAAATTTATGTGTTAGGTCGTGTTATGTACGGAATCCTGCGGTCGACCCGTTCGGAACCCGACTAAAAGCTCTGACCGCGGGTACCGTTGCTAATAGACGGTCTGACTACGATGGTAATTTAATACAGTTGCGCGGTAAACGAGAGTGTTTCCCTAGGATTGCCATCGATTATTGCTTTTGCATAATTTTTAAGCTACACCGCAAATAGAAGGATTCGTAATAATAATAACGACGGACAATTTACACAACGCCATCTAGTGCCAAGCTAAGCAAAACATTATTATACTAGGCAACTGATATGAATATTATTAATTTAATATAGTTAAACGAGTTTTAACACTATGATTTCTTTTAATAATTATATGGTATACTAACTGTTACCGCGATTTCGTCCGCGTGGAATATAACTTTATTTTTCTAAAATAAAAGTAGCCTAAGTTACTCCTTATTACATCTGCTACCTGCCAAAATTCCGTCAAAATAGGTCCAGCCATTTCAGAGATTAGCCGGAACAAGCAGACGGAGAGACAGACAAAAATTATAAAAAAAATATTAGTTGGTGTATGTACCTTATTTATATTCATATGCATGTAGTAAAAAACGGTTATTTCAATATTACAAACAGACACTCCAATTTTATTTAGACATGTAGAGAAAGGTCCTCTCTCGATTTGTTCAACTACCACCATTCGATTGGCCGACAAAAACTGCTATAAATATTATTTTGTAAATATGTATATGTATTACATACAAGACACCCAGACCAACACCATACCTTTTAACATGTATTTTCCTGTAAATATTGAATTTATTTATTACTAGCGACCCCGGCTTCGCACGTGTGAAATATTACGGCATCACATTACAAATCTTTGAATTTGCTGGCTTTTTTATGCTATAATATGTATTATACATACATATAAACCTTCCTCTTGAATCACTCTATCTATTGCTAAAAACTGCATTAAAATCCGTTACACACAGACAGCGAAAGCTACTTCTTTTTATACTATTTCAAAGTTAAATTCAAATTCAAAATATATTTATTCATGTAGGTCTATTACAGACTCTTATGATATGTCAAATCTACCGTCAGTTCGGAATGATTTCGAATATTGTACATGTTTACAATAATACACAGTCATTAAAATTAAAATTTGGGAGAATAGAGTGACCACCAGCATATGCTATTGCAAAAAACAAAAAAATCTAATCAGTGTTCGCAACCTGAACAAACCAGTCGCCACAAGCAGCGCCCGTTCACGATTATGACGGATCTATCTAATAAGATCTAAAGTTCTTGTAAGCAGAACCAATTAATTTTGTTAAAATAAGTTATTTTGTGTATAAATACACAACATTTATATTACACAAACACAATAATAGTCTGTAAAAAATAATTCTCGAGAATATATATAAAACGCAATATACCATCGTTACACTGCCTCTAATTAATATGTTAACATACAATATTATTAATAGAGGACGCGGCAGTATGAATAATTACCTCTGCCAGCCTGAGTGATGACCGTCGACAAGATGGCGGCCGTCAAAATGGCGGCTAATCGGTGCGGTGGCGCGCCATTGGTCAACTGTCAACATGGACTAGTACCTAAATCCACCTTAATCTTATACATACGACCTGGTAATATCTGTTGTTATTATTAAACGGAAGTTTTGTGTAAATATAAACGTAATAATCATCTAAAATCAAACAATTACTTATCTAATGTCCGTAGCATTAGGTACATTATTACACGATCTTTTTTTTTTTTTAATTCACTAGCTGTGCCCGCAGTTAATGTCACACGCATGAATTTTAAAGCTTACATATTATTCTAGATATAGTATAAGCTATTCAAATTAAAAAATCATTTATTCATGTAGGACATTTTTGAACGTCAAATTTTTTATACTATAATTTTTTCCCTACCGTCCAGTTCAGTACATAGAAAAGAACTGGAACGAAACTCAATTGATTACTTTTTTTTAAAAGCCAGTTTATTTACAATCTATAAAACATAGTTGAATTAATGTTAAATAGTTGTTATTTTATTATAATACATACTTTTACTAGTACATAGAGTTGATATAACTAACACTATATACTGGTACTACTTAATAGTCTGAAGTTTGCTAAAAGAATGGAATAGTGCATTCGATTCGGCTAAGGGTTTACGCTGGCGGGGCACCAGTGGAGGATGATAATATGAAGCCAGGTGGGAAGGGGATTATTAGTAATGTGGACTCATGACCCATTACTAGCAATATACCATGTCATGTTGACCTCCACGCGGTTCCCCCTGGAAACCATCGTGATAAATTTCTGATGAATTTATCACGATGGGCTAACTGACCTGACCGCATGCTCATCTTATCATCCTCCACTGGAGCCCCGCCAGCGTTAACCGTTAGCGCAGGCGGGTGCCACATTCCATTATCATTCATAAAAAAAAATGAAGCCAGGTCAGTTAACCCATCGTGGAGAATTCACCAGAGAGAATGAAATTTTCCTATGGTCGCGAAGATTAAATTTAATTAATCTTTTATCATCGCACTATTAGTATATTCTTATTTAATAACTAACTGTTCCCCGCGTATTCGTCCGCGTGAAATTTAACTTTCTTTTTCTAAAATATAAGTAGCCTAAGTTACTCCTTATTACATCAGCTGCCAATAAAAGTTCCATCAAAATCGGCCCAGCCATTTCAGTGTTTAACCGGAACAAGTAGACAGACAGATAACAATTTATAAAAATGTTATTTTGGTATATGTACCGTATTTATATTCATATGCATTTAGTAAAAAACGGTTATTTCTATATTACAAAGAAACACTTCAATTTTATTTATATGTATGAATTGCAACCTATATAGGTACATACATATATATGTACAGAAATATTGCATAAATATTCATTTTGTATTCTTCATATAAAAATACCAGGAGTTTAAAACCTTTGTTTAATTCAAATAAAGAAATTAAATTGTAGATGTGTATTCTACGCATTTGTAGTTGATAAATGCGAAATATATTTTTATAAATACCGGGCGTGCTTTATCTCAACAAACGGTGGAAGTCATAAAAGTATTTTATTCATCACCGTACTGAAGAATTTAAGCTGGAATATTGTAGGAAATTTAATATTGTTATTCTGAGGCATTCTTTCTCGTCTCAGATTTATGGCAGGTTTTTAATATAGCGTGACAGGACTGCAGACTTGTATTCTAAAGGTCAAGTTACACGGGCATCGTAGTGCAGGCTAGGGATGGTTAAAAACAAGTGATTCACAATTAGAGCTCATAGTTTCATGCGCATGAAATTTGTCTGTCTGTCTAGCCTGCGTTATTCTGATGTATAAACTATATTAATTGCAACATAAAATTAAATGACGAATCTCTCGAATTTATAGAATCTACTGTCTTTCTAGGAATCACTCTAGATAATAAAACACAATGGGGTGCACAAATTCAAAGCCCTGCAGCGAAACTGAATTCAGCAGCTTTTGCCGTGCATAAGGTTAGACAGTACACTGATACTGATACTGCTAGATTGGTCTATTTTAGTTATTTTCATAGTTTACTCTCTTATGTAATATTACTATGGGGAAAAGCGGCAGATATTAAAAATATATTCATATTATAAAAATGTGCCGTTCGAGCGATCTACTGTATGAAGAGTCGTGACTCATTAAGAGAGAAATTCAAAGAGGCAAATATTCTCACCGTTGCTTCTCAATTTATATATTCAAATATCCTATATGTTCATAAAAATCTTGACTTATTTCCAAAAAACAGCAATATTCATAATATGATTACTAGATTTAAAGACAAACTTGCTGTCCCCAAGTATCGTTTAGAAAAAGTTAATAGGTCTTTTATGGGAATAGGTATAAAAATTTACAATAAATACCAAAGGATATGTTGGAATCACCCTTAAATAAATTCAAAACATCTATTAAATCATATTTACTGAGCAAAGCCTAACTCACTAAACGATTACTTGAATGACGAGTGTGCATGGCAATAGTTGTTCATGCACTGAATTTTCATGTAATGTTAGACATAGACACCTATATAAAAATACATTGTAAATAAACTGGCTTTAAAAAAAAACTAATTCAATTGAGTTTCTTGTCAGTTCTTCTCAATTGGATCTATATACCGAACTGGACGGTAGGGAAAAAATAAAATTATAATGTAAAAATTTAACGTTCATAAGCGGCTAAAATGTCCTACATGAATAAATGATTTTTGAATTTGAATATTATAGACCAATTTCATCAAATACCTTTAATAGTTTTTGCGTGAAAGAGTTTCCGCTTCACTGCTTTACTTCAGATGGTCACAGGTTCGATACCTCGCACGGTGCAAACATTTGTATTCATGAGTATGATTGTTTATATCAGTCTGGGTATATTCTATGTATATTATGTATGTATTTACAAAAAAATATTTATATCAATTGTTTAGTGTTGAGGGTGTTCGTGTTTTAGTTATTACATTTTATTTAAGTACCTACATATTTAAAACCTATATCTGGAGTATAGCCTTGTATGCGTGTGAGACGTGGACATTAAATCAAAAGGAAAGAGACAAACTGGAGGCTTTTGAAATGTGGTGTTGGAGGAGGATGGAAAGAATTAGCTGGAAGGATAAAGTAACAAACGAAGAAGTACTACACAGGGTAAAAGAAAAAAGACAAATATTGAACACCATAGAAAATAGACGAGGAAAAATGTTAGGCCACTTGATACGGCACGATGATTTCATGAAAATTATTATTGAGGGGAAAATAGAAGGAAAGAGGGGGAGGGGAAGACCAAGGAATAGCTACATCAAACAAATTGAGGACAAAATGGGAGTCGTGTCGTATCAAGAATTAAAGAGCATGATGGAAGATCGCGGAAAGTGGCAAGAGCTCCACCGACAAGAGCGTAGCTCTTAAATTATGAATGAATGAACCTACATATTATTAATAAAGCAGTTGTTATCCAGATCTCGTAGTTTCTATACACAACATTATATTCTATACCACACAAGCTCTGCTTACCGTGGGACTAGATGGCGCTGTGATAATTGTCCAGGGTTGTTTATTATTTATTTAAACACCCATTCATGCATCTATCCGCTCATACTCATAAACTTTAGCGTTTATAATACTAGTAAGATAAATGATATTGAGAGTGTCGTTGCTTAGTGGTTTTAATATCCCGACTTTCACATGAACGGTCTTTGGTTCAAATTTGACCGATTTATAATGAGTTCGTCCCTACCTTTACATCTTTAAATGGATTACACGAGATAGAGCGAATGCGATTGTTAGTAATGTGGATTATTGAACCCATTGCAAGCAATGTCATCTGTCGGTTGCAGCAGGTTGATCTCCACACTGCTCCCCCTGGAAACCCTCGTGATAAGTTCCTAGTGAATTTGTCACGATGGGCCAACTGACCTGACCTCATGTTTATCTTATCATGTTCCACTGAGGCCCCGCCAGCGTGAATCGTTAGCGATGGCGGGTGCATTCCATTATCATTAATTATAAAAGGCCTCTAACCTCATGACAGCCACAATGGTATATATAATATACTAGCTGACCCCGCAAATGTTGTTTTGCTATATAAATTAAAATCTCTATTAAATAATAAGGGTTGGTGATAAGAGAGTGAAAATATATAGTTAATAATAAAAACAAAAAATTTTATCCAAAAAATAAACATAAATGTTAGGGGTGGACAACCCTTATCACTTATGGGTATGAGAAATATATAGTAGCCGATTCTCAGACTTACTGAATATGCATATAAAATTTCATACAAATCGGTCATGCCGTTTCGGAGGAGTATAGTAACCAACATTGTGACACGAGAATTTTATACATGAGACGATGATAAGTGACCCGTCGTGGCTTGAGATTGAAATCATTCTAAACATACAGACAAACACGGTGGGGGAAATATTTTATAATACGTACAGATCTCATAAAAATATCACATAATATTATCTTAAACATTCCGAACGGTTAGCGTTGGATTTCTATCGGCAATTTGCAATAAATCTAAGAAACATTGAACGGAGGAAGAAGAGCGATCTCTCAGATCTGTACCATTATTTAAATACATTGAATGGAAAAGTTTTCCAGAAACGGTATTAGTTTCGTGGAGTATTTTTAGTTGTATATTTCGGTTTAAGGTTGAGATAGGGTAGTGAAATATCAAAACTTTGAAAAAACCTCAAGATAATGATAGGGACAATAACGGGTCGCTGTCCCTTGAACAAACATCTGTACACAATAGGTGCTACAGACAGTCTTTGTCGGGGCTGCTTTGAAGCCGAAACGGCTGCTCACGTAATCCTAGAGCGTATAGCAGTGGTCACACAATAAAAACAAATCCTCGGAACATCGCTGTGGTCGCTACATGAAGCATGTGAGGATACCAGGAGACTTCTGCGCTTTTGGAAACTTGGCTGGGTATTTTAGTAGTCTCGGCTCTACAACGGCCCAGATGAGAGGACAGGCTCTGATTGTGGAAAATGGATTCTAACTTACATTATATTAAAAGGTAGTGAAATTATATAAGATACTAGCTTTTGCCTGCGGCTTCGCTCGCGTTAATTTATGCCCTTTAGTGTGGATTTATCAAAATCCTTTCTTAGGGGATGCCAACATCATAGAAGGTTTATGAATGCAAAGTCTCAGCATGATCGGTTTAAAATTGACAAAGTTTCATACAAACTTTCATCCCCTATTTTATCCCTTTGGGGGTAGAATTAATCAAAATTCTTTCTTAGCGGATACCTACGTCATAACATCAACCTGCATGCCAAATTTCAGCCCGATCCGTCCAGTGGTTTAGGGCTGTGCAAAAGTGAAGAATTCTTTGGAATTATATATATAATGCATATACACTCGTGCGAAGTCAGGGCGTGTAGCTTGTATTATATAAATAATAGTGTCCATGTCATAATGTCTATGACCAAATAAAAGGAATATAATTTAAACTATAAGTTTAAATTATATTCCTTTTTCACTATTATTTGACACTATTATTATAATTAATATAAATTAATACAAGCTACACGCCCTGACTTCGCACGAGTGTATATGCATTATATATATAAACCTGCCTCTGGAATCACCATTAAAAAAACCGCTTCAAAATCCGTTGCATAGATATAAAGATTTAAGCATACACAGGGACAGACAGCGACAGCGACTTTGTTTTATACTAGCTACCTATCTCTACTTCGCACAGATGTATATGTATTATACATATAAACCTTCCTCTTGAATCACTCTCGACTTTATTTTATACTATGTAATGATATAAATAACGTCATTCTGCGACTATCAGGACCGGAATTGTAATGAGAAAAATGGTTGCACGGGTCAGCTATTCTTCTATAAATTACTAGAACAACAGAACTTTACAGGAGGTAACTTCATATGCTTGATGGATACGAGTATATTATACATCGATAATATACATATAAAACGCTCAGACCAATACAAACAATCATACTCATGAATGCAAATGAACGAACCCGCGACTATCAGAAGTAAGGGGGTATGCTAAACCGCTAGACCACCGAGCCCGTCATAAAAAGAGTACTTACATCAATAATTAGCTAAGTAGATTTATTTCTAAAGCAAAGAAATGTTAAATTATGGATGTTTAAATTTCATTGTCCACTTTTTTGGTATGAATAAGCCTACATTATTTATATTAGCAACTTCTTAAGAAATACTTCTAATTTAAGTAAAACCAACAAATACATTGTAGATCAAAACGAATTAAATTCTTATAATAAAATACATAAAGAAAGAAAATATCTTCATCGGGCTCCGTAATTATGTTTATTATTATTAACTTTTCTATTCCTTTCTCTTTCTTTACAAATTTAAAAGAATAATACTCACCTACACAGGCCATAGTCAAGTGTGGGAGAGGTTCTGCTGTGTGATGATATTGTTGAGGAGGTCAAGAATTTTCGAGTTATTATTATTATACTCCCTATAAGTTTAAACTTGTGGCGGCGTCGTGGGTCGGGTCAATATGCTCCCTCTGATATGGTTGAGTGCACTGCCGTCCTAAACTAGGCTGGGGCCCTTGGGCACACAAGAATTCGGGGCCCTTTTGGAAAGTAAAAAAAAAGCTCATTAGGTATTGCCTATACCTAATGAGCTTTTTTTTACTAAGAACATAGGAATAGGCGAAGTAATCGGTATAATGGCGTAGTATATGCCTTGTAATACCTTCTGATAACATTACTGATTTGTGAAAAAAGTGAAACTTTTTTCACAAATCAGTAATTTGTGAAAAAAGTGTGACCGACAAAAATTTTTTGAGAATAAATGTGCGAGAAAAATTGTCAGTCAAATATATTATAGCAAATTGTAGATATTTTATTTTATTGTTTTTTTTTTATAAATATATATATATATTAATAAAACGTAACCTATGTTCATTCTAATACCAGTAAGAATATGTGTATAAAATTTCGTGATGATCGGTTCAGTAGATTTTGTGTGAAAGCGTAACAAATATTCCTAGTTTCACATTTATGGTATTAGTAAGGAATAAAAATAAAGGGCAATACATAGAAAACACTTATAATGTATGTATTTACAAAAAACACATATCTTGGGACTGGCTAGAGCTGTATGAATTGTACCGGATTATTATCATTATATAATATAAAACAAAGTCGCTGTCGCTGACTGTCCATCCCTATATATGCTTAAATACGCAACGAATTTTGAAGCGATTTTTTTAAATAGATAGAGTGATTCAAGAGGAAGGTTTATATGTACAATACATGTCCACTCGGGCGAAGCCGAAGCGAGTAGCTAGTTATCTTTATAATTTACACACAAATCATACTTTAAAATAAAAATAAAAAATTGTATTCATGAATACAATTTTTTATTTTTATTTTAAAGGATGATAATGGAATGGTGCACCCGCCTGCGCTAACGGTTTACGCTGGCGGGCACCAGTGGAGGATGATAGGATCAACATGAAGTAAGATCATTTAGCCCAACGTGACAAATTCACCGGGAATGTATCACGATGGTTTCCAGGGGGAACCGCGTGGAGGTCGATCTGACATGGTACATTGCTAGCAATGGGATCATTAGTCCACATTACTAACAATCCCTTTTCCCCTGAATACAAATGTATGTACCGCGCGAGTAGTCTGACGAACCCGCGACTATCTAAAGTAAAGTGGTATCCTAAACCGCTACACCACCGAGGTAAGGTAAATGTACGTCGCTAGATGTATATAATATAGAATGAAATGTCAATAAAAACATGTTTTCAAATCATACCGGCTACTAAATGATCATAAGGTATTATGTGATGTTATAAGCCGGACTCGATTTGCCGTCTTAATAACATACCCTGACGACGTGAATGCTCGTAAAAATATACTGCAAACCGAGTAACGGCAAGCATTCTGTGATATAGTGATGACGTGTTCATCAAACAATTAATGCTTATTAACTTTGAAAACTAGCAGCGAGGAAACTTTGCTTTTTTATTGGAATCAAACAAATTGACTCCTTATCCTATATCAACATCATCATCAGCCCACTTTAGTCCACTGCTGGGCATAGGCATCTCCCAAGGCAACCACCTATATAAAATAATTCAATTAAATATAATATATTAAAAACAAAAAATGAGTAATTTATCAGGATGGGCTAACTGACTTGATTTCGTGCTCATCTTATTTCTTCCACTGGTGCCCCGCCAGCGTTTACCATCAGCGCAGGCAGGTGCTCCATTCCATTATCATCCATAAGAAATAGAACATATATACTAATATACAACATCAGGCTACGTCTTACAGACAGGAGCTGACTAGCAATGAGAATTCAGCTATTTCCTTACAAAGTACTAGACCAACATAACGTTTCAAGAGATTGAAGTGCTTCATGATTTTAAGTGATGTTCTACAGGAATGCAGCTGCAATGAAAAAATCGTGGTTCAGCTATTTTCTTACAAAATACTAGGACAATAGTACTTTACTGGAGATGTTTTAGGTAATTGATGACTTCAACAGGAATGAAGCTGCAATCAGAAAAATGGTTGCCCGGATAAGCTAATTTCTTACATAGTACAAGGAAAATAGAATTTTATAGGAGATAATAACAAGTAAAAGCTGAGAAAATGAGACAACAATGATAATATTAATAATCTCAGGATAATTCACACAGCGTCATAAACAGCCAACTTAAGCTACGTAAAACTTGTGTTATGGATAACTGATACAAATACATAGATGTATTTTTTTTCCTAAATACATACTTATTATACATGCAGATCGATACAAACAGTCATACTCATGAATACAAATATTTGTGCCGTGCGAGGAACCGAACCCGCGACCATCGGAAGACGGTGTGTTAAACCGCTAGACCAGCGAGGCCATCAAAAGGAGAAGATTTCAAATGGTTGCTGATTTCAACAGCAATGCAGCTTGTCACGAGAAGGCTATTTTCTTACAAAGTACTAGAACAACAGAATATTGCAGGAGATGATTCAAGTGCTTGATGACTTCAACAGGAATGAAGCTGCATTCAGAAAAATGGTTACGCAATTCAGCTATCTTCTTACAAAGTACTAGAACAACAGAACTTTTCAGAAGATGATTTCAAGTGCATCACGATTTCGATTGATGTTCTGACAGGAAAGCAGCTACAATGAGAGAAATGGTTGCGCAGCTCAGCTCAGCTATTTTCTTACAAAATACTAGAACAACAGAACTTTGCAGGAGATGTTTTCAAGTGCTTGATAACTTCAACAGGAATGACGCTGCAATCTGAAAAATGGTTACGCAATTCAGCTAATTTCTTACAAAGTACTAGAACAACAGAAGTTGGCCTTCAGCTGCTCCATAATTCATGTAATTGAGAGTTTCAGCTATTTTCTTACAAAGTACTAGGACAACAGAACTTCACAGGAGATGATTTCAAGTGTTTGTTGCACTCAAGAGCGGTGTGTGTCGGTGGCTACAGATACGTTTTATTACATAGTTCGTGACATGTTGCGTTGATGGCGGATAGCGGTATCGCTATACACGTTACGGCCTGCGATGGGCAGTTTTCGACGGCAACCGCCCATTTCTGGCCGTTTTGCGGCCAAATATTGTTTTTGTGCGGGCAGATTTTTTTATTAGTTTTACGACGACCATAAATGACCATAGTTGTATATAGTTGTTTAAAGTATTTCCTTAATATGACTACTTATAACTATTTTAAAAAATATAACTATTGTATATAAAATAAAATATTCCTTTTTTATGTGATTCAGATGACAAATAAGCTAACGTATTCAGATGAAAAAAGTCCTTCAGTACTACAAGGTGGTGGTACCTTGTAGTACTGAAACATACTCATGAATAAAAATGTTTGATGCGAGGAATCGAACCCGCGACTATCATGAGTATCCCCCATAAATAGTAGAGGTACATCTCCAATTTATATTGGACATGAAATTCTAAAAGTATAGCAATACATTTACAGGAAATCTTCAACTTTATGTTATAAAACCAATTTCGGTTTCACTATGATTCGATAGTAACTTCAACTGGGAGGAAAAGACTAATTTTTTTAAATGTTTGCGAGGGTGCTACTCCTGAACCCACCCTCGGAACCGCAGCTGACTTTCATAACACAACTATCTTAACATCTTAAAAATTTTGGACACGGAGGAAATTGGTCTCTGTGATCTGATCCTAGGGAACGGTTCATAATGCATGAGAGTTACTGTTGTCATACGTGAGAAAGGGGTACCCCACAGATGTCATTCGTCATACTCGTGAATGGGTATTACGGCATGTAACGGCCACAGATGAGACTATTTCCATTTGACACAATTACAAAAGCATAAGCTGTTGGTAATTTTATAATCCCTAATTTAAAATTAAAAATGAATGTGTGATCTTGTAAACAGGCTCATTTTGATTAAGACCTGAGTTTCTTTCTTGTCAGTTCTTCTGAACTCGAAAGATCTCCGAACTGACGGCAGATTTGACATATCATTAGAGTCTGGAATAGACCTACAGGAATAAAGATATTTTGATTTAATTTTATTTACACACTAGCTTTTACCCGCGGCTTCGCTCGCGTTAATTTATCCCCTTAGGGATGGAATTTATCAAAATCCTTTCTTTGGGGATGCCTACGTCATAGTAGCTTTATGCATGCAAAATCTCAGCCCGATCGGTTTAAAATTGACAAAGTTTCATACAAACTTTCGTCCCCTATTTTATCTCCTTGGTGGTAGAATTAATCGAAATCCTTTCTCAGCGGATGCCTACGTCATAATATCCATCTGCATGCCAAATTTCAGCCCGATCCGTCCAGTGGTTTGGGCTGTGCGTTGATAGATCACTACGTCAGTCACCTTTGAGTTATATATATTTAGATTTAGACTAGTCTATCAAATTGAATAATTATAAAATCGAAATCAAAATATATTTATTCAATTTGATGACTTTGTACAAAGTTTCACTCGATCCAACAAAAAGTGATAAATAATTATGATATTTCTTCGAATTTACGTAGTGAACAGTGAAATAAGTTTCATTAATTAATTATCTATAATTTTATACAAGGGTTATGTGAAATATTATTTTAATTTATTCCTCGAATTGTACGTAAGCACACTGTAATTTGCATGAATATAGTAATTAAAATTTAATACGAGTATATCAGTCATTTTGTAATCATATTTATAATACTTAACTTATATGATAATATTACTGTAGCAATATTATTACGTAAATTATATAAATACTGCAATATGAAATATTTTTTTTTATTAAGTATTTTACGGCCCTGAAATTTCCTTTCAGCCAAACAATTACATTCTACAAATACAGATCAGCTATTAATTACTAATAATTTTTGGCCAGTGTTAACAGATTCGTAGTTTTACCCCGATTTAGGGGAATTGTGGGATAATGGAAGAATGGGATCGGATTTTTGGCGGGGAGTAAATTGAAGTAAATAAGGTAGTGTGATTCTTAAAGCTGTAATGGAAGGTAAAAGAAACAAAAGAGCAGAGAGAAAATATTTGTGTACTAAAAAAACAAGCACATCATAGATACTCCTGCAAACAGTGTTTTTTTGTTTTGTAATTCTTTATTGTACAGAAGGGGTTTAAAAAAATAAATTGTTTAAATAAAAATCTTGATCTTGTTTTATCTAAGTATATTGTTCAAAATCACACATTAATTAATTTGACAGCTTAAATAAATTCCTTTTTTTTCTTTTTTCTTAATATTCCTACTGGCACATAACAATGACAAAAGAGGTTGTAAACATATTATATGAATAAAACAGAAGGATATATGTCTTTAAAAAAAATAGTACAATGGCGGAAAATAATAATATAATAATAATCTCAGGACCATTCACAGTTCATTTTTAACCGACTTCAAATAATGAGGAGGTTGTGTGTTTTTTATTTACTTATTAGGGATACAATCTTTATTGAAATAATAATAATCTCAGGACAATTCACACAGCGCCATCTAGACTTGGGTCAGTCAGTCAGTGGTTAAGCTAGCTAAAGCTTGTGTTATGGGTACTAGACAACTGATACATATACTTAGTATTTTTTTGTAAATACATAAATATTATACATAGAAAACACCCAGACCGATACAAACAATCATACTCATGAATACGAATGTTTGTGCGGTGCGAGGAATCGAACCCTCGACCATCGGTCGTAAAGCGGTGTGCTAGACCGCTTGACCACCGAGGTAGTCGTCGTCGAAAATAGACTTACAATATTCCATTTTAAAGTCTACATTTAAAAGGGTATATCATTTTTGAGTTAATGCATTGTATTGAATAAAACTAAATATACGTGAAGCTTAATTAAATGAATCACGCCAGTCCAAACTTCTGAACTCATATCCCAAACAAGCGTAACTCAAAATTCACTTCAAGAAATAATTAACGGCCGAAAGTTTGTAATTCTCAATTAAATACACGAACTAACTTTAATTTAATTTGTATTGTAGTTGCGAGACATACAGACATAAATTTGTATGTACATATATCACCTTTTCTCCATTTTTATCATCATCTTCATCAACACTGAATTTCTTCTTCTTTTTACTTTCCGAATAAGCGGTAGATTTAAAAAAATGTTGACTATTCAAAAGTGCTTAAATTAAGTTTATTTGAATAAATGATTTTCTATTCTATTCTACTGCCATGTTCCTGCTCATGGAAAGAGAAAGACTTCTGCGTTCTCTGTCTCTATATTATATTGCAATAAGAGAGAGAGATATATAATGTAATATGTATACTAGTAGACTATAAATTGTATTGCGACTGTAAATTGAGATGTAAGCTATTCTATCTTTCAAGCTGGATCAAATTGCATGCAATGTACAAATCAAATTTGCAATCGGTTCAATAGTTTAGGAGTACACCGCGGACCAACAACGTTACACTTATTTTTTATGTAATTTATGTAATTTGTATTGTAGTTGCGAGATATCAAGTCATAATCATCATTGCCTTGCCTTTATCCCATTATTTGTGGTCGGCGCAGTATGTCATTCTCTTCCACTGCTCTCTATCGGTCGTCATATCTAAACATACTCTTCTTTTATTCATATCATCTTTCACACAATCCATCCATCTTTTCTTAGGGCGTCCCTTTACATCCATCCACATTCATATTATACACTTTCTATAAGACATGGTCTTCGTTCCTCCTTCCCATACCAGCTCAATCTGTTGCCTCGCAACTTTTCTATAACTGGCGCAACTTTCAAACTTCCTCGTATATACACATTCCTAATTCTGTCATTCCCGGTAACCCCACACATCCATCTTAACATTCGCATTTCTGCCACATGCACACGCCTTTCGTCCGTCCCCTTTACGGCCCAACATTCAGATCCATACAAAATGACAGGTCCTATGATAGATTTATAAACTTTACCCTTTAGTTTCGAGAGCACTCGGGGGTCGTACATCGCGAGACATAAAGTCATAAATTTTAATAAATATTACCTTTTCTCCATTTTTATCATCACTGCTGGACCAAGTTCCTACTTATGGAAGGAGAAAGACTTCTGCGTTCAGAAAGAGTGGTAGAACTTATCTTATATATAAAATTCTCGTGTCACAGTTTTCGTTCCCATACTCCTCCGAAACGGGTCGACCGATTCTCATGAAATTTTGTGAGCGTATTGAGTAGGTCTGAGAATCGGCCAACATCTATTTTTCATCCCCCTAAATGTTAGGGGTAGTCCACCCCTAATTTTTTTTTTTATTTTTTAGACAAAATTTTTAGTTTCTATTTTTTTATGATACAACATACAAAAATACATACAATCCTAAATTTTCACCCTTCTATCATCAACCCCAATTTTTTATAGCGTTATAATGTGGATTGATAACCCCATCGCTAGCAATGTACCATGTCAGGTTGACCTCCACGCGGTTCCCCCTGGAAACCTCTCTCTCTCTCTCTTCCTGTGGTTCCCCCTGGAAACCATCATGATAAATTCCTGGTGAATTTGTCACCATGGGCTAACTGACCTGACCTCATGTTCATCTTATCATCCTCCACTGGTGCACCACCAGTGTAAACCGTTGGCGTAGGCAGGTACACCATTCCATTATCATACCTAAAAAAAAAACACCAAGGAATTTCAAGTGCGTTATAGGCCTTTTAAAAAATACTAAGCTCTTTCCTTGAAAGTTAAATAGATAGATGTATAGATAGATAAGTTATTTATTAAACAATTACAAACACATAGCATACATGAAATACATTTTACAAATAGAAATAAAGTTTACAAATTAAATAATACAGAAATATAATATTACAAAATAAAATAAAATAAAAATAATGGAGGTGGCTTTATGTGTCGCAATGATGAAGAGGCAACCAACTCAGCATGAAGCTACAGATAAGTCTGCAGCGCTGATATTCTGTTGGCTACTATAATTAAATACACACTTACATACATATATACGTGAATGTTTATATATTACACTTCGAGCTCTTAAACAATTATACAATTACAGAACATTATACAATATATAAATAGATTAAAAATGATGTGATGTGTTATGTTATATATATATTGTTAAACTATACATTCTACGTATATATATATAATAGGTGTTACCATATAAAAGGTCGCTGGCTAAATATGACTATTTAAAGGTAAAGTTAATTATAATTTTCTATTAACTAAAGGAACTTCATAATCGATTGAAAATATGCAAATATAGTGGTTTAACTGTTAGATTCACTATTAAAGGGAACAACAAAATCGATTCTAAAATCATATATGCATAGTCACGAGTTGTAATTACACAGTCCACCTCATTAAACATAATGATCCTATATATTAGTTAACGATGATAGTAGCTTATATATTACTACTTAGAAATGTGAAAGTAAAGTTATTTTTATATATTACTAGCTGTACCCGCGACTTCGTCCGCGTGGATTTCAACTTTATATTTTCTAAAATAAAGTAATATTTCTGAAATAAAAGCAGGTATGCTACCTGCCAAAAAAAAGTCCCATCATAATCGGTCCAGCCATTTCAGAGATTAGCCGGAACAAAGACTGACTGACAGACAGACAAAAATTGTAAAAAATGTTATTTTGGTGTATGTACCGTATTTATATTCGGGATTTAGGATAGGATAGGATAGGATAGGACAGGATAGGATAGGATAGAATAAAATAGAATAGAAAATCATTTATTAGAATAAACTTAATATAAGCACTTTTGAATAGTCATAACAATTTTTATTTTTATCTACCACTCATTCGGAAAGCTGTCTCATCACAAGGAGACCGAGCAAGAAACGTGTGTGTTGCTCTTTTAAATAATAAGGAACTTATAAGGATAAGATCACATTTACAAGTCGAAACGTGTGAATAGAGTAGTCCGAAAAAAAAGGTCACTTATTAAGTGTGCAACTGAGTTGTGAACTCTTCCCTAAAGATGTATAATAGTGTTTAGTGTAGTGCACTAGACAGTGGTATAGGCGAGTCGAGTGGCAAGTGAAGGACTCAAGTACACTTTACGCGACCAACCACTCGTAGCCTTCTGTGCGGTGTCCTATACAACTTAAATAAGACATTAATATGACATACTAGCCGTGCCCGCGACTTCGTCCGCTACGCCGTGGAATAGTAAGTTTTCAGCACGTTTAAATATTTAGGCGATATCATTTAATTCTCCCTTGGTGACTTCAAATAGTATTTTTAATTAGACTATATATTTTGATCCCCCATTTCTAACCTTTACGACCCCTTTTTCGCACATAAGCCTACATTGTTGACTTTGGGCATTTTTAATTATTTAGAGGACATCATTTCATCCCTTTTTTCAACCTCTTATAACCAATTTTTCACATTAAAACCTAGGCTACGTTCTTTCTCAGTCACTAGGCTTTTTCTGTATTATTTTATTTCATTAATACAGAAATAGCTTACATGGAATAGTTTAGACGTGAAAGCGGAACAGACAGATAGCCTATCTGTCTGTCAGTTACTGTCGCATTAATAATATAAGTAGAGATTTATCGATATAATTTTAATATACATGAATAAAATAAAAGGTAACTACAATTGTTGCACTTATTTGTCATTTCTATTATATAAAATAGAAATAGAAATAGAAATAATCTTTATTCAAATAAACTCATTACAAGCACTTTTGAATAGTCATATTTTGATTCTACCACTCATTCGGAATGCAGATTCATCACAAGAAGAATGAGCAAGAAAGTTGTGAAAAAATATTTTAAGTCACATAATATAATTTTTTTTTTTTTTTTATTTATACATCAAGAATAATAATATATTATAGATTTACATTTACATGTTTACAATATAATACAAATTTTTTATATATTTCTATTATCTGTAGTCCCCAAACTAGGTCAGGCCTGTATCTTGGGGGCTGGGAGCGCGGATACCAAAAATATGCAGTATATGTACACTTTAATTGACTATTTTACAATTAGGTTAATTATTTTGTGGTGAATTATTTTACAATTATATATACATGCAATAAATACCAGAACGTGTTTCCCAATATCTAATTAATGTGTGTGTTGTGTGTATGTGCGTGAGTATATTACGTACAGGCGAGAAAAAAAAAAAAAAAGAGTGAAAAATAATGATAATAAGAATAAAATATATATATAAAATAAAGTTCATTACCGTAAATACCCGCAAAATCCTTTTACCCTTTTTAATTCTTAACAATGTTTTCTGTATCGTCATAGTTTAGACTTAGTAACCAAGCCTTAATATGCAGACATATGTACGAGTAAAACCAAGGCAACTCGCTTACATATACCAATATGATTATATACAGTACAAAAATATTTAATGTTTATAAGTAATATACACAAAAAATACATGACTAATTTCAAAATTAGTTCACCTGTAGATAATTAAATCATTATTAACATATAGTGTTTCCAAAGTGTAGCGGGAGTCCGTAAAATATATACAGAGTGTCCTACAAAGTCACTGATAGTTTCTCTTAAATTTAAGTAGAACTTAAAAACGTTTATTTCACAATGGCGTACAATGAAAATACGGTTGAGTGTTAGGTCGCACGGAGGGCACTCGGCGCGCTCCACTAGCCGGCCCACTTGACACAAGCCAGCTTTTAGTGCTAAGTTAAGTGTCATTGCACTAGATGCGGTGACATAGACACTTAGCTGACTTATTCAAAAACTAGTCCTTTCTCCACCTGTACTATTGTATTACATTTAAACGAATTTGACTTAAGAATTTATACCCGCGGTAAAGTTTAAGTTAAGCTTCCCGCAAGACATTAGTTAAAACCACATCGAAATAGATAAAGCGGCTCCTGAGGTCGCTAGTATAAGATAAACAGAGCTTCCTACTAAGGAAAGGCGGAAAATGATCTATAGGCTGGTGTAAAAGAAGATATGGCAAGAATGGGAGTGAATAATGAGATGACTGCAAACAGAGATGAATGGAAAAGAAAGACATATTACGCCGACCCAAAATGGTGTAAAGATGAATCAGATATTGGTGAGTTTCGTACTAAGCATTTAAATAGTAGTTTCGTTTAAATTTAAGTAGAACTTAAAAACGTTTACTCAACCGTATTTTCATTGTACGCCATTGTGGAAATGGCGTACAATGAAAATACGGTTGAGTGTTAGGTCGCACGGAGGGCACTCGGCGCGCTCCACTAGCCGGCCCACTTGACACAAGCCAGCTTTTAGTGCTAAGTTAAGTGTCATTGCACTAGATGCAGTGACACATACACTTAGCCGACTTATTCAAAAACTAGTCCTTTCTACACCTGTACCAATAACAAAAATAACCCTGGACAATTAACACAGCGCCATCTAGTCCCACGGGTAAGCAGAGCTTGTATGGGTACTTGACAATTGATATAGGTAAGTACTTAGATATATATATTTTTTTGTAAATACATCTACATATAAATAAAATTGGAATGTCTGTTTGTAATATTCAAAATAATCATATTTAGATCCATCATACATAGATCGGTACATACACCAAGATATCATTATTTTTTTATTTTGTCTATCTGTCTGTTTGTTCCAGCTAATCTCTGAAAAGGCTGGACCGCTTTTGACGGGACTTGTTTTGGCAGGTAGCTGATGTAATAAAGAGTAACTTAGGCTACTTCTATTTTAGAAAAATAAAGTTAAATTCTATGCCGACGTAGTCGCGTATACAGCTAGTACATAATATATGTACATAGAAAACATCCAGACAGATACAAACAATCATAATCATGAATACAATTGTTTATACCGTACGAGGAATCGAACCTGCAACCCAGATGAAAAGCGGTGTCCGATACCGCTAGACCACCAAGGCCGTCGCCAATGTAATATCATTATTAATTAAAAAAGCGACACGCAAGTTTCTTGTTCATTATTCTTGTATTGGGAAGGTTCAGAAATGATACATTGATGCAGTTGTACTTGGTTTTTATTTCGCTTTCAAATTACACGCCAAATAAAAGTAACCTAAGTTACTCCTTATTACATCAGCTACCTACCAATAGAAATCGTCCAAATCGGTCCAGCCATTTCAGAGATTAGCCAGAACAAACAGAGAGACAAAAATTGTAAAAAATGTTATTTTAGTGCATGCATGTAGCATATGAATATAAATACATACATACACCAAAATAACATTTTTTACAATTTTTGTCTCTCTGTTTGTTCTGGATAATCTCTGACTAATAAAAAACGGTTATTTCAATGTTACAAACAGACACTCCAATTTTATTTATATGTATACATTAACTGATATGTATTTCTTTACCAAACAAAATAGTCGTCGAATACCCATAGTACGGTTTCTATTTAGTCAGAGCCTGGTCTGTCCAGTATTATTTATTAATTCAATTTATTTCACATTCTTATAGACATTTCAATATAAAGCTGCATTCACACTGAGCAATCCGATCACGGGCAGTTTTCATCGGCTAGCGACATCCACGGCGTCAATTTGTAAAGGAAAATTCTCTGATCTTGTATTTACTTACTATAAAGCTGGGTTCATATTGTGTGTGTTGATCGCGGGCGGAGTTAATCAGCTTGCAGCTTCAAATACTGCTGCGTTTAAAATCGATTCATACTGTACAACAAATGTAGTTCTACATTCTTAAAAATATTATTATAAAGATATCCATAAGAATATTTTTTATGTAATCATAAAAAAAATTACAATAAAAACAAGCTAATTGACCAAAACTTTGTCAAAAGTTATCAGGGGAGGCAAATGACTTTGAACAAAGTCTATCTGTTCCGTATTGAGAACCTCCTTAGTGTAAGCAGGTTGTATCACCGGCTTGCTTACTGAAGCAAAGGGCGTTGGACGAATATAGAAAAAAAAAGCAAGGGGCGCTTGGTAATACTGGCCACAAAAAAAATACATGTGGCCACTTAAATTTCGAATTTAGAATAAAAAAAATAATTGAAAATAGAACTGGAATAAAAAGGACGCTCCATACTTTTAACTATATAAAACAAGATAATTAATAATTTATTTAATATAATAGAATTAAAAAAATTAAAAACAATTCTATTATATTTAATATAATAGAATTTTTTGAAATTGTTTTTATGAAAATATAGATAACTCAAAGGTGACTGACATAGTGATCTATCAATGTACAGCCCAAACCACTGGACGGATCGGGCTGAAATTTGGCATGCAGGTAAATGTTACGACGTAGGCATCCGCTAAGAAAGGATTTTGATTAATTCTACCCCCAAGGGGATAAAATAGGGGATGAAACTTTGTTAATTTTAAACCGATCGGGCTGTGACGTTGCATGTATAAAGCTACAATGACGTAGGCATCCCCTAAGAAACGATTTTGATAAAATAAGGGTATAAAATAGGGGATGAAAGTTTGTATAAATATTCTTAGATTTTCGACTGATTGAACTGAAATAAAATATTGGAGCTACTATCATGAAGACGTTCGCTTAAATAGAATTTTGATAAATTCAACCCCCATGGGGATGAAATAAGGGATGATACAGGATGAAAATGTATTAATTTGAACCTATCAGTACAAAAGTAACAAAATATATTTTAGATTTTTTTAGGCTACTTTTGTTAGAAAAATAAAGTTAAATTCCACGCGAACGAAGTCACGGGAACAGCTAGTTTTGTATATTACTTTATAAGTATTCGTAATCCAACTCTATCGGTACATAGTGTACGGTAATGTCGTTGGTGTGTGCTCGTGTAGTGTAAATGTAGCTTTATGTTTACAAAAGCATAATTTAGAAGCGGTGACGCGACCAGCAGCTCATCGAAGCACACTGATGCACTTTAGAATATTAACAGCTCTTATGTTGATGAGAAAAATACGAGCTCACCACTTATCCGCCAGAGCATAAAGGTATACGAGTCAACTGTACTAGTACCCATAATCACGATTGGAATTCATTTTTTTTTTGTTCAACTGTAAGGATGAATACATGTACTTAGTAAGTAAGGATTCGACGACCTCGGTGGTATAGCGGTCTAGCACACCGCTTTACATCCGATGGTCGCGGGTTCGATTCCTCGCATGGCAAAAATTTGTATTCATGAGTATGATTGTTTGTTGATCTGGGTGTTTTCTATGTATAATATGTATGTATTTACGAAAAAAAATATCTATATATTTGTATCAGTTACCCAGTTATTACCCATAACTACTATCTACTACTACCTCAGGATGAACTCCACGCAATCACCCCTGGCAACCATCATAATAAGTTCCTAGATGACTGTTGTTCATGATCGATTGACTGTTAGTAATGTGATAGCAATGTACCAAGTCAGGTTCCTCAGACCTCCATACTGTAGGGGTTGAATGCACAGCGGCAGTAAATATAGTGAAATATGAAAGTAAAATATATATATTGATGTGCCCCTCACATAGAACGGCAGCATTTCGTGGTAGTTTCCGCTATTCTGCTACGAAGTGTTGGAATAATATACCTATCTGCACAGAGTAAGAATCCTTTATAGGAGGGACCTATAAAGGATTCTTACTCTGTGCAGATTTTTAAAAATAAATTAAAAAAATACTCCTCCTTACTCAGAAAACTGTGCCGTGATGTGTCTGCACTCTAAATGCAGGGTAATGCAAGGTGTCAGCCTACTAGTGTCACCAGAACTTTATGTTTATTTTATGTTTCAATGTGTAGTTATGTTTGATGTTTATTTATATATGGTAGTATGTCGTGAATGTTTACTCTGTGTTATCCGCCTAGGTCTATGTATATATGTGTATTATTATTATTTTATTATATTTGTTATATATGAAGGTATCCGCAGAAAACCAGCGTCGTGGCACCCCGTCACGACATATGCTGAGCGGAGACCTATTTGGTATTGTAAAATTAATATAAACCGATAAAATGTAAAAATTATTTTCAGTGTACCAAATAAACAATTTTCTTTCTTTCTTTCCATATTTGGTAAAAGTAACAAGGCTCACATACGATATATTAAAAGAAAATTTTACGAACAATAGAATACATTTTTTTATATAAAATTCAAATTATCTTCTACCAATAACGGCCAGATATAAATTTAAGTTCCAATACTTCCTCAGACCTCCATACGGTTCCCCCTGGAGACAAATGTGATAAATTTTTGATGAATTTGTTACTATGGACTAACTAAACTGACCCCATTTATCATCCACCATGTCCATATCAATATTCTCATTAAAAAAATATATTATTATAGAACAGATTCATAATAACCAGAAATAGATTTTCTCTTATCCAGTACACTACTAACATACATAACAACTTACCAATTCCGTCCATTTAATATTGACTTGGTAATATTGAACGACCTTATCTTGTATCTGCAAAGAAATGGTATAGGTTACCCGCAAACTATATATAAATATACTACATTACTCGTGAAATATATAAGGATTTCCGATTTCCGGGATAAGGGCGACCGCGCGCCATTCTCATGGCAACTTTATGTTATTCGTATACAGTGCAATGTTTATCTTTTCTGTTATGAGCTTATGAATGTAGCGTATCCTACATGGAGTAATGTGGAAGTTATTTCCTTCATGGAACACATTCGACGAAATATTGGCAACTGTTTGACTTTTGGGGACGAGTTTGGATTTTTTTATAGCACAGGGGTGGCAATCAGGCGTGGACTTTGCTTGTGATAGGCTGTTGCTGGCGTTTGATTGAAAGAAGAAATTTTAGAAAAATAGTATATTATATCTTTGGATATATTTAAATTTTTATGGCTGGTCCACTTGGCAGTAAGGACAGAAGGAGAGTATCAGGCACGGACTTTATAATAATAATAATCTCAGGACAATTCACACAGCGCCATCTAGACCCAAGTTGATACATATATATAGATTTTTTTTAAATACATACATTTTGTGTAGTTCCTCTACCTGTACAATTCAATATAAAAAGTAAATTGTAACTGGCAGCCTATAAATATATGCGTTATCATATAAAACATAATAAAAAAAAAGTTGAAAAAGAATAAATTAAAATTAACGGATATTTTTTTCTTGACAATTTACACAGCGCCGTCTAGACCCAAGTTAAGCTAGCTAAAGCTTGTGTTATGGGTATTAGAGAACTGATACATACATATACATAGATTTTTTTTTCATAAATACATACATATATATATAGAAAACACCCAGACCGATACAAACAATCAAACTCATGAATACAAATGTTTGTGCTGTGCGAGGAATCGAACCCGCGACCATCAGTCGCAAAGCGGTGTATTTGACCGCTAGACCACCGAGGTCGTCAATTATTATATTTATGCTTGTGATAGAAATTTTAGAAAAATAGTATATTATCTTTTTGGAGAAATTAAAATTTATATGACCAGTTCACTTGGCTGCAAGGACGAAAAGACAGTATCAGGCTTGGACTTTATGCTTGTGATAGGCTGTTGCTAGCGTTTGATCGAAAGAGGTGTTTTAAAAAACGGGTATTATGTTTTTGGATATATTAGAATAGAATAGAAAATCATTTATTCAAATAAACTTAATTTAAGCACTTTTGAATAGTCAACATTTTTTTTAAATCTACCGCTTATTCGGAAAGCTGTCTCATCACAAGAAGAATAAGCAAGAAACTTGTGTGTTGCTCTTTTAAACAATCCTTGTAAGTTCACATTTTACAAGTCGAAACGTGTGAATACAAACCACCAACCAGCACTAATTTATTTAGGCTCAAATATAAAAACACAATAAGATTAAATCAGTCGTAGTGATAAGAGCAGACCAGTCCCTACAAGCAGCACTCGTTCACGAGTATGACGGATGAGCCAGCCATCACTGCGCTCGACCATATTTTAGGGAGCCCAATGACCCGGCCCACCACGCCGCCACATGTCTGGACATTTTAGTGAGCATGACTACTCATTCCACTCGACCACGTCACAGCTACAAAAATTACTATATGGTGGTTACAGTATTCGCACTTTACATGAGGATATTTAAATTTATATGACCGGTCCACTTGATGGAAAGACAGTTACAATACGGCAGTACTGCCAATATTTATGTTGGTCTCCAATACATCTAATTATTGCTATTTGATGGTAAATGGTTATTTATTTACATTGCATTGCAGAATTATAAACACTGTATAGTGACTTACAAAAACTGTATTATATATCTACTAGATTTTATATCAAAATTATTAGATATATAGATGACCTTGGTAGTCTAGACGAAATCGGTGGTGTAAGACGACCTGGTCTAGCCGTTTAATATACCGTTTAACGTCCGATGGTCGCGGATTCGTTCCTAGTACGACACAAAATTTTGTATTAACGAGTATGATTGTTTCTATCGTTCTGAGTGTTTTCTATGTACAATATGTATGTATTTATAAAAATAATTGTATCTATGTATTTTTATCAGTTGCCTACTACCCATAACACAAGCTCTGCTTACCGTGGGACTAGATGAAATTGAAATTGTCCAGGGTTATTTATTTATTTATATTGGCCTTGTTTGATATCACAAATATTTAGTGTAGAAAATCACCACTACTGGAAGCAAAACTACGACTCTAATCGTTGAGTCGTAGTCTGGTCGCCAGACAGTCAACACTAGGCTTCTAAGCTATATCCGAGCTCTATTTATTACCTTACGATACCTCGTTCCGAGGCGAAACACGTGTCGCAATTTGTGTGTAGACTCAAATTTGATCGAAGGTACGTAACGCTTCCAGTACCGGTGGTCAGGTTTCTGCACTGGACATTTGTGGTCTCACACAGGCTAATGGTAAAGTAATTGAACAAAATATTTAGATAATGAATCCATTAAGTAATGAAATGAACTTTTAAAACATCTGTTAAATCAATATTTATTTTATAAAGCCTAAATGACATGACAAACGTGCGTGGCAATAATTGTCTATGCACGGGATTTTCTTTTAATGTTAGACATATAATTAATCTGACTTAAAAATAATCAGTTGAGTGTTCTTCTTAATTGAATCTGTATACTGAACTAGAAGATGCAAAAAGTCCTACATGAATTAATGATTATTTGATTTGATTTAAAATGGACTTCCGCAATATAATACCTAATTAGATATAGCAGATTGAAATGCCATCTTTGTGGATATATATAAAACATTCCGCGTGTAGTTAGTATAGTTACTGGTTGCATGTCGCAGCACGATCGTGAACTCGCTAAAACTTTTAACGAGAACCAGTATGCTCTGGTTAAAATAGCTTTAAGCACGCCTAGTATGCTAAGTTTGGGCATATAGCTGGATACATCGGCTATACTTGTATTTTAAAGTTACGATTTCTGCGAAACAATATTGTTAATATGTTGTTGGTTGAGACGATGTATATACCTCGGTGGTCTAGCGGTCTAGCACACCGCTTTACGTCCGATGGTCGCGGGTTCGATTCCTCGTACGGCACAAACATTTGTATTCATGAGTATGATTGTTTGTATCGGTCTGGGTATATTCTATGTATAATATGTATGTATTTACGAAAAAAAATCTATGTATATGTATCAGTTCTCTAGTACCCATAACACAAGCTTTAGCTAGCTTATCTTGGGTCTAGATGGCGCTGTGTGAATTGTCCTGAGATTATTATTATTATATTATAGATAATAATAGACTGACAATATGTACATAAAACTATTGATCTTATATACAAAATAACAATAGGAATATGTAAGGTGACACAGTTTAGACACGGCAGTGCTTAGTACACAATATTGGATTTGTCTTACTAGACATTATTAAATGCAATTATTATTTTGATGATATCGGTCTAAATATTCTGTAATGTATATTACTTGTTATTAAACCTATATGTGTGTACTGAGATAAAAAAAAATTACCTATCTATCTAAAAAAAACCATCTCGATAACGTCAGATTAAAAAAAAAGCGTCATAATCGGTCCATTTGTTTAAGATCTACGATCACAGAAACCCGCCGCCAAGCCATGTCTATACGAACCACGTAGCTATAATGGCTGAGTATGCAGGGAAAAGCAGACTTTCTTTCTTTAATTTCTATAAGTAATTATATATATACTTTATTGCACTTATTACATTAGTAAACAAAGACAGTTATAGAAAATTATTCTACTCCTTGTGGAGCAGCGAAAGAAACATCTACGGCTTCGGTGTCGAACACCACTCGATCTTCTGAAACTTCTCTCTTTCTCTCCTTGAGAGGGTGCTACTGTCAGTCCTCTCGTACTACTCCACCTCCGGTATTACTAGGCACGAACTCCCGCAGTTTCTAAAATTCTCCTCCTCTCTCCTAGAAGTATACTGGAACCTCTACTGCGCCCTCACCGCGACGTATTCCCTCCTGCAGTAAACTTCCTTACGTAGGAATAGAGTGAATTCTCCCTCAAAACATTATGGAGGTTCTTTGACTCCCCACAGCTGCATCCGCTCGTCTTATAGAGACTCGAAGACACCGACAAATTACACTTATAACATCCCTCTAGATATTTTGTATTATTGCACCGATGGGGGTGGCATATTCTCCAGAATAAACCCTCAATATATAATAGAATAAAAAAATCCCTCTTTTTGCGTCACGGTTAAAAAACAATATTAAATGCATTAGGTCTCAATATTGAATCATTCGCCATATTACTCACAATATATATGGCAACACAAAATATTGCACGCAACACTGCCGGGATGAGTACCGTTTTTCACAACAAATGATCATTCCGGTAAAAGTAATCGGTTTTGTATTAATAACCGGGGCCAGAGATCAGGTTTGTTTTTAATTTAGCATATAGGTGTAAAGTATTTAAAACAACACCTAAAGTTATCACTTGTAACACTGAAAAGGGTTGTTTTATGGAAACAGGATGAAGCTCAATTTCAAGGGAAATTAATTTTCAAATGACATTTTATGAAATTTTTCACACTTCAGAAATCATGTCATAGAAAGTATGTATTCGTATAAAAAAGTTGTAATAGTTGTATTTGTACATTAATGTTTAAAATATACATAATGTACGTATATTCGTATAGATTTATTTATACAATTGTACAATAGTTGTACTAATAATAATAATAATATAGATAATTTACACAGCGCCATCTTGTCCCAAGCTAAGCAGCAAAGCTTGTGTTATTGGTATTAGACAGCTGGTAGATAAACATACTTCTAAATTGTATTATATATATAGTAAACACCTACACCGATACAAACAATCATACTCATGAATTCAAATACTGTGCAAAGAATCGAACACGAGACCATCGGAAATTAATGAGCGTGGTAACCCGCCAGACCATCAAGCTCGCCTAAACTAAGTTATGAAATTTATATTTCTATCTAACTTTACAATTATGGCAACACTGATTGCAAAGTAATAGGCTATATGTGTGACACATGACGGCAAAGAACAGAAAGTTAATTATTTGATTGATTGAAATAACTTAATTAATCTTTAATTCATTAAGTCTTAAACATGGCTACTTAAATTTTTATTTATCTCTTCCACCGTCTGTCTTTTTGTGACCGTATTTATCCTCAAACGAGGGCTTCCCATTTCAATCTACGAATAAGTTTCCAATCGCAAGATATTCTAAGAAAATACCAACGTCGAGTCGAGATCTAAGTTGGAAAACCTCGCTATAGTGCAGGTATTTAATATACTTTTAAGATTATAAGACAGAATTCAATCCACTCGTTCCATTGGCTCTGAATACCTGAACGGAATAAAAAGTGTGGTGCACACTGAGTTCTATAATAGAAATATTTATTTCTTGTTACGGTCTTGGGGCAGCAGCAGCAACGATATGCGGACACTATGATCTTCATCTTTCCCTTATATGTAAGTACGTTTAACTACGTTCAAACTGAAGTGGACTGTGCACATATTATCGTGTTTCTATTTAAAGACAATAGATAGGTAGAACCGATATGGTTAAATCAGAACTTATAGCTTGTACTCAAAAATAGATATGACTATATCAAATATGGGACACAGTCACCTGGATACATCAAAATAATAATTGCATTTAAAAATGTCTAGTAAGACAAATTCAATATTGTATACTAAGCACTGCCGTGTCTAAACTGTGTCACCCCACCTTACATTTTCCTATTGTTATTTAGTATATAAGATCAATATTTCTATGTGCATATTGTCAGTTTATTATCATCTGTAATATATATCGTCTCGACCATCGTATCATTCACCCGCAACATCAAACTTTTCTACAACATACATTTTATGTCATAATTATTATTGGATTTAATCTTTACTTTATATGTTTAATTCAAGCTTAGTAGTCGTTATCTACATCGACGACCTCGTTGGTCTAGCTGTCTAGCACACCGCTTTACGTCCGATGGTTGCGGATTCGATTCCTCGCACGGTTCAAACATTTGTATTCATAAGTATGATTTTTTGTACCTGTCTGGGTGTTTTCTATGTATAATATGTATGTATTTACAAAAAAAAATATCTATGTATATGTATCAGTTATCTAGTACCCATAACACAAGCTTTAGCTAGCTTAACTTGGGTCTAGATGGCGCTGTGTGAATTGTCCTGAGATTATTATTATTATCTCTCTCAGAAACTACATAGATGGCTGGTGATTACAACTCACTGAAATCTGGATTAGCGGAGCACGTTGGTGAACCACTGATGAAGCTAACATTCATACATAACTCTAATCATAATTCATTAACGTGAAGCAGTAACTATTCTTATACAGCAAAAACAATACAAAAATAAATGACAATTTTGTAAAGGGACTTATTCCTAAAAGAGATCTCTTCCAGTCAATCCAACACAATGGTTATTTTAGACATTCGACCTCAAGAACTTCAGGATGTAAGTCGGAATAGTAAATCATTAGGTGCCAACGCTATCGGAAGTCAAAAAGTTTTAATATTCTTAACACTAACTGCCTTTAAACGTACGTACAAACAAGCTTGGTGTGCTCAGTAGAGTGAGACGGTATTTCACGGCGGCCCATCGCTTGCAATTATACAAGGCGCAGATCCGGCCGCATATGGAATACTGTTCTCATCTCTGGGCGGGAGCACCACAATACCAGCTACTTCCATTTGACCGCATTCAGAACCGAGCAGCCAGAATCATTAGTAATCAACGTCTATGTGACAGACTCGACCCATTGGCTTTGCGGCGAGATATTGCATCTCTGTGCATTTTCTACCGCATATATAACGGGGAGTGTTCTGAGGAATTGTTCGAATTAATACCAGCTGCTGAGTTTCACCACCGTACCACCCGCCAGAAACTGAAATACCATCCTGATCATCTGGATGAATGGCGGTCTTCCACAGTACGGTTTTCTAGAAACTTTTTGCCTCGCACAACCACATTGTGGAATCACCTTCCAGCAATGGTATTTTCGAACCGATACGATATTGAAACCTTCAAGAAAGGAGCTTATTCCTTTTTAAAAGGCCGACAACGTACTTGCAATTCCCCTGGTGTTGCGGGTGCTCATGGGCGGCGGTAATCACTTACCATCAGGTGAGCAGCATGTTCGTTTGCCCCCGTGTTATAAAAAAAAAATAAAAAAAAAACGTTCACGCTAAAAATCCCGCTCGCGATTTAGCACGAGAAAACCAAGCACTCAATCGTGAGTAATTACATTTCGCTATTTTTTGTGTTCACTCTTTCGCACTTTCACTTTTTTTTTTCAATTTATATTTTTATTCCACCAATTATATTTTCCATAGACACGGTTAAGATTTATAAATTATCAATATCTATATAATTATGTCTTTGCTCCATGGTTAGATGTCCGCCATTTTACAATGATAATTAAATATTAAAACATTTCACTATTTTTTGTGTTCACTCATTCGCGCGTAATTGCGCGTAAGAATAATGTCAGTTTCACTTTCTTTTGAAATTTATTTTTTTTATTCCGCAAATTTTATTTTCCAAAGATACGTTCAATATTTATAAATTAGCATTATATCATTATGTCTTTGCGCCATTTTGCAATGATAATTAACAATTAAAAAAGGCGCTAAAACACGCACCACTGCCGAACGCTGGAATGCGCAAAATGGCGTCGCGCGCGGTGTTCCTCGTTCTCTTTGTCCAAATTTACAAGCACATTCTTTCCTGCGATAAAAGGCGATTCGCGCGTGAAACAACATAAGTGTAAAGGCAGATTTTCTTACATTTTTCCCGTGTGTTAACAGTAGAACACCTGATTTAGAGCTTAGTACATCGCCGGCTTATTTACAATCAGAACTCACAAGCGTATTATGCGCTCAGCTTACAAAACAACAAGTCGTTAAATTAAATCCGAGATTAGATACGGAACCACGAAGTTTCTTGTGGTGTTCCGCTTTCTGGTTGGTTCTTGTTCATTGAGTAAATTATATTAGAATTGAAATAGATATGTACATGCATGTTTTCTTTCATAAAAAGTTAATCAATCATACATAATAATAATAACTAGTGTTCACACAGTATTCGAAATTGTGGTCCATAATAAAAAATACAGAAAAATCTTTGAACCAACAATAATAAATACATATATCATTACATAGTATAAAACAAAGTCGCTGTCGCTGTCTGTCCGTCCCTATATATGCTTGAATCTTTAAAAGTACGCAACGGATTTTGAAGCATTTTTTTTAATATATAGAGTTATTCAAGAGGAAGATTTATATATATAATACATGTACACCAGTGCGACGCCGGCTAGCAATGAATAAATGTTAGAAAAGACAAAAGTAAAAATAACTACTTTTAACTTGTATACATAGCTCAACATTGTGGTAAAACAAATGAATACACAATGTTCTACATTGTTCAATCAAAATGTTGAAATGAGAGTACACGTACGAACTCGTAGACTAGTTACAAAAGAGTCAAAACTAAACGTAGCGTGTAAGAGTGGAGCGGAACTGGCAACTCCTGCACTAGATTGCAGAGCGAACTTGATTCCTGATTCTAACTTTGTTCTTATTCAAACATATTGTATAACATACGTTGTATCTAATGCAGATGGCATTCTCATACATTAGGGGCGTTCATTAGCGAAGTTTTGTGTCTTAGTTACTGTTAGCGTATGATTATAGGGGCTGTATTTATATGCCAGTTTTGGTGTATATAAGTAGCTCTTTTTTTATTTATTAGGTCACCAACAAGGTTTACATCAACACAGTTACATTATATATAATACATAATACATTATAATATATTTATTATACTAAGCGTAACCTTATTTATAGGCAACTACGACATTTATATGACAAATTTGTGCTTACAATTCACAATTAACAAAACATAAAAAATAACTTAGAATTCTACCTATAAAAACGTGTTCAACTAGAATTATTCTAAGGAAAGTCAATTTCAGACATATATAATTATATAGAACGGTATAAAAAAAATAGTAAACAGGAGTACAACAGTAAATTAGAAATTGTGCAGAAGAAGACATTTATGTGACAAATTTGTGCTTACAATTCACAATTAACAAAACATAAAAAATAACTTAGAATTCTACCTAAAAAACGTGTACTAATTCAACTAGAAATTCTAATAAAGGTAAATTTCAGACATATATAATTAAGTAGAACGGTATAAAAAAAATAGTAATCAGGAGTACAACAGTAAATTAGAAATTCTGCAAAAGAAGCCATTTTGTAGTTAGTTTTCCCGCGCAAACGCGATACGCCACAGATGCACAAAATGTTACACGGTGCGCAGATGCAGTAGGATGACGAGCGCGTCATGGCAGTATGCGCGATTTTAATACTATGAGTATTAACAGTTTCAGTTGGTGACTGTCGCCTATGTACATGAACCACAACGTCAAATTTAGATGCTCGTTGCTGTCCTTCCATAGAACTAAGATAATAGTAATCTATAATCTAAGAACAATACACACAGCGCCATCTAGACCCAAGTTAAGCTAGCTGAAGCTTGTGTTATGTATACTAGATAACTGATACTAATATATAGATTTTTTTCGTAAATACCTATATATTATCATCAAACAATCATACTTACGAATATATATGTTTGTATCGTGCGTGATTCCTCAATCGAACCCGCGACTATTGGAAGTAAGGCGGTATGCTGAACTACTTGACCACCGAGGCTGTTACTTAACTTTGTTCTTATTCAAAGATATTGTATATAATACAAATAGCATTCTCATACATTAGGGGCGTTCATTAGCGAAGTTTTACCTTAGTTATATTTGGGAACTGTCGCCTATCTACTTGAACCACCACATCATTATTAGACGCTCGATGCTGTCATTCCATAGGACTAAGATATCATGCCTCTTTACTCTTTAATACCTTACCTTACCTTTCAATAGATGCTAAGTTTGGTAGTTAAAATATCAAGGCGTTTATGGCCTGGATCGCCAACACGCTGCCCACCTTCATGAAGGAACTACTTACTGGCCGAAAGGAGTGGAGTGTCGATGCTACCATGTCAAATTGTCGTCTTCAGTGCCGTGATTTCCGCGCCTGGCTTCGCCCGCGTAGACATAGAAAATATCTTTAGGTTTAATAGGTTATCGCACATTTAAAGATACTGTACAATAGTGGGACGTTAAATATCCTAAACCTTCCTCTTGAGTCCCTATATCTATTCAGTCTATTAAACAAAAACGAACCAAATTCGTACAAATACATTTTCATATAAGTAGGAATGTACAATCGGTGAATTTTGCCATTAACTTTTTGATACGAACTAACACAACAATACATGTATTAATAAATATTTTCTTTATGATACAACCGTATAGATTATTTTTATTTATTTTTCTTAGTGTGAATAAGTAACATACAACGTAACACTGTCCAGACAGAACTAGTACAAGCCTGCTAGTGCAGTTTCAGATACACGTTTTAATATAAAACTGCAGTTCTGAACAGGCTAACATGTTTTGGAAGATTATAGAAAAAACTGTAGAGGTATACTATCGAAATTTCTCTCGCTCTCACTTCTCATTATTCAATTTAATCAATTGTGAAAAAATGTTCAATATTCACCACAATTAAGTATAGTAAAATCGTGAGAAACAATGACTGTCTGTTCATCTATTGCTGAAGAAATTAGTATGATGTTTTCACAGAATGTAGGTCAATATAAAAGCCAAAGAAATAGAATAGAATAGAACAGAAAATCATTTATTCAAATAAACTTAATTTAAGCACTTTTGAATAGTCATACCAATTTTTTTTATCTACCGCTCGTTCGGAAAGCTGACTCATCACAAGAAGAACGAGCAAGAAACTCGTGTGTTACTCTTTTAAATAATCCTTGTAAGTTTACATTTACAAGTCGAAACGTGTGAATACAACCTACCAATCAGCACTAATTTATTACGGTCAAATATAAATATAAAATAAGATTAAATCAGTCGTAGTGATAAGAGAAGACCAGTCGCTACAAACAGCACACGTTCAGGAATATGACGGATGAGCCAGCCATCACTGCGCTCGACCATATTTTAGCGAGCCCAATGACCCGGCCCACCACGCCGCCACATGTCTGGACTATCTTAGTAAAATATCTCTGAAAATGATAAGGTAATATTTTTCCTTATTTTTAAATACACCGTTTAATATTTTTAATTAATTATTAAAATAATATTGTTTTAAAGAACTCTTTTAGTTCAATAGATGGTGTTGGTTAAAATATATATTTTTTTAAATAGAAAAGGCTATCATAACCTGTCATCTCTATTGAACTTGTATTTTCAATTAAAATCCTGAATTTTGAACTCACGGTACCCATTTTTCAGAAAGTTAGTCTTTTGGACTATCAGTTTCATCTTATATATAAAATTCTCGTGTCACAGTTTTCGTTCCCATACTCCTCCGAAACGGCTTGACCGATTCTCATGGAATTTTGTGAGCGTATTGAGTAGGTCTGAGAATCGGCCAACATCTATTTTTCATCCCCCTAAATGTTAGGGGTAGTCCACCCCTAATTTTTTTTTTTTATTTTAAGGCAAAACAACATTTGCCGGGACAGCTAGTATTTATACCTATGTATTTTAATTAATTTGGGTATATATAGAGTAATGAACTCACAGAAAGGATATAATAGTCAAATAGTTTGCAATTGTCATGCACATTATAATATTTCAAGGAATAAAGCCATTTTAACTTTGCCTCTCGATTATCGGATATATTTCGAATACAAATATTCGCTCTTATTATAATGAGTTAAGTTTTAGATTTCAATAGCAATGTGTGGAGCGTGTATAAAATGGAATGGTGTAATTTGCCTAAGTGTGTCGAAAGTAGAGATTATATCTTAATAACAGTCGAAACATCTGCACCTGATGAGATGAAGCCACGAGGCGTGCTCGCCGAGCCAATTTGAGGCATACCAGGTTATATGTCGGGATGAAACTGAAACTGAAACTTAAAATAATTTATTACTAGCTGTTCCCGCGACTTGTCCGCGTGGAATTTAACTTTATTTTTCTAAAATAAAAGTAGCCTAAGTTACTCCTTATTACATCAGCTACATGCCAAAAAAAGTTCCGTCAAAATCGGTCCAGCCATTTCGGAGACTACCCGAAATAAACAGACAGACAGACAAAAATTGTACAATGTTATTTTGGTGTATGTACCGTATATATTAATAAATATATTTCAATATTACAAGCAGACAATTCAATTTTATTTACATGTATGTATAGATGGTAGCAAAGAAGCATACGGCCCAGCTGATGGTAAATGGATACTGTAGCCTATTGATGCCTGAAACTCCAGGGGCATTACGTGCGTTGCCAAGCATTCATTTCAATTTTGTGTCTCAGTTATAGGTGATCACTGTCGCCTATGTACACGAATCACCACGTCATTATTACACGCTCGTCGTTATCTTTCCATACGAATAGGATGTTATACCTCTTTACTCTTTTATATTTCCTTACCTAACCTTTCAACTGACGCTCAGCTTGATAGCACAAATAGTAAGGCATTTGTGGTCCCTACCAACAGACTATCCACCTTCATGAAGGAGGACTACTGGCCGAAGATGGTGGTGTATCGGCGCTACCTACCTAGCTACGGCGTTTTAGCGCGAAAATCCCCAAAAACCATGAAAACCCCATGCTGTAGTCTCTTTGAGTAATTAGTTCTTATTACTAGCAATCCCATCCTCTCCAGGCAGGATAGGTCCTAATCAGCAGATTTTACCAATTTAGCCAATTACAGATCATCCGACTCGTGAGGTGAGGAGGAGAGCCTTGTATCACTAATAGTTCTTGCGGTTTCGACTAGCTCCCAGTCTAAAAATCCGAACCAGTGTATAGATTTGAGATATTCTTTCGCCGTATAAAAGTTATATTAATTACTAGCTGTACCAGCGACTTCGTCCGCATGGAGTTTAACAAGAGTTAATTTATTTATTTTTTATTTATTCTTTAATGCACAAAAAACTTGTACAAAGGCGAGCTTAATGCCATATGGCATTCTCCACCAGCTAACCTTTAGGTATACAGAAAGCGTTGTGGGGCAGTTATGTCAAAACACAAACACAAAGTTACTAATAAATATTATATAATATATATGAAATGCAAATAAATATATACAAATAATAATATATATAGTATACCTGATATTATATAATGTCATACATTAATGTTAAATATAGATAAATATAATACTAATACAATGCAATACAGTTATAACTCATTTTGGTGATTCAGAAGAAAATTAAATAATTTCTTTTTAAAAATTTAATTTAATTTTCTAAAATAAAAGTAGTGTAAGTTACTCCTTACTACATCAGCTACCTGCCAATAAAAATCCCGTCAAAATTGGTCCAGCCATTTCACAGATTAGCCAGAACAAACAGACAGACAAAAATTTGGAAAAAATGTTTTTTTGGTGTATGTACCATATTTATATTCATATGCATGTTGTAAAAAACGGTTATTTCAATATTACAAACAGACACTCCAATTTTATTTATGTGCATAGATAATTATATGCATATTAAATTAATATATGTATACATATATACATATATATATTCTATTCTATTTATTACGGCTGGCAACGGCAGTGAAATAGGGTAGTACAAATAAAATTACTTACCAAAATTATAGTGATGTATTTAGTGGTAGCGTATATGACACAATGTAGAAAAACAATATAATAAAAAATATATGTCAAAAATTGTATATAAAAATATATGGTTTAAAAATAGAAATATCTATAAAAAGAGGTCTGTCGCCAACATGGCACGCCCCGGTGCAGAGCACCAATCTATAGTGGCGACTGTGCGCAGTTTTCTTGGGTGCCCTGCTCTAGGAGTAAGGGCAACACTTTGCGCACTGGTCTTTTCAAGATCCCCATGCTTCCCCGGATCTCCACCACCCTGACCACTCCGTCAGGACCGGTGAATATCTTAGAAATACGGCCTTTGGGCCAGGTTCCTCGCGGAAGATTTGGATCCGCCACCAGAACTGGATCTCCCACTTTGAATTTGGCTTGCGTCGATCCGGCCTTTCGTGGAATCAACGTGGGTAGGTATTCATGAAGCCATCTGGCCCAAAACAGCTCCGCTAACCGCAGTACCTTCCTGTGGTCTAAGCGACGGCAAAGATCTGCATCGGTGCGGGGACGGACCGACTCGGTTGATGGTGTGCCCAATAAAAAATAGAAGGGTGTGAGGGCCTGTAGTGTCTCCGGCTCTACTGGTACGTGTGTCAGCGGGCGAGAATTGACTACTGCTTCCGCTTCCAGAAGTAGGGTACTCAATACTTCCTCTCTTGGAGCTTGTTCTTTCAGGGTTACGGAAAGCGCAGACTTTATTGATCGCACTAAGCGTTCCCACGCACCTCCCATTGATGGTGCCGCTGGACAAATGAAGACCCACTCTATTTTATGGTTGGCCGCGAAGTCGAAAACGTCTGTGAGTTGGTTGGCTGCGCCGACAAAAGCCGTGCCGTTATCTGAGATGATTCTCGCTGGACATCCTCTACGAGCAATAAATCTTCTTAGGGCCATGATAGCAGCATCTGCGGAAAGGCTTCCTACGATCTCCAAATGAACGGCTCTGATGGTAAGGCATGTGAATAGAGCTACCCAGCGTTTTTCTCGTCTGCGCCCAACGGCAACTTCAACTGGACCGAAGTAATCAAGACCGCAGAAGGAAAACGCGCGCTGATGATGGGATAACCTATCTTCAGGAAGATCACCAAATTGAGGCGTAGATGGGAGAAGCTTCCTAATCCTACAGAAACTGCATTGTTTGGCAACAGACCTGACACTTGGGCGTAAAGCTATTATATAAAATTTGCCGCGCAGGAAGTTAACGACGGTCTCGATATTACCATGACCAAATTTCCGATGATAGTGATCGAGAAGGAGTTTTACAATTGGATGTCGACCGTCTAAAACAATAGGGTTAATGTCCTGCGCGGGAGCATCTAATACAGCACGAATTCTTCCATTTAAACGGATTAAACCGTCTTCTCCCAACATCAGCACAAGACCTCTAAGCCTCCCTTGATTAGTTGGGGGAAGACCCGCGGTAAGACTCAAGAATTCGTGTTTAAATGATTCCAATTGAGTATATAAAAATAGGTGCCTCTCGGCCTCCAAGATTTCTGCGGCCGAAAGAGGTTTCAAAACTTTGAAGGAGACCTTGAAGGCAGCACTCTTTAATTTTGAATTTGGAGGTTTTTTCAAAAGCGACCGAAATATTTTAGCACAATAATGTGCACGAGCGGTTGCTCTAACCAACCGAACCCAACGACCGAAATGATCGTGATTCGCTACGATCGGAGATGGCATTTCCGGATGTTCGGTTAGCAAAAATGTTAACGCGTGTTCGGGTTTTAGTTCCTCAATTACTAGTGGAGCAATGACCGCAGGCTCGCGAGGCCATTCGTCTGGTGGAGACAAAAGAAAATCTGGACCAGTATACCATCGAGAGGAAGAGGAAAGAGAGTATAGACCGCGTGTAGCATCATCTGCTACATTTAAGGCCGATGGAACATAACGCCAATTGGCAACGTTTGTAGTCTCTAATATTTCTCCTACACGGTGAGCAACAAACGGCTTAAACGTGCGGGCATCGCTACGCAACCACTTTAAAACCGTTAGGGAATCCGTCCAAAAGAAAACTCTAGAAGCAACAAGACGGTGTGCCTCCAGGATGTAAGTTGCGAATCGAGAAGCCATGAGAGCCGCCTGTAACTCGAGCCGTGGGATAGACACAGGCTTTAAAGGGGCTAGGCGCGCTTTTCCACCTATAAGAGCCAAATGAACAGATTGGTCCTGGTGGACAAAACGCCAAAACGCCACACAAGCGTAAGCGGATTCACTTGAGTCGGCTAGGACGTGGAGCTGGCATTCCGCAGCAAATCTGGTTCGGTAACAGCGTGGTATTTTAATTTTGGCCGAGACTTCTGCTATACCGGCGAACCAAGTCTGCCACTTTGCCTTAGCAGAGGCGGGCAACTCCTCGTCCCAGTCAATACCCATTCTCCATGTTTCCTGAAATAAGATGCGACCGGTGATGGTTAGTGGCATCAAAAATCCAAGAGGATCGTAAACCTTCATGAGATGGGACAAGACTACTCTTTTTGTCACACTGGTAGGCAGTTCTGTGGACTTTCTAAAATTAAGAGTATCTTCCTTGATGTTCCAGGCCACCCCTAAAATTCTAACTTGCGAAGGAGATGTCGGTCCGAGACCTACCTCGGATGTGTCGGCAGCCCACAAGTCAGGACTTATTGTTGTAAGCGCTTTGGGGTTGTTGGATACCCATGAGCGCATCTCTAAACAGGCTGCTTTATGCACGGTGACGATATCTGCAACTAATCGAGCGGCGAGTTCTGGGCTGTCTACACTTCCAAGGTAGTCGTCCATGTAATGGTCTCTAACAATAGCCTCTGCTGCTTCGGGAAACTTAGTCTGGTGCTCTAAAGCATTTTTATTTTTTAGAAAAATGGCGGTGCACGGACTGGAGGTGGCGCCGAAGATCATGGAAGACATTCTATATTCTGCTATAGGTAGAGAAGGATCGTCTCGCCAGAGAAAACGTTGTGCATCTCTATCTTGTGCCCTAATTTTTGTTTGCGGGAACATTTCACGAATGTCTCCGTTGAGGGCTACCTCACCTTCCCTAAAACGCATGAGAATTCCTAATAAGGGTTGTAAGAGGTCAGGACCAGGGAGTAGCAGAGAATTTAGGCTAACTCCTGAACATTTAGCTGCGGCATCATGAACGAGCCTCAGCTTTTTCTTTTGGGGGTGATATACTCCAAAATGAGGCAAATACCATAAATTACCTAAAGGAGGTACATTAGTACAAAGCTCTGCGTAATCTTTCTCTATCATCCCATTTATATACTGTTTATAAGCTTCGGCATAATTTTGATCCTTTTTAAACTTTCTTTCTAAACTATGAAATCTGGATAAAGCTAATTTATAACTGTTTGGAATTGAGATGATATCAGGTCGCCAGAGCAAACCAGTCTCAAACCTACCTGACGGAAGACGTTGGGTGGTTTCATTTAAAATAGCCAAAGCTCGCTCATCGTTTATGCTGTGGAAGTCCTTTTTTGTAATGCCAATCGAATCGAGATGATAATGTTCTTTTATTAAAGATTCTAAATCGGAAACCGAGCTATGATGGATAAACTCCGCGGATTTACCCGGAAGCCTACCGAACATTGTCCATCCTAGAACGGTTTGGACAGCCACAGGTTGGTTACGAGAACCGCGTCGGATGCCATGCGGTAATGACAAATGCCAATTGTCAATACCAATTATTAAGAGAGGCTTGGCTTCCTCGTAAGACAGTTCTTTTACCAAATCCTGAAGATGAGAGAACTTTGCAACATCTACAGTACGAATTGTTTGGCATGCTACACCCAAATTAGGTATTGAGCGAACTCGTTTTAAATTAAAGGTTTCGACAGAGTGCTTGCCTTTGATGTTAATATCAATGTAGGTTACTACAGAATCTTTCGCCAAGCCGCCCACACAATTAACTTGAATAGTGCCTTTCGGCCCTTGTGCACCAATTGTGTCGGCTACTATTTGGTCAATCAGAGTAACTGTAGACCCGTCATCCAATAAAGCGTAAATATCCATCTCACCCTTTGGTCCAGTTACAGTTACCGGCAGCACTTTAAGAAGTGAGCGCGAAGGAGAAGGCGTCTCGCATGGTATCGCACTGCTGCCGTGAGCGTGGGCCACAATTACTGGTGCGACTTCACTCTCCGAACTTACTTCACGTTCGCCAGTTGTTGTTGAACTGTAATGAACAGAATTTGTTAACTGTTTGTGAAGTAACTCATGATGGTAATATCCACCTTTGCAATTTATTACCCTACAGTTACCTTTGCAAGTCCTATAATAATGTTTGCCCCGCTTGAGACATCTTTGACAAACTTTATTATTTTTAACCCAATCCCATCTTTCATTAACAGAAATATTTTTAAATAAATCACAATTTGAGACCTCATGACCATTCTTTTTACAGTATAAACAATAAGCAATAGAGGGAGAATTTGAGGGCCTATTGTTATTAACTGCGGCCGTAGATGGAGTAACTTTGCCTTTTGACAACTTACGAGCTATGGAGTTTGAGGCGGTGGCATAACATATGTCACTCGGACTTTCGTCTGAGCTGACATTAGTCGTGACATGCGTGCGAGCCTTTTCTATGGGCTTAGGGCGCGAAATGTCATCGATAATGCCAAACCTCAAATGAACTCGAGACTGATGTGTGAGAAAGGCGGAAAGCAATTCTAATTTATATTGGAACCCGGTATCGGCATTTATGAATGCATAATCAACCCATTTCTCACGTATCAGTGGAGTTAATTTAAGTAGCACACTATGCAACAACTCTGGAGAGGCGAGGTACTCCACAGAACCCAACATCTTTATGGTGTGGACACAGTTGCGTACCACACAAGCTAACTGGTGGAGTTCCTTGCCACCGTCAGATGCTGACAGCTTGGACATGGCCTTAACTTCTGATACTAAGTGACGGATCAGAAGCTCAGGTTGACCAAACTGCTCCTGCAGAGCCGCCATGATTTCCTCTGGGTCTTGCGACAAGGCCAGGAGGGAAATGACAGCATCACGGGCGGCTCCTCGGAGTGCATTATTTAATCGACCTATATTTTCCGTCGCCGAAAACATATTTTTGGAATTTAGATATGAACTTCTAAATGTTAACCAATGAGTGGGTGACGTGCCGGAAAATATAGGCAAGCTAACTACCGTACCTGGGTTAATTTTTCCACTGCTACAACGGGCGAGGTCACTTATGACTTCAGCCAACTTCAGGAAGTCACTGGGTTGGTTTTGTGAAGTGGTAGGTACATGTGAGCGGTCATTTTTATTTTGGTTACAAATAAATTCGTTTTGTGTACCTAACGTGTGTGTCTGTGTATAAGGATTATGAACGTGAGAGGGCGGCTTAGATTGAAACGCGCCAGCTTCATTTGTAGCTCCCAGTGTCGCAGTAATGCCTGGCTGAGGCACACCGTAGCTGTAGTTTTGGGTGGAGGTTACGCCGTGGGCACTTGATGCTGCCACTGCGTACGGTGCGGGCGCAGAAGGAAGCGCGTGCTCGCGCGTCGCAAATAATATATTTGCAACGCCTGGCGAGGCAGCGCGCTTGCGGCCGCATCGTAATGATGCTTCCGGTACTTCCAATGACGGTTGGACAGATGCGATGTGGGGCGCGTGCTCGCGCGCCGCGGCACCGGCACTGATGCCAGTGACACAGACGCCAGGCGAGACCACACGCTCGCAGTCTGTGGCCAGCATTGGGCAGGAAACACCAGGCACTTGTGGCGCAGGTGTGTGCTGGGACGGCATAATCTGTCTCTCAGACAAAGATGCGTTAGTATGAGATACCCAATTTTCTACTCTAGAGCTTCTAAACGACTGTGAGTGCAAGCTGGCAGCTTCATCAATAGCCGCTAATTCAGCCTCTAATTCTAAGTTAGCTACCATACGGTCCCGATCGGCGGCGGCTCGCTCGCGCTCGGCGGCAGCGCACTCCCGCTCTGCGGCGGCACGCTCTCGCTCAGCGGCGGCGCGGTCTCGGTCGGCCTCAAGTTCGGCTAAGCGACGTGCATGTAGTGCTTTTGCCGCAAGACGTTGAGCTCGGAGTGAGGTCGATGAATGATGGGAGCCGCGATGTGAACCGTGGGGATTAATGACACGTGAAGCGCTAGCGGATACCTCTGAAGGAGGGATATCTAGATCCGTTGGGGCGCTTTGTGCCGCTGCCATACCTCTTGTCAACACCATTTGTTGAAATATTCGAAAATAAATTATATAAATTTTTGTTGTATATAAAATATTTAATATTAGCTGGTAATTACACCGGTAGAAGGACCAATATTACGGCTGGCAACGGCAGTGAAATAGGGTAGTACAAATAAAATTACTTACCAAAATTATAGTGATGTATTTAGTGGTAGCGTATATGACACAATGTAGAAAAACAATATAATAAAAAATATATGTCAAAAATTGTATATAAAAATATATGGTTTAAAAATAGAAATATCTATAAAAAGAGGTCTGTCGCCAACACTATTAATATTTATATATATATATATCTTTCAACTTGTACCGTAAAAGCTATACTATAGATAGTGTAAAATCCGATCCTACAGACTTCCGTATTTTATTCTAAGTATATGGGATCAACATAGTACAGTTTATACTACTACTGAATATCTTTCAACTTTCAACGCACAATAACCAAACTGCCAATAATGTTTGCATCTCACGTACCAGCTATTTGACGCACGATCGCCCGCTCTATGCTTCATAGGGTTGACACTTTTCCAAATACACTATTAACTATTCTAGCATAAATTAAAAAAAATATATCAAAAGTGCTTAAAATTTAGTTTTTCTTTTCTGTTTTGAACGATTACAGTTTGCGAGCATAAATTAAAAAAAAAACAAATTTTAAATTGCTTATAAAATTTAGTTTTATTTCTTTTCCATTCTGAACGATTGCAGTTTTATATCTGTTTACGAAGTCAATTCTTGTATGAACTTCCTCTTTTACATTCTAGCACCTAATAGCATGTTTTTATAGTGTATGTACAACGGTTTATAACGTCGTGGTTTCTAACAACTTTAAAATAACTCTGTCTGTCTCTCTGTCCCACTACTGAACCGATTTATATGAAATTTGGTACACAGATAGTCTAGACTCTGGGAAAGGATATAGGCTACTTTTAATGCAATAAAAGGGTTATAGGGGTTGAAAGGAGAAGTGCAAGGTTAAATAGAAGTAATCATTACATAAAAACAAAGTCGCTGTCGCTATTTGTCCATATGTATGCTTAAATCATTCATAAGAACAGACAGCGACAGCAACATCATATTTTAAAACTACGCATCGAATTTTGAAGCGGTTTTATTAAATAGATGTAGTGATTCAAGAGGAAGGTTTATATATATAATACATGTAGGTACATCCGTACGAAGCCAGGGCGAGTAGCTAGTCAAATATAAATCAGAGAAATTCTTAAATCTAGAAAATTGAAACTTAGTTTTCTGGCTGTTGATTATTTTTATTTTTATTTATTTATCTTCAATGCACAAAAATAATGTATACATATGGCGGTATTAACACTTTGCGGCGTTATCTACCAGTCAACCATGAGTAGTGCAAGGTAAGACTTTTGGCGATGCACTAATATAAATATATTTCATACACTCCAATGACTTAGAATGTGTGAATAAGTTTGTATTCACATTCCTAATGGCACTAATAAAATGTACATATTTGTAGGTCAAAATGAGAGAATTTCTGCGCATTATCAATTTAATTCTTAAATATTACAATAAAATCCGTGATATCTAGCATGAAATAGTCGTCGTTCCTCGTTCTAGCGTTCAACTCACTCGGTCATTCGTTTCGCTTCACTTATGTATATATTCATTCTCTCGTCATTCATGTTTCAATTCACACATCCCACATATTAATAATAATAAAAAATAAATATTATTATTATTAAATCGGTGTTGGCAACCCTATAGATAGGGATGCACGAACACTTTGTGCATACATTGCACCGGGAATTATGCATTGCGAGATGCGTCAATGATTACGATAAACCGATCAGTTGTTGCTGGGGATTTTATATAACTAAAATTTGTTAAAACAGTAGTAGCAAATCTGCTGTGAGCAGTACAATGCTCGAACCCACAGGCGCCATCCTCAACCACCACTGGTCGACGTCAAACGTTGCGTAGATGACGGCATCACACAATCGACCAATGAGAAGCACCGCTCATCACGCGTCACATATGAGCACCAATAAAAAGGGTGGATACTCCACCCCTATGTAATTTTTTTTTTTATAACACAGGGGACAAACGAGCATGCGGCTCACCTGATGGTAAGTGATTACCGCCGCCCATGAGCAACCGTAACACCAGGGGAATTGCAAGTACGTTGTCGGCCTTTTAAAAAGGAATAAGCTCTTTTCTTGAAGGTTTCAATATCGTATCGGTTCGGAAATGCTGGAAGGTGATATGATGAAGATGAATTTAATTTAAAAACGTTAAGTTGTTGCAATAAACGCTTCATGAGAAGAGGTCACAGTTTCATTTTAAAACACTCTTCCTTATCAAAAAACAAATTAACACATTATAATGTCCCTGGATATTCACACAGCGCCATCTAACCTCAAGCTAAGCAGAGCTAATGTTATGGGTACTGGACAACTGATAACTAAGCTATAGAAAAAATAGATATCTAACATAGAAAACACCTAGACTGATAAAATAATCATACTCATACATGAATACAAATATTTGCACTGTGCGAGGAATCGAACCCGCGACCATTGGATGTAAGGCTGTGTGTTAAACCGCTAGAGCACCGAGGCCGTCATAATAATATCCCTAGACAATTCTCACAGCGCCATCTAGTCTCAAGCTAAGCTGAGCTTGTGTTATGGGTACTAGACAACTGATATATATATATACTTAGATACAGTTTTATTTGTAAATAGATATATATTATACATAGAAGACACCCAGACCCATACTAACCAGACAGTACTTGCACGGTGCGAGGAATCGAACCTGCGACCATCGCAAGTAAAGCGGTGTGCAAAACCTGCTGTGATCTAGCATAACCGTGTCCGATGATATATGTATTATAAGAAATCGAACCAACGTCCATAAAACGGTGTACTAAACCGCTAGATCACCGAGTCCAATGATATATGTATAGAAAAGGATCTACAAGTACTAACAAGCGGAATAGAGCCGTCGGAATTCCGCCCCGTAGTTCCGCTCGTCAGCTAAAGCGGAATCCTTCGAATTAATTATGTATCGGCCCGAGTCACACCCATCGCCCGGAGTATGTACTCGCCGCCTTATAATTGTGGGAACTTGGGCTGTGCACTTCTAAATTAAAATCGTGTTCCACTATAGTCCGTTAGTATGCATCCTTTTTCACTTCAACCGACTACAAAGATGAGACATTATGTAATGTAATATGGACTCTATTCTCCGCATGTAGCGCCTCATTTGGCTCGCCGTCCCTGTAGAGCCGACTACTAAAGTAATAGAATAAAAATAGAATAGAAATAATAATAAATAAATAGAGAAAATAGACAAATGCAAATAGAAATAATCTTTATTCAAATAAACTCAGTACAAGCACTTTTCAATAGTCATATTTTTTATTCTACCACTCATTCTGAATGTAGATTCATCACAAGAAGAATGAGCAAGAAACATGTTTGTTACTCTTTTGAATAGATGTTTTTTTTATATAAATAATTACAGAAGTAAGAGGCATGCGATAATCATCAACATAGAAACCGTTACGTGCTCATTATTAGTGCAATCAGATAATATTGTCAGCGCTATGCATTTCAAGTTTTTCTACAAAAACATTATTATAGTTAACCAACACTTCAATTATACAATATACATTTTTACCAAGGAAATATTTTACACGACATTAAAATCTTTTTCAGGCAGATTTAGAACACATTCTAGTAGTTTGTTGTAAAAACTTACGCAATTACTATAATACGAATGACTAACTTTAGGTAACTTTTTCATTAGGAATTTTGATGGCCTCGGTAGTCTAGCGGTTTAGCTTTACTTCCTATGGTTGCAGGTTCAATACCTCGCACGGTACAAAACTTTTGTATTCATTAGTATGATTGTTTGTATCGGTCTGGGTGTTTTCTATGTATTTAGCAAGTATTTACGAAAAAAAGTATATGTGTTTATATTAGTACTCATAACAGAAACTCTGCTTAGCTTGGAACTAGATAGCGCTGTGTGAATTGCTAAAGGAAGGAAGAATCCCGACCACTAGGTGACCACTAGTACAGATTAATTTATAGTATAGATTAAATACAATATGTACACCTTCTTTTGTATTTCCACTAATATTTAATTTTGTATAAGTTTATGCTTTTAGTTCTCATGTTAAGTGAATTATTTGTAATTCTTAATGAGAATAAATGTCTAAAACCTAAAACCTACAATGTTAACAAGGTTGCAATAGGAATAAATCACCGGAAGCTTAACTTGCAGTCGGTTCTCTCTAACTTGAGATTAGTGCCTACCGGTGAAGCTTACCATGTGTACACGCCGCCAAGGAAGCGATGCCATGTGCATAATTAGTATAACATTGTGCATTTCATTTGCAAATACCATACAAATAGTCGCCATTGTCGTTGCTCATTTTGTTTATTAATTACTAGCTACTCCCCGACTTTGCACAGATGTACATTTATATATATATAAATAAAATTGTAGTGTCTGATTGTAATATTGAAATAAACGTTTTTTACTACATGCATACGATTATAAAAACGGTATTTAAACCAAAATAACACTTTTTACAATTTTTGTCTGTCTGTCTGTTTGTTCCGGTTAATCTCTGAATTGGCTGGACCGATTTGGACGGGACTTTTTTTGGCAGGTAGCTGATGTAATTAGAAATAATTTAGGCTGCTTTTATTTTAGAAAAAACGTTTTATTTATAAAAATAAAGGTATATTCTACACGGACGAAGTCGCAAGTACAGCTAGTGTATATAATACACTAGCTGTACTCGCGACTTTGTCCATATATAAATCTTCCTCTGGAATCACTTTTTTTATTAAAAAAAACCGCTTCAAAATCCGTTGCGTAGTTTTAAAGATTTAAGCATACACAGGGACAGACAGCGACAGCGACTATTTTTATAGGATGTAATAATGATTAGCTGTGCCCGCGACTTTGTCTGCGTCGACCTAGAACAAATAAAGAAAAAATATTTAATAATCTAACCCAAAAAAGCCAAAGAAAAAAGTTTCATCGTTCTAGCTTAAAAAATTACGAATTTTCATAAAAAATTTCATTACCTATTTTATTTTACCCCCTCAAGGGTAACATCTTTACAGTTTCATTGGTATAGTTATTTATATTTGATCAATACCTTAAAAACTAAGTTTCAAAAAAGCTTTAGAAATGGCGGTAGTACCGTACAACCACAGATAACATAATATTACATAGTACAACCTTTCAACCCTCAGTGCGACCGCCTACCAGAAGACGCAGTGAGGGGAGACCTCCGACATAGTGGACCGACGATCTGGTCAAGATCGCTGGAAAGTGTCGGATGCGAGCAACGCAGGACCGATAGTCGTGGAGATTTTAGGGGAGGTTCAGCAGTGGACATCTTCCGGGGTGAGATGATGATGATGATGAAGATGATCTAGTCTATAGATCTAGTACTAGAGTAGCTATGACGTGGTCTGGTGTTTTGAGTAGTCATGCTCACTAAAATGTCCAGACCTGTGGCGCGTGGTGGGCCGGGTCATTGGGCTCCCTAAAATATGGTTGAGCGCAGTGATGGCTGGCTCATCCGACATACTCGTGAACGGGTGCTGCTTGTGTGGACTGGTCTGCTCTAATCACTATGACTTATTTTCATTAATTATTTAACCAGTTGTTGTGTATTGAATGTTTTTTCTATTTTATTATTTCATTGATTTAGTGCTAATCGGTAGTTTGTATTCACACACTTAAACTTAAATTGTAAGTAAGAATAAATTATATAAAAGAGCAACACACAAGTTTCTTGCTTGTTCTTCTTGTGATGAGACAGCAATCCGAATGAGCGGTAGATAAAAAAAAAATGTTATGACTATTCAAAAGTGCTTCAATGTAAGTTTATTTGAATAAATGATTTTCTATTCTGTTATGTTCTATTCTGTTCTGTTCTGTTCTGTTATGTTATGTTATGTTCTATTCTATTCTATTCTAAATAAGGCCTAGCCTGTGTCATAGATACTAGTTTCTTCCTAAGTTCCTTCCTAGTTTGTATACCAAATACATAAAAAACATTTTTTTTTATTTGAAATTCTGTGCTCACGTTACTTCATTATTACAATAAAGTATAATTAACGGGTCTCTAAACAAAATCAATGTTACGCCTCAAGCGATTGCTCAAGTTATTTGTTTCAAACCATTGATTTATTACTCCCATCCACTGGGATCTGGTTACCGACATTGAGTTATTATGTACAAATGCACTAGATGACAGGAGACACCGCACTGTTTTTATACAACACTATGATGACAAAAAAATATACGACCCTTCTGACCGTAAATGGTTACCGTAATCTATGGACGCTGGGGAGGAAAGGGGATTGTTAGTAATGTGGATTGATGATCTTATTGCTAGCAATGTACCACGTCAGGTTGAACTCCACGCGATTGTCCCTGGAAATTATCGTGATAAATTATTGGTGAATTTGTAACGACGGGCTAACTGACATGGGCATCATGCTCATCTTATCACCCTCCACTGGTAAACCAGCGTAAACCGTTAGCGCAAGCACTTGTCACGATGGACTGACCTGACCTCATGCTCATCTTCTCACCCTCCACTTGTGCTCCACCAGCGCAAACCTAACGGTTTTGCTGGTGGAGCACAAGTGGAGGCAAGCAGGTGCATCATTCCATTATCTTATTAATATTATAAACGCGTAACTTTGTAAGTATGGATGAATGTTTATCACTCTTCAAGAGTGCAATGATGGCTGGCTCATCCGTCATACTCGTGAATGGGTGCCGTTTGTGGGGACTGGTTTGTTCAGGTTGCGAATACTGATTGGATTTTTTGTATTTTGCAATAGCATATGCTGGTCCTCACTCAATTCTCTCAAATTTGAATTCAAATGAATCTGTATTATTGTAAACAGGTACAAGTATGTAATAGACTTACATGAATAAAGATATTTTGAATTTGAATTTGATGAATATTTATGTAAGTTTAATTTTGCATTATTTAATGTATAATAATAATTATTTTTTATATACCTATTAATTACATTTATTCATTAAATATTTGTTTGTATGTACGTGTGGTTGTACGTGCTAATCCTACTCGGATACCAATTATAATTGTGGAAATGATATTTCAATTGAACATTATGTAGTCGTTTACAATAATTTAATGAGTTTGATTAATAATTTATGTAATTATATCATCATCAAATATACTGAATATACCGAAATATTACCGATATAACGTCGACAAATGACTATAACTTTGACTATATCTCCCGGGTTTACGGCCGTAAAATTATTAAAATATTTAGTGTTATCTTATTTATTATTATATATCTTATTTATTATCTTATTTTCGAAGCTAATTACAAAATACATCAATGATCACGCCTGGTGTTGTGATACAGTATCTCATCAAGTAATTTCATCAGTTATCTCGATAAATAAAGCACCGAAGTTGCTTCTATAAATATAAGTATATTTTAATTGGGTTGTAATAATAGACTACGAATATAGTACATTCATTACGATTATTTTGGTTCGTATTTAGTTACCTGACTTCCCAAGGTCAGTCAGTTTGATTCTGGCCATATAAAAAAAGTTTGTGTATCCTATCGTATTTCTGACTGGCTCTTCATTTATGGAAACATTAATAACAAATCATATTTATCAGAGAGAAGCAGTGTGCACGACACACCTCTTTATGTATTTTGTCTATGATTTTATATAAAAAAATATGTATGTAATTGGCATTCTTGTCCTGTTAACTTTTTTACTTTTGTACATCTAAATATATATATATATTGTTCATCTAAATATATATGCAAACACGGGTTTTAGGAAGAAATAATATAAATTTACTAGCTTTTGCCTGCGGCTTCGCTCGCTTTTATCATACGTTACGTCATAGTAGCTTTATGCATGCAAAGTCTCAGCCGGATAGGTTTAAAATTGACAAAGTTTCATACAAAACTTCATCCCCTATTTTATCCCCTTGGAGGTAGAAGTAATCAAAATCCTTTCTTAGCGGATGCCTACGTCGTAACATCTACCTGCATGCCAAATTTCAGCGCGATCCGTCCAGTGGTTTGGGCTGTGCGTTGATAGATCACTATGTCAGTCACCTTTGAGTTATATATATTTAGACTAGATATTGCCGCGGTTTCACACTCGTGAAATCAATGGCCCATATATGTACGTACGTACAGCTATGTACTGTCGATTAGAAGATTTCTTATTATTAATATTATAAACGCAAAAGTTTGTGAGTATGGATGTATGTTTGTCAGTCTGTCACGAAAAAACTACCAAACGGATTTTGTTGAAAATTTACAGTGATATAGCTTATACATCAGAATAACACGTAGGCTATAAATTTCCCGCGGATGAAACTGCGGCAACAGATGGTTATAGAAAAAATGACGCTTCTAAACTATATTTTTTTATACAGTGCTGCAGAGCCTTTGAGGCATGTAAAAATACCGATTTCTGGAGAACTGGTGCCTGTACTAGGTATCCGAAGAACCTGTACTGCTAAACTATAAAGTACAGAAACTGTGGATTACCTCCATGTTACCATCTCCATCTACCATCTATGTTTTCTAGAAACTTTTTGCCCCGCACAACCACATTGTGGAATCACCTTCCAGCAATGGTATTTCCGAACCGATACGATATTGAAACCTTCAAGAAAAGAGCTTATTCCTTTTTAAAAGGCCGACAACGTACTTGCAATTCCCCTGGTGTTGCGGGTGCTCATGGGCGACGGTAATCACTTACCATCAGCTGAGCCGCATGCTCGTTTGTCCCCTGTGTTATAAAAAAAAATACATTAAATATAATGAAAATGAGCAAACGAAGCAAACTGCATACCGACAGAAATGGAAGAGGCAAATGTAATCACGTCGAAGAATAATTACAAAAGTACTCCTAAGTACCTATAGGATAATAAATAATAAATAACCCTGGACAATTAACACAGCACCATCTAGTCCCATGGTAAGCAGAGCTTGTGTTATGGGTACTAGACAACTGATATAAATACATACATAATATACATAGAAAACACCCAGACCTATACATACAATCATGAATACAAATGTTTGTACCAAGCGAGGAATCGAATCCGCGATTGAAGAATTTAAATGAAGCGTAGTGAATCATATTCAAATAAAGTATAAAAAAAAACAAATTGAATATTCCCCAAAACAGGATAGAATAGAGATAACTTTCAAATCAGTCCGCGAGTTAATGTGAAAAAAGCAAAGTTTCATAAAGCCGCTGAATTGGGTTTCAGTACGCATTAAACTTCTGGGTTGTCCCTCGCCGCGCCTACTGTCATCCGGATTTCTGTATTTGTGTTGGAAACTGTCATCATTCTTCATATATATGCTACTAACTTTCAGTAGGTTCGATTCTTCGCACTGCACAAATATTTGTATTCACGAGTATGATTGTTTGCAATGATCTGCGTGTTTTCTATGCATATTATGCATGGATGTTATAGATATGAAATTTATAGGTTTCGGATATAGAATGATTAAACTGGATACGGATACGGATATGAAATTATGTCGGATTATCCGTCAGTTTTGGATAAATTCGGTTACGGATATTATTTATTTATCGAATTTCAAAAGTAAAATACAAATAACTAATAAAATGGTTACATAACGTGCCTCAATTAGGGATCTTATCCGATCCTAGCCGATATTATCCGAAACTTTCATTTGGGATTCAGTTACGGTTACGAACATTTTTTACATCTGATATCCGATAGTTTCGGTTACGGTTACAGAACTCCCTAACATCCCTGATATTATGTAGATTGTACCCGTGCGAAGCCGGGGCGGGTCACTAGTATATAGTACATTATTACACAAATATATATTTTTGCAACTTCTTGTCGAATTGGAGATTTGTTATTATGTATTAGTATCGAATAGTGGTTTGTTATATCGTACAACTAATGGAGCCACTAAACAAGAGATTTCAAATAGAAGTAAAATTATAAATAATATATATTTAATCATTAAATTAAATCACATTACCAATACGTGAGATTAAGAAAATCACTAAATTATCAATATTTCGGCCGTGTTACGCCTTGTTCACGGGTACACGGGTTAGTTACTTCTTCAGTATAACCGTGATCATAGCAGCTATAAGTTGCAGCGATTTGTTACTTTTACGTATATATAGAGACAGCGTCAGATTTAAATAATGTATAAATTCACTTTAAGAAAACTACGAAATTTTCAGCGGAGTTACTATTATTTTTTTTTTTTGAGTATATCTTAGTTTACTTTTTTTAAGTAGGAAAAAATAAGTACACTCGGCTGCTCCAGCGGCATAAGTTCTCAGAGTATCCGAGTAGAGAGAAGAATGATAGGATGAGTTTAAAGTCTAGTACAAACTTTGCTTAGTTTGAGACCAGATAAACTAACTCATCCGCTGTATTCAAATCTAGATTGTCATCAAATCTATTCTATTTATGTACATATTGCAAAAAAATGCATTTAAATACATAATTAGATCAGTTCTTCAATACTCGCAATACAAATTTAATTTGGGCCTAGATAACGCTGTGTGAATTCTGATTTATTATTTTTGTTGTTCCCTATAGTAAAACTTATCCGCTGTATTAATGGCCCCGCTCTGCAACTAGAACGATCCACCCCAGTACAAACCAAACAACAATATTATAGTCATCAAATCTAGATTGTTCTATTCTATTTTATTTATGTACGTATGTATTTATAAAAAAATGTATGTAAGTACATAATTAGATCAGTTCTTCAATACTCACAGTACAAGCTTAATTTGGTACTCTAGTACCGAATTCACATAACGCTATCTATAGCGTTGTGTGAATTCTGATTTATTATTTTTGTTGTTCCTTATAGTAAAACTTATCCGCTGTATTAATGGCCCCGCTCTGCAACTAGAGCGATACACCCCAGTACAAACCAAACAACAATATCATAATCATCAAATCTTGAATTTATTGTCCGCTGGAAGCTATAAAAATAATGAATATAGATATAAAACGTAGCAACGTAGATGAAAGTTTTTATTTCTTGATATTTAGGGTTCAGTGTCTTTAACGACTAGTTGTAACCAGCGACTCTACGCAGAATATTAGCATGGTACTCGCTGATAATGTAGGTATATATTTGAAAGAATCTTTAAAATCGGTCCAATATTTATTCTATTTTATTCATTACATTAATACCTAACTTAGAACTTTTAAGTAAAATTTCTAAGTATTATAATAGGATAGAAAAGAGAAAAATAGATGGTGCACCCGTTCATAATATAAAATGATGTAGCTTCCACTGTCTGTTCGCATAGATCTTTTAAACTACACAAGGGATTTTAATGTAGTTTTTATCAAAACATAGAGTGATTCAAGAGGAAGGTTTATATGTATATTAATACATGTACACTATAAAATAATTTCACTTCCGCTGCCTGTTCGCATAGATCTTTTAAACTACACAACGGATTTTAATGTAGTTTTTATCAAAACATAGAGTGATTCAAGAGGAAGGTTTATATGTATAATAATACATGTACACTATAAAATAAAGTCACTTCCGCTGTCTGTTCGCTTAGATCTTTTAAACTACGCAACGGAATTTAATGCAGTTTTTAGTAATAGATAGAGTGATTCAAGAGGATAGTTCATATGTATAATACATGGACACCCATGTAAAGTCAAGGTTAATAGCTAGTTAATAATAAAAAAGAAGAATTATTATACTCAGACCCAACAATATCTATTCACCTAATCTGTAAGAATATTCTTCCGTGTCTGCCGACATCGGGTCTCACCAAGATTAATTAGAAACTCGAAACTCTTTGCCTCTTTCCAAATTATTAAATTGAAATTTGAATAATTTTACAATGAAAGTATATTTCAAAATGAAAGTGGGACAAATTAAAAAAGCTAAAATAAAGCTAATATTATCTACGGCCTTTGTGGTGCAGCGGGGTAGCACACCGCTTTATTTCTGATGGTCGCGGGTTCGAACTGTCTCGGAGTGTGATAATTTATCTTCTGAATGAAAAACTGTTTTTAACTATGTATTGTTAACATAATCTTCTTCTTATATATAAGAGAGAAATTATTACAGTATTTGACAGACAGTCTAAAAACGAGTCTGTCCCAGCCAAGCGGGATGGATATGGTCACATTACCCACAACAGATGCGGCGGTGCGATGTTCTTTATTAACTTTGCATGTTTTTTATTTATTTTTATGACGGTAGTGGAATGGAATAATATGTTTGTCTGTGTAATATTTCGCTATTATTTATTCACTAACTTACGCGTAACTTCATCTGTGTTTTGAGATAAAAAATTTGCCTTTGTTAGAACTCAGGATGTAGTATATCTTCACATCTTGAAATTGAAGAAGATGAATCCATATTTAATAATAAAGATACATATAAAAAGAAAGAAAAACTTTTATTGTGAATCATTATAAATAAACATAAATATACTTATATATAAACAATATACATACCTATATATATACCCCAGCTGACCCCGCAAACGTAATTTTGCTATATAAATTAAATTCGCTATTAAAAAATAGCGCCTGGTGGTTAGAAGGGTGAAAATTTAAAGCTATATGTATTTTTTTTAATTGCCAAATAAAAAAAAATGAAAAGTAAAAAACAAATCGTACGGAGCCACCCTTAACACTTAGAGGTATATAAATAATAAATCTATTCTCAGACGTACTGAATATACATAAAAATTTCATCAAAATCGGTCAAACCGTAACCGTTTCGGAGGAGTATAAACACGAAACCTGTCACAAACATTATATATATTAGATATATATATATATATACGTAAACATACGCACAAATATCTCAAAATCATTGGTGTTACACGTAAAACTATATCAACAACTAATGTGACTAAAATCACAAGTTTTAAAACAAATATTATTTCCATTTCGTCAAGATACGGTCAATAATTCAAACATGGACATCGTGCTATAATCGCTTACAACAGAAACTCAATTTATGTCCTCAATATACGAGTACTAGATCCAGAGATTACCTAGTCAACAATGATGCATAGCGGCCCACCACTTAAGTTAATATAGCTTAGTGTACACTCAGCTTCATAAACGAATATTCTGCCGAGTCTATAAACGTCTGGTCTCTGTTTGCAACTTCTATAACTTGACCACGATTGACCCCGATATATAAAAAGTAAAAGTAATTAAAAAAATAATAGTAAGCATATTATTTTTATATATATTTATAGTCAGTTACTATAACATTACATTATATATCATATATACTATTACAAATATTATACTGTTATATATACAAACATTGAATCTAGAATAATATAGCTTAATGTAATTATATTCTGCTTCTACTATTAAACGTCTCAGTTTCTGCTTGTGACTTCTATAACTCGACCACAGTTTGATGCCTATAAAAAAGTAAAGTAATTAAAAAAACAATTTAATATACTGTCAGATACTATATACTTGAATCCAGAATAATATAGTTTAGTGTGCATTAAGCTTCATAACCGTCTCGCCTCTGCTTGTGCCTTCCATAACTTGACCTCGATTGACCTCGATATGTAAAATCAAAAAGTAATTACAAAAACAATATACTGTACAGTTAAATACAATATACGAGTACTAGATCCGGAGATTTCCTAGTCAACAATGATGCATAGCAGTCTACTAATTAAGTTAATATAAGTTAGTGTACACTCAGTTTCCTAAAGAATAGAATAGAATAGAATAGAAAATCATTTATTCAAATAAACTTACATTGAAGCACTTTTGAATAGTCATAACATTTTTTTTAATCAACCGCTCATTCGGAATGCTGTCTCATCACAAGAAGAACAAGCAAGAAACTTGTGTGTTGCTCTTTTAAATAATTTATTCTTACTTACAATTTAAGTTTAAGTGTGTGAATACAAAGGTCTTGCCTCCTAGTAAAAAATAATATTTTATTACTTTAAATACACATATAATAACATAATAAACATCCAGACCAGACAAACAAACATTCTCATACAAGATAATAATGTAACGAGAGAAACACACAATACAAATGTCTGCATCGTGTGAAGAATTTGAACCTACCACAATTAGAAGTAAGGCGGTGTGCTAATCTCCTACACCACCGGGGCCGTCCCTAACGTCATAGTTGACAGCTCTGACTACCCCATTTATATTAACAGTCTTGAAAATATATTACAATATAACTTTATGGTTATACGTTACGATAATTCTGATATTGTACATAAAATTTAAGTGTCCCCTAAAATAATATTGACCAACCTTGACTAAACAATGTATATGGAGCTGACTGTACCCTACCCTAGTTTTGGAAGAGGTAAGACTATAACTCCGCTGGTTTCAAATATGCTGCTATTCTGCAGAAATTAATATTATGTCCCCATGACAATCTCGTACTTTAACCTTTCAAGCAAAAGGAAGCTTAGACTTATAACTTATGAACTGAAGAAGGGATTATTAGTAATGGACGTAACTCCCATGGTTAATGTTGCGGGTGAATGATACGATGTTGTTGGTCGAGACGATGTATATTACAGATGATAATAAACTGACAATATGTACATAGAAATAATGATCTTATATACTAAATAACAATAGGAAAATGTAAGATGGAGTGACACAGTTTAGACACGGCAATGCTTAGTAGACAATATTGAATTTGTCTTACTAGACATTATTAAATGCAATTATTATTTTGATGTATCTAGGTGACTGTGTCACATAGTTAACAATTTATTTTGTTAGGTTGACCTCCCGCTGGCAACTGGATAAGTTCCTAGTGAATTTACTACGACGGGCCAACTGACCTGACATCATGTTCATCGTATCATCTTTCGCTGGTGCCCCGCCTGTGCCAACGGTTTACGCTGGGAAAGGAAATATAAGTAATAGACTCTCATTGTCAACAATTTATTTTGTTAGGGTGACCCCCCTGGAAACCATCGTGATAAGTTCCTAGTGAATTTACCACAGTGGGGCAACTGACCTGACCTCATGCTCATCTTATCATCCTCCACTGGTGCCCCGCCAGTGCAGACGGAGCATTCCATTATAATTATCATCAATAATAAATATCGATCAATCGTCTAATTACAGGCTTAATGTGGTATACAAACAAAACATACACTTCATCTTTGTAATATATGTACTAGATAGATTACAAGCAGTGCCGCGGTTTCAACCTCGTTAAATTTCTATATATAAATTTGAATAAAAAATATAGCCTATATGTAATTCTAATAAGCTATATTACTGTAAAGTTTCATCAAAATCCGTTCAGTAGTTTTTGCGTGAAAGAGTAACAAACATCAATACTCACAAACTTTCGCGTTTTAAGATTTATCTTCTGAATGATCAAAATGGTTTTTATCACCTGTTGTTGTTATAATCTTATTATTATAAAAATGAAATGGTTGTTAGTCACACTAAAACTTGAAAAAGGCTTGATCAATTTGGATGATTTATCTTATAAATATTTGTAGTAGTCCGAGGAAGTTTAAGTGGTGACAAAATGAGAGGAAATCACATGGTAAATATTAAAAACAGCAATTTTATTTTCCCAAACAAACCGTTCGCACATGTCAAACGTTCCGGACCCTCCGTTTAGAAATTTATTGCGTAACAAAACTTCAAAAAATCTTTGACATATTGTTTAATTCTGAGGTGGAACTGTGTCGTGTATATTTATAGTTATATGTATTGTATGTATGTATTTGAGTATGTATATATTTATTGCTGTGTATGTATATTTATACGTTAAGTATGTTTGAAGACCTATTTACCTATATTAGGTAAATTATAAGTTAGTCCTTTCCCACCACTGCCCATCAACCGCTTCTTGTTCTTACCTAGGTTAGGCATTCTCTACCAGCTAGGTAGAGAAAGCCATATGTCATTAGGTTAGCTAAATTGTACAAGTTCAGAGGAGCAACAAACGAAAAAATAAATAACAAATAAATAATTTAACATTGATCCTAACAGTACAACAACTAAATATTTATCATCACTACATATTATAAAACAAAGTCGCTGTCGCTGTCTATCTGTACCTATGTATGCTTAAATCTTTAAAACTACGTAACGAACTTTGAACTTGTTTTAATAGATTTCAAAAAAACAGCAATATTCATAATATTAATACTAGATTTAAAGACAAACTTGCTGTCCCCAAGTATCGTTTAGAAAAAGTCCATATGTCTTTCATGGGAATAGGTATAAAAATTTACAATAAGTTACCAAAGGATATGTTGGAATTACCCTTAAATAAATTCAAAACATCTGTTAAGTCATATTTACTGTGCAAAGCCTATTACTCACTAAACGATTACTTGAATGACGAGCGTGTATGGCAATAGTTGTACATGCACTGAATTTTCATTTAATGTTAGACATAGACACCTATATAATTATACAGTTCTTCTCAATTAGATCGATATACCGAACTGGTCCGTAGGGAAAAAAATAAAATTAGAATGTAAAAATTTGACGTTCATAAGCGGCTAAAATGTCCTACGTAAATAAACGATTTTTGAATTTGAATTTGAAAAAGATAGAGTGATTCAAGAGGAAGGTTGACATGGCGAGGAATGTATACATGGCGAACTTAATGCCTGATGGTATTCTTTACCAGTCAACCGTCGCGTTGATCAGAGATAATAATATGGCTAATAATTTATATGTATAATACATGCGTTATACAAGAACAAGTCTTGAAATTCAAAGATTTGATGCATGCGTGCCGGGACGGATCGCTAGTATAGTAATAAAAAAAGTAATTCCTCCCGCCCTAATTTAATATTCATTCGCATAATAGACGCGGAATTGAAAGTAACTGAGAAAAAAATTGGATCGCCTTCAACAAAGGGCAAATCGGACTGTCTGAAACGAGCCCGTAACAATGGGCCACGTTATTGAATAGGCTTCTATGGAATCAAGATTTCCTGTTATGCTGATCGCGATTTGTTTTCTCATTTAATAGCGGATACATTGCAGTTTAAAGTATCAACACTTACTGTCTTATTGCAAAGAGATAAACCTGGTTTATTACTAGTAATGGACCATTCGGGTCATTGGCTAAAATATAGTCGAGCGCAGTGATGGCTGGCTCATCCATTATACTCGTGAACGAGTGCTGCTTGTAAAAACTGGTCTGCTCTAAACACTACGACTGATTTACTCTTATTTAGTTGCACAACTAGTTGGTTGTATATTTAATATTCTCTCTATTCGAGTATTTAATTAAATTAGTGCTATTTGGTAGTTTGTATCATTCAACTTAACAATGTAAAGTTACAATAAAATTATTAAAAAGAGCAACACGCAAGTTTCTTGCTCGTTCTTCTTGTGATGAGACAGCTTTCCGAATGAGGGGTAGAATAAAAAAAAATGTGTGTAATAATAAAAAAAATCAAAAGTGCTTCAATGTAAGTTTGGTCCGTCTACCTCGGTCAAACATTACCTACCGTCTACTTCGGTCAAACATTATTAGGGAGATCGCATGTCTAACTTTAAACCATAGACAAACCATGATATAGAGATAAACTTCGTTGTATAATAAGGTATATGTGGTGAATAGAATAGAATAGAAAGAAAAGAAAATCATTTATTCAAATAAACTTCATTTAAGCACTTCTGAATAGTCACAGTTATCATTCTTTCAATCTACCGCTCATTCGGAAAGCTGTCTCATCACAAGTAGAACGAACAAGAAACTTGCGTGTTGCTCTTTTAAATTATCATTGTAACTTTACATTTCCATTTCGAAACGTGCGAATACAAACCACCAATTCGCTCTAATTTATTAGGGTCAGATATTAAGTACACAATAGGATTAAAACAGTCTTAGTGATTAGAGCAGACCAGTCCCTCGACAGCAGCACTCGTTCACGAGCATGACGTATGAGCCAATAAAAAAATGTTGTGTGTAAATAGCCAGGAAATCAGGTACCGGGGCTTTTTCATGATAAAATATATATGTTATTATTGTCTAAGTATTTTGTAAATTATCTTGGAAGCTGACTGCCCACATAATTATGTTAGTATCGTTCAGAAGTGTATTCTTTAGTCTAATGCCACAACAGTTCATAGATCGTTCGAGGAATCGAACCCGCGACTATGAAGTATCTAAAACTGCTTGACCACAGAGTCCACGTTGAAACATGTAAATACTTATCTATAATATTTCACCATGAAAATAAGTCCGGTGAATAAACTTATCCACGGTCTCCAAGGGTGTACTTAGATTAGGGTAGTTAATAAATTAAACTACAGAAATCCTTCCACAGTGGTTGTTATATTTTGTAGTATATTTTTTCTGACTACGCTAATGCTGTTGGCCGCAGCTGGCCTTTACAGCTTCACCGGACGATAGGGGGCGAATGCAGATAGCGCTCCAAACTAAAGAAAGGACTTATGGAGCGAGTAAAGGCCAACTCTCGCCTGACGGATACGACACCAGTCAGAGGGTACCGCTAAGGGTTCGAACCTCGACTCAGGCCGTTGTAATTTCGATCACCGTTTGAATTGGACGGGGGATCGATCGGAGGGGGAAATCAAGTGGGGCATCTGTTCTTTTATTCACATAAAAATAGTATTCTTATGGCATTGGCATCATTATTCAAGTACACTCATTTAAGAATAGTCCTTATTTTTATTCATAATTAAGTATTAGGACAGGAGGTGAGTGCAGATGGCACTCCACACCCGCGGAAGGACTTATAGAGCGGCTGAAGGCCAACTCCCGCCTGACAGATATGGCTTTAGTCTGAGGGCACCGCTAGAGGGTTCGAACCTCGGCTCAGGCTGTTGTAACATCGGTCCCCGTTTGAATTGGACGGGGATCGATCGGAGGTGATATATTTTATAATTAACAAAACGCTTATATTGATTTCACGCAGAAATCTTAACATCGAGATGTAGGAAAATTAATAAAACTTATCAACGCCATCTAGTGGTACCGTTGTAGAACTAAAAGTAAACAAATGCGATCTCGTTCGATTGTACCGGGAGCTTTTAATTCACGAGCAATAAAAACCTAAACCGGCAGTCATTACCGAAGAAATAATTTCGCCAAGTTTCTACTAACGACAAAAAGAAAATCCACACGACCATTAACTCTGTCCTTTTGTAGATCTCGGCCGACATTACAGGGATATATTACCAATTGGTTAGTTATAGTCCAAGGTCCCATAACACAAGTGCAATCCGGAATAAATGTATACACGTTACATTATGAAAATTTAATCTTTATTTTTTTAAATATTTACATCTAAAATATGCTGGTAAGAGCTCACCGTACCCCATAGGAAATATATATAGAATAGAATTCGAATAGAATAGAAAATCATTTATTCCTATAAACTTAATTTAAGTACTTTTGAATAGTCATAGTTATCATTTTATCATCATTTCAATGATTCAATCATTGATCAATGATCAAATCATTTTATCATCTTTTAATCTACCGCTTATTCGGAAAGCTGTCTCATCACAAGAAGAACGAGCAAGAAACTTGGGTGTTGCTCTTTTAAATAATGGTTGTAATTTACATTTCTAACTCGAAACATGCGAATACAAACCACCAACTAGCATTAATTTAATATATGTCCTAAAAATCATATAATAATCTTATTTATTAGCCAGATTAGAACTGGAACATCTGTTCCTTCCACTTCTTGTCACGTACCAGTTCCAAGTGCTTGCAGCGCAAACGATTATAAGACCCATCTGATGGTAAACGGTTACCGTAGCCTATGAATGCCTGAAACACCAGAACCAATATATCGTCATTAAAAGCCAATAATTCTAAGTGATATCAGTTGATTAATTCAGTTCTCATGTCGAAATCATTCCGAACTGACGGTAGATTTGACACATCATAAGACTCTGTAATAGACCTACATGAATAAAGATATTTTGAATTTGTTAACTGCGAAAACTAATACTAGCAATGTACAAAAGGATTTCACATTATCTCTAAACATTAATTACAGTTACCGTATAACTATTCTACAAATACATAACAAAATACCACAGGTAATTCGAGAGATGGCGTTAAATAGATTTAAAAAAGAATTACATTACATTTAAGGTTGCCTGGAAGAGATCGCTTTTTAGCGATAAGGCCGCCCATTGTTACCTCTTTGTCTTGTTTATTGTATTATATATATTTTTTTATCATTTTGTACATAATTGTATATGTAATTGTATTTTCTGTGAGAGGAACAATAAAGAGTTTCATTCATTCATTCATTCATTACACCAATGGCTCGTGAAAAAATGCTGTTACTCTTTGCGGGAATTGACCTGACATCTGATATTCTTATTTATAACTAGCTGTCCCGGCATCCGTTGTTTTGCCTTAAAATAAAAAACACATTTAGGGGTGGACTACCCCTAACATTTAGGGGGATGAAAAATAGATGTTGGCCGATTCTCAGACCTACTCAATACGCTCACAAAATTTCTTGAGAATCGGTCAAGCCGTTTCGGAGGAGTATGGGAACGAAAACTGAGACACGAGAATTTTATATATAAGATAAGATATTTTCTACCACTCTTTCTGAACGCAGAAGTCTTTCTCCTTCCATAAGCAGGAACTTGGTCCAGCAGTGATGATAAAAATGGAGAAAAGGTAATATTTATTAAAATTTATGACTTTATGTCTCGCGATGTACGACCCCCGAGTGCTCTCGAAACTAAAGGGTAAAGTTTATAAATCTATCATAGGACCTGTCATTTTGTATGGATCTGAATGTTGGGCCGTTTATTGTAAAAGTAATTGTTGTGAATTATAATTTGCATGCCCTCTGAACATGAGGCGAACATTTGTACTGTTGTTGTAAATGTTGAAGTAAATAGAATATCTATCTATCTATTAATTGTGAGCTCTCTGACTATAGCAGGCGTGTCCGAAAACTGACTGTGTCAACAGAACAGCCCGTAGATTTATATTCTAACACAAATTATTATACTTATGATATATTGATTTGTTTTGAATGTACAGATCATGAATTATTTTATTATTAGATTTATGAATACGTTTTGACTTGTAAATGTAAACTTACAAGGATTATTTAAAAGAGCAACACACAAGTTTCTTGCTCGTTCTTCTTGTGATGAGACAGCTTTCCGAACGAGTGGTAGATAAAAAACAAATTGTTATGACTGTTCAAAAGTGCTTAAATTAAGTTTATTTGAATAAATGATTTTCTATTCTATTCTATTCTATTCTAATAAATTAGCAACATATGTTTACTATAGGCCTATATCCTTAAAGGAATAATAATAATTGTAAGGTTTCGGCCCGTAAGTGTGGAGAAAACCAGCAAAATCTGAGAAAAAATAAAAACTCTTTATTGTGCATAAAAGAAACAAATAATTACAAAAAAGAAATAAAAAAAGAAGGATATTCAAACAAAAGGCGGCCTTATCGCTTAAAGCAATCTCTTACAGAGGAATAGAGTAGAAGTTTGTCTGCTTTGTATATATGTAATACGTCTTACAATAGTATTTAAGTCTACATATTTTGTAGTCAAAGCTCTATAATTGAGTTCCTTAGAAAGTGTATAATATGAATGTGGATGGATGTAAAGGGAGGGGACGCCCTAAGAAAAGATGGATGGATTGTGTGAAAGATGATATGAATAAAAGGAGAGTATGTTCAGATATGACGACCGATAGAGAGCAGTGGAAGAGATTGATAAAGGCAAGGCAATGATAAGACTGATTTAAGAAAAAAAAGTTACACTTACCAGTCCTTCTCGACTAAAATAACTAGTGTCCAGCTCTAGTTACTTTTGTTGAGAAGAACTGGTACATGACAAAAATGTTCCATATAAATAAATCAATTTGACCTCATATGAACTTATGTAAATTATATACAAAAAAATACAATACACATTACAAAAGAATTTCAAACTTATGTCCTTTACAATTTGGTTCTAAATATAAAATACCCTAACCCTAGCGTCTATTACATAAAAAAAATATACAATATACATTACAAAAGAATTTCAAACTTATGTCCTTTACAATTTGGTTCAAAATATAAAATACCCTAACCCTAGCGTCTAACTGTATATTTAGAAGCTAGACAGTACACAACTAAGAATATTACTGTACAAGGAGCAATCTCATTAGCCGTGAAACCGTGGGGTCCGCCCATCGCTAGATTTATGCCGTTATACCAGCGGCGAATCTTCAGGGTGTGGTCCAATCTATGAGAGAACAGCGAACTCATAATTATCTTATATAGTATATACGAATTAGATATATGAGTAATTTAGTGACATATATTTATTAGATAATATGCAAGAGATCCATGAAATAATTTCTTGTAAATGATCTTGGTACAAACTATTACAGTAATACTAGTAGTAGTAAGGGGAAAAAAGATTGTTAGTAATGTATACATATATATCTATACCTATAATTAGGAAAATCATGGTATCTTATCACGTTTTATTTCTTTTTTGTAATTTTTTCATGTAATTACAAAACAATATATATTTAAGTATTTCTATCATCTGTCTGTATATATAATACAATCTCTGCTTAGCTAGAGATGTCTAGTCTAACAATAATCCAACGTTAAATGTACATTTCAAAAATTGTGCAGGGTTTTTATTATTATGAAAATTGTTTCTTATTAGTGCCCGCGGTTTCACTCGCATGAAATTTACAGATTATATGTTATTCTGATGTATAAACTATATTATTATAAACTTTCATTAAAATCCGTTCAGTAGTTGCGTGAAACAGTAACAAACATCCATCCAACCACCTACCCATCCACACTCACAAACTGTCGCGTTCATTAGTAACATGTTATATGTGCCATAAAATTGATCGAAACAAATAAACAAAACAAAAAAATATGTATTAAACCAACTCTCTCAATTCTCATAACTTGGACCACGCGTTAACATTTCAGTCCGCGATAATCACGCTTTTGGCCTTTGAAATTAAATCGCGGCCCGCAATCAATTACCAGACCGACGGACGGTTTTTCGTCTAAATTATGTTGTGCCGCATTCAATGTGTCTCTCGTTCAGTTTAAATTTAATCGTCTTGCTGTACCAAACTGCTGAACTGTACCTTAATTTGATAGGAAAAATATATCACACGTAACTTTTAGAGATACTTAACCAGATTATTTTAGACATATAGTCTTTTTTTTCGTTTGTTGTTTATATTGTATTTTTTCCATTGCACTGAATAAAATATTTTTCTTTCTTTCTTTCTTTCTTTCTTTCTTTCTTTCTTTCTTTCTTTCTTTCTTTCTTTCTATAGTCAGTAACTAAACTCTATATTGCAAAGTACGTACTCTTAAAAATGTACTTTAAAAAAAATACAAGAAGACAAACATATACTAACATAGTACTCATATACTATACTAGCAATGCCTCCCGGTTTCGCATGGATGTATTAAAAAAAATACTCTTAGGTTAGAAAACGTAAAAATTTTTTTAATGCAATTTATTTAGGTGCTATGTGCACCTAAATAAATTGAATTAAAATCGGTATTAAAAAATAGAGGTTGGTGATAGAAGGGTGAAAATTTAGGGTTGGAAGTATTTTTTAATAACACATAAAAAAAATTTAAAAAAACTTTGCCCAATTATTAAAAAAATGTTAAACCTTTAGGGGTGGATAAGGGATATCCACCCCTAACATTTTTTATTTTCTTAGGGGTATGAAAAATAAATAGTAGCCGATTCTCAGATCTACTGAATATGCATCTAAAATATTATAAAAATCGGCCAAAGCGTTTCGGACGAGAATCACTGTGACACGAGAATTGTTCCAAATGTTCCCAAATTCTAAACCTACGTGCTAAATTACATGATACCTTTAAGTTATCAAGACATAATGAACAAACAAACTCATTGTGCGTTCATATTCACATTCAAATTTAAAATATCTTTATTCATGTAGGTCTATTACAGAATAGAATAGAATAGAATAGAAAATCATTTATTCAAATAAACTTACATTGAAGCACTTTTGAATAGACATAACATTTTTTTTTTTAATCTACCACTCATTCTGAATGTTGTCTCATCACAAGAAGAACAAGCAAGAAACTTGTGTGTTACTCTTTTAAATATATGACTCAGATGCAGACTCTTATGACATGTCAAATCTACCGTCAGTTCGGAATGATTTCGAGACTAGAACAACTGACAAGAAACTCAGCTCGTATTCTTTTCAAATAAATGTTGTACATGTTTACAATAATACACAGACATTAAAATTCAAATTTGGAAGAATAGAGTGACCACCAGCATATGCTATCGCAAAGAACAAAAAATTTTATCAGTGTTCGCAACCTGAACACTGAGCAGACCAGTCCCCACAAGATGCACCAGTTCACGAGTATGACGAAAGTAATTACTAACCTGTACTATACATCTTATTAATTAGCATTCGTAATCATTAGAAAACTTAAAGTTTTTCATTAAAAACTCGAAATCAAACGGGCGAAATGGCCTTTGACGCAGTCCATTACAGGCCGCATTTAATTAATTCAACTTTTTCGTGCGGCAGCTTTCACGAGTACTTTTTTATATAATTCAATCTACACTTTGAATATAAAAACATATTTATACTTTGTTATATACGAAGCATTTATACTTATATGTATTTACGTAAATAAAACAGGTACCTATACATAAAACATTCACTCTTCGGTAATGGAAACACCGTTAACAAACTTTAGCGTCTTAACGAATAGTTTTCAAATATTGTAAGCCTGTCGTATGTGATGAAGGTAAACATCATCATCTGTTTCTTTCTTAACCCATTTATTTGTGGTCGGCGTTATATGTTTTTCTCTTCCATTCATCCCTGTTTGCAGTCATCTCGTTAATTACTCCGTTTCTTACCATATCATCTTTCACACAGTCCATCCATCTGTTTTTCGGCCTTCCTCTCTCTTTATAACCATCCACATTCATGTGATGGAAGTAAACATAGACTATTATAGTCATAAATCATTATTAGTCATAAAAGATTATTTATTATAGTCATATATAGTCATAAATCATCGGTAGTCATAAAATCGCCGTCAAAAGCTACTAGTTCACAGGAACACTGAAATAAGATGACATTTCACAGTTAAATATCGACAAAAGGCCCAAAACCATTCGTACAACTGAACCGAACTCTTAACTTTTAAGGTTTATGCTAATTTCCATAGTTTGAACTGACGTCGAACTTTCTGAGATACGGTACTACGAAACTGTTTAGCTTTGAACAAAGTTATTCTACTTTATGGACAATAGACATTTATAGGAGAGTTCACTAGTAGTAACAACATACAGACAGACATTTTACTAATATAGTATTCATATACTACACTAACGACCCGTCCCGGCTTCGCACAAATCATTGAATTTCTTGGCTTATTCTTTACTATAACACGTATGTATTATATATATGTAAACATTACCCTTATATCACTCTATCTATCACTGAAAAATACATTTAAATCTATTTAGTAGTTTAAAAGATTAAAGCGAACACACAGCAGAAACTACTTAATTTTATACTATATAAAGATCTGTAATACTTTCAACCAGGTAATTGAATTCTTTAAAATTTATTCTGAACCTAACTAAATTATAAAGTTAATAATCATATATATATGACAGCTAACTGTGGTTGTGCTGGAATGATGAAATGGTTCATCCGTCCGCTCAGCCTGCAAATGTGGAGATTATGAGCAGATGAGGTCAGATCAGTCCATCGTAGGAAATTTACTAATTTATCACAATGATAGAGGGAATCACGTGGAGGTAAAATTGCTAGCTATGGGTCTATCAGCCCTCATTACTAGCAATCCCCATTCCCAAATAAGGGTGTTAAAATATAACACATATGCAAATGTACGCAGTGGTCACGGAACGTGTTACTCGAATGTTCACCCTCGACCGGCTAGCGTAGGCGTGAAGATATCGCTAAATTAAATAGGGGTTGTACACGCAACCTACTAGTTGTGTGTGACCATAATGTAATGTGGTCGTAGGACATTTTAATTTTAACTAGTTGTGACCGCAACTTCTGATGTATATACGGCCACGATGGTCTAAATGTTTAGCCCCATGAAGGGAAGCTATACAATAAAGTTTCATCGGTCTAACTTCAAAAATGACGAGTGTCCGTACAAACTTTCATCCCCTATTTTATTTTACGTCCTTAAAGGTAAAATTTTTACAAACGGAATATCATGTTACATAATTCTATCATCGAAAATGACGATACATCCATACGACGATACTTTCAACCCTTTTTCTTTTTATAGAGTAGCCTATGTCTTTCCTCAGCATCTAGACTATCTGTGTACCCAATTTCATTTAAATGTTCAGTAGTTTTGACGTGAAAGCGCGACAGACAGACAGACAGAGTTACTTTCGCATTTATAATATTAGTAAGAAAGTAAGGATTATCCTTACTAATGTAAGGGTAAGTATACTACATATAATGAAATATATATAAATCATCATATATAATCATATATATAAATAACTCGCTATGAATTTATGGAAACATAAATTAACACATCCATGGCATGCTCGTGAAACGAAAGTCATCCCATTGAATCAGACCGCATTCAATTTAGGGTTGTGCACTTTGTAATCGCTAAATTGTCCGCGACAACGCAGACTCATGATGACTATTGGTTTGACGTGCTACCGAACAGGGCGAGGTAAACTGAAGCGAAGCCGGGATATTAATATAATAATAAGTACTTGCACAGACACAACCAGGTAGCCAAAATACTCCATCAAGAACTAGGTCTGAAGGACGGACTACTACTTCCTTAGCGGATGCCTACGTCATAACATCTACCTGCATGCCAAATTTCAGCCCGATCCGTCCAGTGGTTTGGGCTGTGCGTTGATAGATCGCTATGTCAGTCATCTTTGAGTTATATATATTTAGATACATAAAAAAACAGTAATAATATCAGGACAATTCACACAGCGCCATCTAGACCCAAGTTAAGCTACCTAAAGCTTATATTTTAGCTACTAGACAACTAATAATAATACAGATTTACTTAATTCAAATTAAAAAAAATGTGCCTTTTTAAATCTTGAGTAGCTCCATTAAATTGCGATCTGTCAATTTGTTATATAATAATAATTTGTCCGGGATACCACTGAACGCATGGTAACAAGTACAATTCAGTACAGTCCCGCCTCTATATGAACTATCGGGGTCAACAATCGCGTTTACCTAGATAAGGGTGAAGGGTAGTAGCTAGAATTAATCAGTGAATGTTAGTTAGGTATCATACCTTTGGTTTTATATCTTTTTGTTAGACTGAGCATAATAGCTTCAAATCAAATCAAACCTTTGTTAGGCCGAGCACGGGTATAATACCATCAAATCAAATCAAATTATCTTGTTCCTGCAGGTTTATTAATGACTCTTATGATGTTAAATCTTCCGTCAATTCGAAGTGATATTCTATTCTATTCTTTGTTCATGCAGGTCTATTACAGACTGTTATAATATATCAAATCTACCGTCAGTTAACAGTGTTTTAGAACTGAGAAGAACTGACAAGAAACTCAGCTCTTATTCTTTTCATATGACCATCAAGATATCTTTGTTCATGCAGGTCTATTATAGACTGTTATAATATGTCAAATCTACCGTCAGTTAACAGTGTTCTAGAACTGAGAAGAACTGACAAGAAACTCAGCTCTTATTCTTTTCATATAACCATCATTTTGATGTTGTTCATGATCTTTGTTCATGTAGGTCTATTACAGACTATTATAATATGTCAAATCTACCGTCAGTTACCAGTTTTCGTGCTAAGAAAACGTGACAAGAAACTCAGCTCCTATTCTTTTCATATGACCATCAAAATATCTTTGATCAAGCAGGTCTATTACAGACTTATAATATGTCAAATCAAAACAGAACTAACAAAAAACTCAGCTCTTATTCCTTTAAAATGAGATTATACTTACGTACGTACTTACTTCATAGAATAAGCATTTTTCACCAAAGTAGTAATATATCCACTACACGCTTTGTTTACAGATTCTAGTTCCGGTGATTAGGGATGTAACATTCCAACATAATAAATAAATTATTAATTACCCTTTTTTTAGTGTAGTAATCCATTCATATTCAGACATCATCCAGACATTTGAATTCCAATAAACGCAGTGTAAATCAGTTGTGTTGTATCATTGCATTGCTCACAGTGCTTATCTACCAGAAAAATATATATAATACTAGCTACTCGCCCCGGCTTCGTACGGGTGTACATGTATTATACATATAAACCTTCCTCTTGAATCACTCTATCTATTAAAAAAACCGCTTCAAAATCCGTTGCGTAGTTTTAAAGATTTAAGCATACATTGGGACGAACAGACAGCGACAGCGACTTTGTTTTATACTATGTAATTATAATGATGATTATTATATAATAATATTAAATATATTAAACATATACTCAGCAAGTCCGTTACATTTCCGGTATTTAGTTCCAATCAGTATCCGGCTCGAAGGACCTTGTTAGAGCTTTTGCAGCTCCAATATAACAATCTTTGATATTATAATTACTTTAACGTCTGATTCTTTACAAAAATATAAAATTGTGACTGACTTTGACGCCGTCTTTTGGACAAGTGGTGGTAGGTTCCATTCGGGGCTTGTCGGTGTCCTCCGGACGGTGACGCTGGTAGCGCTGCTGCTCCATTAAACAGTACACAAACAAAAATGTAAACATAGATTTAATGAAATGCTATTAATTTGAAATTCCAAACACTTATGAATTTCTATAGAAATAATTTATTCTCTAGAAAGAAATAATTTAAACCTATATTATTATTTTTACAGATTAAAAACTAATTTCTCCACATCCCTACCGGTTAGATTATAACCGTAATCCACCGTCGTTAATGCAACATCAGGTGGTTAAACTTTGGGAACCATCTAGAGACGCTGATTTATGTACTTCCTAGGTAATTGAATTTAGAAGTTTACTGTCCTCTCTACCATCATTGGATTATTCGGCGAACTATTCTGTTGGTATGCAAACTTACCTCATAGATCATGCTTGATGGGGGGTACAATGAATTTTATGTAGATGAAGCTATACCGTTTTGTAGGGATAACTAACTAAATATGTTTATTGCCCTTAGAAATGTAGTTTATAACAAGTTGGTACCGTAAAATTAATGGATTTCATAATAATAATGATAACTCAGGACAATTCACACAGCGCTGTCTAGTCTCAAGTTAAATAGCGCTTGTGTTCTAGGTACTAGACAATAAAAGATAGATTTTTTTGGCAGGATATGACACAGAATACCAGCGCTATTACAGTTAGCTGTCACGGCATATGCTGAGTGTCAGCCATGTTGCCAACCATATGTAGAAATAATATAAGACGAATTATTGTAATTGTTCTTAGTGTGTATGTATGTATATATGTATATGAGTGTGTGTGCATATGTGTATGTATATATATATGTGTGTAAAATGTACATTTGTCAAATGTGTAAATGTAATAATGGTTGTCAATAAATGTTTATCTTTCTTTCTTTCTTTCTTTTTTATTGGGTTGTTTGGGCTATTGTCAGATGTTTGTAGCACCTGTAGCTCTGCAACCTACATAGATCTATTGTGCTCGCCCTTTTTCAAAGTTCGCTACCTAGACCCGTCAGGGACAAGAATTGAAGGATATTCTTAGGAGCGATCGTTTTTATCTCCTCGGGAAAGAGTGTAAACTTTCCAAAGGAGATATTTCATTTATGCATGAGTGGGCTAAAACCACATAGGATTTTTGGTGTTTTCTCTTCAGTTTGGCAGAATCTGGAGATTTTTGTCGTGCATAGGCCTAGTGTAGCCATATGCTTAGATATATTTTTTTCTAAATAAATAATATATGTACATAGAAAACACTCAGAACAATAAAAATAAAACTTTGGTATTCGTATATATTTACGAATAATACGTTTGCGTGCGATGAACCCGCGACCATCGGAAGTAAAGCACTGCTAAACAGCTAGACATAATATACATAGGAAACACCAATACCGATTTAAATGAAATTTGGTACACAGACAATCTAGAACCTGAGAAAGGACATGGTCTACTTTTTAATGCGAAAAAGGGTTGAAAGGAGTTGAAAGGGACGATAAAAGGTTCTCCGGAAGTATCGTGATTTTTAAAGCACGAAGCTTGAAACTTATTTTTTAAACTGTTGATTACATATGAATAAAAAAGTCACTCAAAAACTAAAATAAAAGTTTTTAAAAATGTTACCCTTAACGGGTTGAAATAAAAAAGTTTGTATGGAAAATCGTCATCACTGAAGCTAGAACGATAAAAATTTTCTTTGGCATTTTTAGGTTATATTATTAAATTTTTATTTTGATAAGGTCTCTGTAACTGAGAAAGGACATAGTCTACTTTTTAATGCGAAAAAGGGTTGAAAGGAGTTGAAAAGGAAGATAAAAGGTTCTCCGGAAGTATCGTGATTTTTAAAGCAAGAAGCTTGAAACTTATTTTTTAAACTGTTGATTACATATGAATAAAAAAGTCACTCAAAAACTAAAATAAAAGTATTTAAAAATGTTACCCTTAACGGGTTGAAATAAAAAAGTTTGTATGGAAAATCGTCATCACTGAAGCTAGAACGATAAAATTTTTGACTTATTTATTATTAAATAAATGACGACCTCGGTGGTCTAGCGGTCTAGCACACCGCTTTACGACTGATGGTCGTGGGTTCGATTCCTCGCACGAACATTTGTATTCATGAGTATGATTGTTTGTATCGGTCTGGGTATTTTCTATGTATAATATGTATGTATTTACGAAAAAAAAATTATCTATGTATTTGTATCAGTTGTCTAGGACCCATAACACAAGCTTTAGCTAGCTTAACTTGGGTCTAGATGGCGCTGTGTAAATTGTCCTGAGATTATTATTATTATTATTATTATTTTCTTTGGCATTTTTAGGTTATATTATTAAATTTTTATTTTGATAAGGTCTCTGTAACATGTGGCACGAAATCGCGGGCACAGTTAGTTAAATATATTTCTTCAATTGCCTCACGGATCCCTAAAAACTGTGCTGTAAGGTATTTCCGATGGATGTACATGCAAATTGGAACGGATGCAGTTTACCGTGGCTTTATTAGCAGACCTGCAGTTTTATTTTTAATTAGCACCAGCAAGGAACCTCTCCTGTTTCTCTTTATATTACTTCCACCCACAAATTCATTTAATAGCGCAATATAAGCGCTTTTAATATCACTATTAACACTATAAATGTCTTATTTTCATTATATTGTAAAGAAACTTTATTAAGAAAAGTATATATAATAATAATAATAATAATAATAATTTCAGGACAATTCACACAGCGCCGTCTAGACCCAAGTTAAGCTAGCTAAAGCTTGTGTTATGAATACTAGATAACTGATACATATACATAGATATTTTTTTTTCGTAAATACATACATATTATACATAGAAAACACCCAGACCGATACAAACAATCATTCTCATGAATACAAATGTTTGTGCCGTGCGAGGAATCGAAGCCGCGACCATCGGGCGTAAGGCGGTGTGCTAGACCGCTAGACCACCGAGGTCGTCAAATTCGTCGTCGTGTTAGTATTAATATATTAAATTAATATTTTTTCTTCAATTTTATAGAGCGTCATCTAGTGCCAAGCTAAGCAAAGCTAATGTTATATTCCTCTAGTAGTATATAAAAATATAATATGATATGATTGTAACTGCATTCACATAAAATAAAATAAAAGTATGTTATTCACCCTCGAGGTCGTAGCTGAAAATCTGTGTTTTGCTCCTTGAGTGATTCTGCACACTGAGTTATATACCAGTTTTGTATTGCTGTATCACACACATGCAGGTTTACCCTTATTGAATTGTTATATTATAGGTACTTGTGATGTTATAATTAAGCCTATATGTGTGTACTAAGATACAAATAAAAACTATTATCGATCTATACGTATAATTAGTAAAAATCACGGGATCTTACCACGTTTTATATTTATTTGCTGAGTTCCCGATCCGACTCGATCCACCATGTCCGGTTCCGGACCCGATCCACTGGTTGAAACACTACCGAAATATCGGGAACTCAGCAAATAAACATAGAACGTGGTAAGATCCCGTGATTTTTACTAATTATACGTATAAATAATGACCGCGTCAAATTTAGTATATTATCTATCTATCTATCACATATTAAAGAGCTCGACGTGTAATACAAACACATATAAATATATGTATATGTAAATAAGTCATTGACATTTATTATTTGAATATGGCGCGCATTTTTAGTTGATTAAATTTAAACGTACGTCATTCGTTGTAAATGTGTCTAGATGTTTGTAACAGATTTGCTTTATTATACGTGTATAATTGTTTATAATTTGAGTTGATAATATTGAATTAATAGCGTTAAATTGTTGTTTCTCTTTTCGGGTGGATAAAAAATACGAGCTGAGTTTCTTGTCAGTTCTTCTCATCTCGATATCATTCCGAACTGACGGTAGATTTGACATATCATAAGAGTCTGTAATAGACCTACATGAATAAAGATATTTTGAATTTGAATTTGAATTGATACTATTAGTAATGCGCTGTTATGCTTGATAAGAACAACTATTTGTAATAAATTTAATCTCTAATCTTAACTTTAACACAATTGAGTATATTATTTCATTAAAAAAGGGTTTTGCAAAATTCATAATACGTTATATATATAATATACTAAATGACCCCGCAGATGGTGTATTGCCATGAATCCCTGAGACAAATTTGACATTACCAATGTTCCCAGATATTTGCTATTATTAAATAGTGTTGTGACATTATCATAATTTAATAACTACGATAATGCCCAACACTATTAAATACCCATTTTTAAAAATAAAAAATTCCGATTACACAAACCGGTATCTCAGGTACAGCACTACCCCGCTACAGGTGGTAATATTATTTCAAACTGGCATTTACACCTGTCAATTTAGTCTCCAGGATTAAACAAATTAAACAGACTCTAAAGGTCACTAATTAATTCATAAACAAACCCATCCCCAATTTTAAAGTAATCACAAAATGGATTTAATTAATAAATCTCTTTCAAAGGCCTAACCCGCGTCATTAATTATTCATTTCTGAATTTCAGCGGACGACGAGTATTGTATGATTAACAGGATAACAATATTGTATTAATTATGTATTTTTCAATTAACGGAATAGTATAGAAATTCTCCATTACGATATGGAGAAGGTTGTAATATTAGTTCCTCTAAAGTATATCGAAAAATCCTATTAATATTACAAATGCGACCGTTTATGAGTACAGATAGATGTTTGTTACTCTTTCACGCAAAAAGTACTGAACGGATTTTGATGAAAATTTACAGTAATATAACTTATACATCAGAATAACAGATAGACTAAAAGTATCAAGCGGGCGAAGCCGCGGCCACAGCTAGTTTAATATAGTATGATTGTAAGTGCATATTAATTTATTAAACATCAAAAAGATATTTACAAAAACGAACTTTTTATAAAAATATGTTAACAAAAGGCGGTCTTATCGCAAAGCAATCTCGTACAGGCAACCTATTAAAAGAACCAATGGAAATCCAAGACTTCTATTGTAAGTCATCATTCATTCATTCATAATTTAAGAGCTGTGCTCTTGTCGGTGGAGCTCCCGCCACCTTCCACGATCTTCTATCAGTCCCTTTAGCTGTTGATCGACACGACTCCAACTTTTTCTTTAACTTGCTTGATATACCTGTGTCTTGGTCTTCCCCTTCCTCTCTTTCCATCTATTTTTCCTTCTATAATATTGTTAATTAGTTCGTCGTGTCATATCAAGTGGCCCAACTTTTTTCCCCGCCTATTCTCAATAATATCTATGATCTGTCTCTTTTCTTTAATGCGCTTCAAGCACTTCTTCATTCCTTATTTTATCTTTCCAGCTAATTCTTTCCATTCTTCTCCAACACCACATTTCAAAGGCTTCCAGTTTGTCTCTTTCCTTTTGTGTCAATGTCCACGTCTCACAGGCATACAAGGCTATACTCCAGATTTAGGTCTTGATAAGTTGTTTCCGAGAGGACTTTGATATATTAGCTCTCAAAAGATGTTTTTTATCATTAAATGCTCTTTTCGCTATAGCTATTCTGATATTAATGTCCTTAGTACATCTGGAGTCACTGGTAATCAAACTACCTAAATATTTAAATGTATCTACATTTTCAAATTGTATTTTTTTTATTCTTGTAGTATTTCTGTTATGGGGTTTATGTTTTGCTACTGTCATTATTTTAGTTTTCTTGGTATTAATATTTAGTCCATAAGTAAGTCACCAATACTTTGATTTTTGTTTGTAGTTAGTTAGTTGCGTGTTCTTTTACTATAATGAAAAAAAAATGTTTTATCTATCTATGACTATATTATATATCATCATCCTCATTACATAGTATAAAATAAAGTCGCTGTCGCTGTCTGTCCCTATGTATGCTTAAATCTTGAAAACTACGCAACAGATTTTGAAGCGGTTTTTTTAATAGACAGACTGATGCAAGAGGAAGGTTTATATATATAATACATGTACACCCCTGCGAAGCCGGGGCGAGTAGCTAGTCAAGTACATATAATTATAGCTGAATTCGGACCTGCGGCCGCATATCGATCACAATTCTCGGTGCGAAACTGTGACCTTTGTAACTGACCGTATTGACGATTGGTCTAAGTTATTAGAGAATTATCATCGACTATTCAATTATAGAAACGTAAAGAGCCCATAAAAGAATAGGATATACAAATTTCTTCATATTTGACCCTCCCTCCGAGGGGGAGGGAATTATTAGTAATATGGACTACTATCCCCATTGCTAGCAATTTACCATGTCAGGTTGACCTCCACGTGGTTCCCTCCATAACCTATCATAATAAATTCATGGTTAATTGACCACGACAGGCTAACTGACCTGACCTCATGCTCGTCTTATCATCCTCCACTGGTGCCCCACCAGCGTAAACCGTCAGCGCAGGCGGGTGCAGCATTCTTATCATCCATAAGAAGACCTTACGTTTACCCCAATTTGATCGCCGAAAAGTCAAAACTTGGCTTCCAAGCTACATCTGAACTTTATTTAATATCTGATGAAGCCTCGTTTAAAAGCGAAACATGTATCATAATATGAGTGCAGATTCAATAACGGTTGTAGTTTGATCACCAATAGAGAAGGTTGTAATGCTTCTAGTAGCTGTGGTCAGGATTCCGCACTGCATATTTGTGGTAGTGAATATTGTGGAGGTGAGTACCACACCTCCACAATATTCACGCAAACCAGCAGAACAATTTATGGAGTGGCTGAAGACCAATTTCTACCTGACGGATAAGATTTTAATCCGAGAGAACAGCTAGGGATTCGAACCTAGGTTCTGGCCGTCGTCATTTCGATCCCCATTTGATTTAGTTCCGTCCAATTCATATGTCACTCTAAACACGTGGAACAACTTATGGAGTGACTGAAGACCAAATTCTACTTGACGAATACGACTTTAGTTTGGGGGAACAGCTAGGGATTCGAACCTCGGCTCTGGCCGTCGTCATTTCGATCCCGTTCGTCCCACATTGGTCCCGTCCATTTCAAATGCTGCTCCAAACCTGCGAAACGACTTATGCAGTGTCTGAAAGCCAAATGCTATCTGATGGATATGACTAAACTAAGGGAACAGCTAGTGATTGAAATCTCAGCTGAGGCTGTCGTAATTTCGATTCCCAATTGAATTGATCCCGTCCAATTCCAATCGTATTCCAAACCGGTAGAACTACTTATAGAGTGTCAAACACTCTATAAGTCCAAAGCAACACATGATCATTTAATACAGCAATCCGCTTGCTTTTCATCTCTCACATAATAGTATTCGGGCGTTGAATCAAATTTCTATTAATCGAGCAAAGTTCCCGGGTCGAACCGGCTAAATCATCCGGACTGAGCCGGGTGCAACCGGTTCCAACTGCCTCATACCGGTTACAAGTGTAGCTTTTAAGAGATAAAAGCTGCCCAGCCAGTTGAAAGGACATAGGCATATTAAAGTATTCCCTTTTCCAGACCGCTGAGTACCAAACAGTCCAAAATTTAATTCAATCACCAATGTAATATTTTTTAATTTATAAATATATTTATTACTATAACTACTGCCTCTTCCCATCTACATGGAACCAACAACAGAGCTGGTACAACTTGCGAAGGGGCTGAAAAAGCTAAAGCATGCAAATACAGGGGTCTAGGCTCCGAATATGATTTTGTCCCATTCGGTGTCGAGACCCTTGGTCCGTAGGATCCTAGCGCTATAAGACTTTTTTAGGAAATAGCAAAAAGGTTAGTCGACATCAGCGAAGACCGAAGAGCTGGCAGCTACCTCGGACAAAGAATTAGTCTAGCCATTCAAAGGGGCTGCCAGTATCTTCGGAACCTTGCCTAAAGGGACTCCTTTTATTTTATTTTTTATTTATTCATTTATTTCAGGCAACTAGGCCCATATTATAAATACCTTATAGACTAACATACATATAATATAATATTTAAAAACTAATACATTTATATTGTCTGTGTGATCACGGCACTGAAGACGGCAATCTGCCACGGTAGCACCGATATACCACACCTTTCGGCCAGTAGTCCTCTTTCATGAAGGTGGGCAGCACGTTGGTTGATTTAATAATAATATACATTATTAAATAATAAATTTTATTTATTATATATATGTATACATATATAATTAGCTAGTCCGGTAAACGTTATTTTACCATATAATTTTCGATCGCCGAAAGTAGGAAGTTATTAAAATACAAATATCAATATTAAAAAATAGGGGTTGAAGCTAGAAGACTGAATATTACTGTTCTACATGACGCTGTGTTAATTGTCTGGGGTTATTTATTTATTATTGTTTATCTTCATTTCAATTAACTTTAATTTAACCTTTGTACAACCCCGTACACTGCCCATAAAAGATTTTATTTACCACGCTTTATTGTTTGTATCGGTCTACAGTTTTTCTATGGATAACATGTATGTATTTACGAAAAATAATATATTGTATTTGTATGTTGTCTAGTACCCATAAAACAAGCTTTAGCTAGCTTAACTTGGGTCTAGATGGCGCTGTGTGAATAGTCCTGAGATTATTATTATTGTCATTATTTATATATTCTCCCTTTTTACAGGGGTAATAGGTTCAAACGCTGGCGTTAGCCAAGCGTGAATGAGTTTAAAAGTTATATAATAATCATTTATTCAGCATAGCATAATACAGAGTAAAATATAGAAAAACTTAAAAACTAATGTCGCGCTATGAGCTGAAAGGGCCTCCACTCAACTGGTGCCGCAGCGTGTCACTGCAGCGCTGATTTTCAGTGGAGCCACTCGAAAAAAAGAAATAGCATTCTTGATATTATATAATATAATATTATATTATATTATACCAGCCGTTCCCGCGACTTCGCCCGCGTGTGTATTAACACTATTTTTGCTAAAATAAAAGTAGCCTAAGTTACTCTTTATCACATCTACCTGCCAAAAAAAGTCACGTCAAAATCGGTCTAGCCATTCAGAGATTAACCGGAACAAACAGTCCGACAGACAGACAAAAATTGTAAAAAAATTACATTTTGGTGTATGTAACGTATTTATACTCATATGCATGTAGTAAAAAACGGTTATTTCAATAATACAAACAGACACTCCAATTTTATTTATATGTATAGATTATATTATATTGCTGTTTTCACTATTTGACTTGGTTGACTGGTTAAAAATGGCGTAAGGCGTTAAGCCTTACTATATGTACTTTTACCTTGGTATTTTGTGCATTAACGTTATATAAATAAATAAATATATATTATTGACTTTATATTATACTAGCTTTTGCCCGCGGCTTCGCTCGCGTTAGTTTATCTCCTTAGGGGTGCAATTTATCAAAATCCTTTCTTAGCGGATGCCTACGTCATAACATCTGCCTGCATGCCAAATTTCAGCGCGATCCGTCCAGTGGTTTGGTCTGTACGTTGATAGATCACTATGTCAGTAACCTTTGAGTTATATATTTAGTTATTTAAAATTTGCCGAGCACAATAGATCTATGTAGGTCGCAGTGCTACAGGTGCTACACATCTGACAATAGCCCAAACAACCCAATAAAAAAAAAATATTTAAAATTTAAAATAAAAGTAAGTTAAATAGTAGTATGTGAATTAGTAGTATGATGAATTGGTATTATTATTAATTATTATGATTATTTCTACAATATAGGCTTCAGGCAACTTGCAGTGTGGGGATGTTTACATCCTCGTAGTCACGTTAATATATCTTAAATACATATGAAGGGTAATACAGGGCATGAGCTTGTAATTCCATAAAACAAACAACATTATTAGGGGGAAATACAGTTTCCATATTGTACTGCGGTTTAATATAAAGCTTCATCTTACGATGGTTGCCAGTTCAATCCCAGTGCAATATACACATTTATTTTCTTGAGTAACTGTTTCTGTTTCTATATGTTAACTATTATATTATGTATTTATTTAAAACTAGTGTTACGCCCGGCTTCGCTTATTGAGGGGTTTGTGCTATACTCAGGTGTTTTAGACCTGTAGCAGTACGACCTACATAGATCTACTAGCTTTTGCCCGCGGCTTCGCTCGCGTTAATTTATCCCCTTAGGGGGGGAATTTATCAAAATCCATTCTTAGGGGATGCCTACGTCATAGTAGCTTTATGCATGCAAAGTCACAGCCCGATCGGTTTAAAATTGACAATGTTTCATAAAAACTTTCATCACCTATTTTATCCCCTTGGGGATAGAATTAATCAAAATCCTTTCTTAGCGGATGCCTACGTCATAACATCTACCTGGATGCCAAATTTCAGCCCGATCCGTGCAGTGGTTTGGGCTGTACGTTGATAGGTCACTTTGTCAGTCACCTGAGTTATATATTTAGACTAGAGGGTGCGTGTGTGCGCGGGCCTCAAGAGGCCCGCGAGGCGTTGTCGTTGATTTTTTTTGTGCAGACGGTTTTCTTTTCGAATAGACTTGGTTGGCAAGTAGAGTTGTCTGTTTTGATACGATTAGGTGACTTCCTATTGTAACAGTGAACCTGTGGCGAAACTTTGTATTGTAATGGTCACAATACAAAACCTAACCTAACCTACCTTTCTGTATATATATTAGTCTGGGGTCAAAGTTTTTAATGTAGAGATCATAATACGAAACCTAACCTAACCTACCTTTTTGTTTACTATATTATTCTGAGGGCATAATTTCTACTGTAAGAGTCGCAATACAAAACCTAACCTAACCTACCTTTCTGTATACTATATTAGTCTGGGGTCAAAGTTTTTAATGTAGAGACCATAATACGAAACCTAACCTAACCTACCTTTTTGTTTACTATATTATTCTGAGGGCATAATTTCTACTGTAAGAGTCGCAATACAAAACCTAACCTAACCTACCTTTCTGTATACTATATTAGTCTGGGGTCAAAGTGTTTAATGTAGAGATCATAATACGAAACCTAACCTAACCTACCTTTTTGTTTACTATATTATTCTGAGGGCATAATTTCTACTGTAAGAGTCGCAATACAAAACCTAACCTAACCTACCTTTCTGTATATATATTAGTTTGGGGTCAAAGTTTTTAATGTAGAGATCATAATACGAAACCTAACCTAACCTACTTTTTTGTTTACTATATTATTCTGAGGGCATAATTTCTACTGTAAGAGTCGCAATACAAAACCTAACCTAACCGACCTTTCTATATACCATTTCGACCTATGGCTTTAATTTTTATTGCATGGTCACAATACAAAACCTCACATTACCTACCTTTCTGTATACTATATTCATTTGGGTTCACAGTTTCTAATGTAGAAATCATAATACAAAACCTAACCTAACCTACCTTTTTGTATACTATATTATTCTGAGGCCATAATTTCTACTGTAAGAGTCGCAATACAAAACCTAACCTAACCTACCATTCTATATACCATTTCGACTTTTTATTTTTTTTTATTTTGGCTTAGCTACCCGGGTGACAAAAACATTTCGTCCATACATTGTCAACTCCTTCTAATAGTTTACTATGAAAACCGATGTAACATCTTACATCGGTTTTCATAGTAAAGTTTTCCAAATAATTTTGATAAAAGCCTTAGGGTTATTATTTATCGTAGGTAAAGGACCTATGATAAATAATAACCACTCAACACTCTTTTAATTAAAATATCATAAATATTAAAATCGGAGAAAGTTTTTAGCGCTGGCAATACTAAGATTCAATGCCATCCCATAAAAGCGGACTCGCTGCATGGTTACCATGTACCAAAATAAAAAAATCTTCCAAATTTTGTTCAAAGTCAACCTCGGCGGCCATCTTGGATTTTTCCATTTTGATACTTCTGACGTATATATTACATGACGACAGATATATTTCGTCCATATATTGTACAGAGACACGGTCCTTTTAAAATATTCGGTCGGTTCCTTAGTAAATATTACTTTCTACGAAAATCTATGCATGGTGTTGCCCCCTAATTTTACAAAAAATTGCATAAAACTATTAAGATGAGATTTATTATAGATACCCGTCACTTTTATGTTTAAATGTCGAAAAAAAATTTCCCACATTTAAGGTTTGCAAAATTACCCAAAAATCGGGGAAAATTTGTAGCCTAGATAATATTTCGAATCGAAATCTACCATGGCTCAATAAAGGTCGACTCGCTGCAGGGAAGCCAGGTACCCCAAAATATATTCCTAAATTTATCATCAGAGATAAAATACTTAAACTCGGCCGCCATCTTGGATTTTTCCTTTTTGAATATTTTTAACTTATCCACTTTGGTGACAGTAACATTTCCATACATTGTACAGAGCTAAGGTGACTCCTTCTAGTAGTTCCTTAGTACTGTTTACTATGAAAATTAGTTAATACTTCGCACCGAGAGTTTCCATTCCTCAATACAAGTCAATTCGTTGCCTGCCACAAAACTGAATTTTAAAAAGTTCTTAAAATTGTCATCATAGATAAAGTATCCTAATTCGGCCGCCATCTTGGATTTTTTCCTATTGAAATACTTTTAACATATACACAGAGCCCAGGTTACATACACCTAGGAGTTCCTTAGTACGGTTTACTATGAAAATCGATGTATGGTGTTGCCAGGAGGTTTTGACAAAAACCACCTAGGGCCCTTTGGGGGATGATTTTGGACCAACGCTCATAACTGTTTTGTTCAACTTAACGAAAAAAATAATTTCCCACGTTTTTTAATTTTTCTCCGAAACTAACCCAAAATCGGGGTATTTTTTTAGACCAGGTAATATTTTCCATCGAGAGTTCCCACTGCTCCATAAAAGTCAACTCGCTGCAAGGATTAAATGTACCCCAAAATTGAATTTTAAAAAGTCCCTAAAATTGTCAACATAAATTAAGTACCCTAACTCGGCCGCGATCTTAGATTTTTACTTTTTAATACTTTTGACGTATTCACCCAAATGACAGAAACATTTCGTTCATACATTGTATAGAGCCTCGGTGACTCCTTCTAGTACTATTCTCTAAGAAAACTAATGTAAGGTGTTGCCAGATAATTCTGACAAAAACCAGCTAAAATCAATAGGGGGATTGTTTTTGACAGATTTTCATCATTCTTTTGTTTGAAATGTCGAAAAAAAATTTTCCCACTTTTTAGGGCCTGTCTCAAAAAATACCCCAAAATCGGGGAAATTTTTTAATACCGGGTAATACTTTGTGTTGAGACACATCATCTCTCCATAGAAGTCGACTGGCTGTGGGGTTGGCAAGTGTCCTAAAACTACATTTAAAAATATCCCAAATTTTCTCCGAAAAGCAAAACTCCCCTATCTCTGCCGCCATTTTGGATTTTTACTTCCTAATAGTTTTGACGTATTCACCTTAGTAACAGAAACATTTCGTCCATACATTATGTAGAACCTCGGTGACTTCTTCTTGTACTATTCCCTAAGAAAACTGATCTGAGGTGTTGCCAGATAATTTTGACAAAAACCACCAAAAATCCTTAAGGGGATGACTTTTGACAGATTTTCATCATTCTTTTGTTTGAAATGTCGAAAAAAAATTTTCCCACTTTTTAGGACCTGTCTCAAAAAATACCCCAAAATCGGGGAAAATTTTCATACCAGGTAATACTTTGTGTCAAGAGACATCATCTCTCCATAGAAGTCGACTCGCTGCGGGGTTGCCATGTGTCCTAAAACAACATTTAAAAATGTCCCAAATTTTCTCCGAAAAGCAAAACTCCCCTATCTGCGCCGCCATCTTGGATTTCTAAAATTTCATAATTTTCCCTAGAGGCCGGGTCCTTTGGCTATCCGACGCCGCACAGTCTGTTGAGCTAGCACACTCGTAGGTACCCTATCAATTTCAGTTTTTGAAGCTACATCTCAATTTCAAAATTTGTACCATGTTGTATGGGTGTTGCCAGCAAATATCGATAAAATCCACCTAAACCCCTTCGGGGGACGATTTTTGGTAGACCAACAAGACTTTTTCATTTAAAATGTCGAAAAAAATTTTTCCCACTTTATGGGACTTTTCTCCAAATTTAACCCAAAATCGGGGAAATTTTTTAGGCTTTATAAACCTTTCTACTGAGAGTTATCCAAGTCCGCAGTATTGAAGTTTTATTTTTTTTTATTTTGGCTTAGCTACCAGGGTGGCAAAAACATTTCGTCCATACATTGTCAACTCCTTCTAATAGTTTAGTATAACCGATGTAACAACTAACATCGGTTTTCATAATAAAGTTTTCCAAATAATTTTGATAAAAGCCTTAGGGTTATTATTTATCGTAGGTAAAGGACCTATGATAAATAATAACCACTCATCACTCTTTTAATTAAAATATCATAAATATTAAAATCGGGGAAAGTTTTTAGCGCTGGCAATACTGAGATTCAATGCCATCCCATAAAAGCGGACTCGCTGCATGGTTACTATGTACCAAAATAAAAAAATCTTCCAAATTTTGTTCAACCTCGGCGGCCATCTTGGATTTTTCCATTTTGATACTTCTGACATATATATTACATTACGACAGATATATTTCGTCCACATATTGTACAGAGACACGGTCCTTTTAGTGGGTCCTTAGTAAATATTACTTTCTACGAAAATCTATGCCTGGTGTTGCCCCCTAATTTTACAAGAAATTGCATAAAACTATTAAGATGAGATTTATAATAGATACCCGTCACTTTTATTTTTAAAAAAATGTCGAAAAAATTTTCCCACATTTTGGGTTTGCTAAATTACCCGAAAATCGGGGAAAATTTGTATATATAATTCTTCTTATCTTTGCTCCGTAGAAGTCAACATGCTGTAAGGAATAAAATAGTACCCCAAAAATGAGTTTTAAAACGTCCCTAAACTTATCATCGGGAATAAAGTACCCTAACTCGGCCGCTATCTTGAATGATTGCTTTTTAAATAGTTTTAACATATACACCTTGGTGAGAAACATTTCGTCCATACATTGTACAGAGCCAAGGTAACTCCTTCTAAGCTCCATAAAAGTCAACTCGCTGCAGTGACGATGGGTACATGAAAACTGAATTAAATAAAGTACCCTAACTCGGCCGCCATGGATTTTTACTTTATAATACTTTTGACGTATTCACCCTAATAACAGAAACATTTCGTCCATACATTATGTAGAGTTTCGATGACTTCTTCTTGTACTATTCCCTAAGAAAACTGATCTAAGATGTTGCCAAATAATTCTGACAAAAACCACGAAAAACCAATAAGGGGATGATTTTTGACAGATATCCATCATTATTTTGTTTGAAATATCGAAAAAAAAATCCCACATTTTGGACTTGTCTTCTAAATTACCCAAAATCGGGGAAAATTTTCATACCATTTTTCCTTTTTCGTTCATATATTGTACAGAGACACGGTCCTTCTAGTGGGTCCTTAGTAAATATTACTTTTTACGAAAATCGATGCATGGTGTTGCCACCTAATTTTACAAAAAATCGCATATAACTATTAAGATGATATTTATTATAGATCTCCGTTGTCTTATATATAGTTTGTCGAAAAAAAAATCCCACATTTTGGGTTTGCAAAATTACCCAAAAAACGGGGAACATTTGTAACCTAGGTAATATTTCGAACCGAAATCTACCACGGCTCAATAAAGGTCGACTCGCTGCAGGGAAGCCAGGTAAATTTATCATCAGAGAAAAAATACTCAAACTCGGCCGCCACCTTGGATTTTTCCTTTTTTAAATACTTTTAACTTATCCACTTTGGTGACAGAAACATTTTGTCCATACATTGTACAGATGTAAGGTGACTCCTTCTAGTACTTCCTTAGTACTGTTTACTATGAAAATTAGTTAATACTTCGCACCGAGAGTTTCCATTCCTCAATAGAAGTCAGTTCGCTGCAGGGTTGATAGGTGCCACAAAACTGAATTTACTAAAAAGACCTTAAAATTGTCATAATAAATAAAGTATCCTAATTCGGCTTCATTGTACAGAGCCCAGGTTACACCTCTAGTTCCTTAGTACGGTTTACTATGAAAATCGATATATGGTGCTGCCAGATGATTTTGACAAAAACTACCTAGGATCCTTTGGGGGATGATTTTGAACCAATGCTCATCACTGTTTTGTTCAAATTAACGAAAAAAAAATTCCCACGTTTTTTTACTTTTCTCCGAAATTACCCCAAAATCGGGGAAAATTTTTAGACCAGGTAAAATTTTCCACCGAGAGTTTCCATTGCTCTATAGAAGTCAACTCGCTGCAGGATTTAATTGTACCCCAAAATTGAATTTTAAAAAGTCCCTAAAATTGTCAACATAAATTAAGTACCCTAACTCGGCCGCCATCTTAGATTTTTACTTTTTAATACTTTTGACGTATTCACCTTAGTGACAGAAACATTTCGTTCATACATTGTATAGAGCCTCGGTGACTCCTTCTAGTACTATTCTCTAAGAATACTGATGTAAGGTGTTGCCAGATAATTCTGACAAAAACCACCTAAAATCAATAGGGGGATTGTTTTTGATAGATTTTCATCATTCGTTTGTTTGAAATATCCAAAAAAATTTTTCCCACTTTTTAGGACCTATCTCAACAATTACCCTAAAATAGGGGAAAATTTTTATACCAGGTAATACTTTGTGTTGAGATACATCATCTCTCCATAGAAGTCGACTGGCTGTGGGGTAGCCAAGTGTCCTAAAACTACATTTAAAAATATCCCAATTTTTCTCTGAAAAGCAAAACTCCCCTATCTCTGTCGCCATCTTGGATTTCTAAAATTTCATAATTTTCCCTAGAGGCCGGGTCCTTCGGCTATCCGACGCCGCACAGTGCGTTGAGCTAGCACACTCGTAGGTACCCTATCAATTTCAGTTTTTGAAGCTAGACCTCAATTTCAAAATTTGTCCCATGATGTATGGGTGTTGCCAGCAAATTCTGACAAAATTCCCCTAAAACCCTTCAGGGGACGATTTTTGGTAGACCAACAAAACTTTTTCATTTAAAATGTCGAAAAAAATTTTTCCCACTTTATGGGACTTTTCTCCAAATTTAACCCAAAATCGGGGAAAATTTTTAGCCCTGGCAAATCTTCTTACTGAGACTTACCCATGTCAGTAGGTGGCGTTTAGCTACGGGGTTGCCATGTGCAGCAAAAACACGATTGAAAATATCCCAAAATTTTTCCAAAAACTTAATCTCCCATAGCTTGGCCGCCATCTTGGATTTCTGAAATTTCATAATTTTCCCTAGAGGCCGGGTCTTTCAGCCTCCCAATGCCCTACAATAGGGATCGGTAGCATCCCCGCAAGTACCCTAGGAATTTCAGTTTTTGGAGAGACACCCCTATTTCTATTTTGGTCAAACCATGTATGGGTGTTGCCAGCAAATTCCAACAAAACCCACCTAAAACCCTATAGGGGATGTTTCTCGATAGGCCTTGATGCCTCTTTTGTCAAAAATGCCGAAAAAATTTTTTCCCACTTTTTGGGACATTTCTCCCAAATTACCCCAAATTCGGGAATTCTTTTTAGCGCTGGCCATACTTCTTACCGAGACCCATCATCGCCCCATAGAAGCCGACTCGCTGCGGGGTTGCCCTGTATCTAAAAAATGACTTTGAAAATAATCCGGATTTTTAGGACCAAATTCACACGCCCCCAACTCGGCGGCCATCTTGGATTTTCCAAATTTCATAATTTTCCCTAGAGGCCGGGTCCTTCGACTTTCCTATGCCCCACAACCGGTGTCGCCAGCACCCCCGCAACTACCCTGCGAATTTCGGTTTTTGAAACCCTCGAAAAATTACAATTTTCATTTTCATTTTTCACGCCGCCATCTTGGATTTTATTTTTTTCTTTTAACCTGAAATGCAACCGTTTGCGGCCCGCTACGAACTACCGCTTGAACGAAATCGATCCGACGGAAATTGACAAAGTTCAGCCGCCATCTTGGTCCGCCATCTTGGATTTTCCCAATTTTCGGAATTTTCTCGTGGTCACCCTAGCGTGAGGTACACTTCCCCCATACATCGTCACGACCCCCCGGCACTGCTTCTGGGAGAACAACTATGTCAATCAGTCAGTGACCGTAATGCAGCTTTATATATTATAGATTGTGCTCGCCTTTTTCAAAGTGGTAGCGCATTATGAAAAAGGCGAGAGATCCGGACCCGTCAGGATCAATCGAATATATTTAAAATAAAAAATCAGTACCAAGGGATTTTTAACTTAAAAGTAACACCAGGCAAGATCGTCTCCTAAATAATCGTTTACGTAGTTATCAATTTTTTTAGGGTAAAATGTTTACATACTCATTTTATGTACATACATTTATATATATGTAATCAACATATAAACCTAAAAATTAAATTTTTAGATTCTAGTTTTACCAATGATGGTACTTCCTTTCATCTCCCTTAAAGGAAGTATCGTCCTCACAACCAACCCTTATTCATATTAAAAATTATTATTGGAAAAGGAAGGAGAAATTCGATTACGCCCAAGAACGTCCTCCACATTCCGAACATGCCAAAGTGGCTACAGTAACACCAAACTTACTCACCTTTGCTAAGGAATGTCCCGATGTGTATTACTGTCTAGTGACCACGCACTGTAAAGTGTATATTTTATTAACAAAAATAATATTAATGCAAATAATTCAATTATTTTGCTTGTTGTAAAATAGTTAAAATTGCGGAGCGTCCTTTCTCTCCCAGTTCTTATTTTCAAATGATTTTTTCTTCTAAATTTAAAATTATATGGCCACAATTTTTTATTGGTGGCCAGTATTACCAAGCGCACTTTGCTCAAATAAGCAAGCCGGTGATACAATCTGCCTGGACTAAGAAAGTGTTCAATTTCAAAATATCAATATTCATGTAGGTCTATTACTGACTCTTATGATATGTCTATTTGGGAAACTACAGTCATTTCCGGAAGTTGATTAAATAAATAAGAATAACTGTTGACAGCGCCATCTAATCCTATGCTGAGCAGAGCATATATTCTGAGTACTAGATAATAATAATAATATTCTTAGACAATTTACACAGCGCCTTCTAATCCCATGCTGAGCAGAGCATATATTATGAGTACTAGATAATAATAATAATATCCATAGACAATTTACACAGCGCCTTCTAATCCTATGCTGAGCAGAGCTTATATTCTGAGTACTAGATAATAATAATAATATTCGTAGGCAATTTACACAGCGCCTTCTAATCCCATGCTGAGCAGAGCATATATTATGAGTACTAGATAATAATAATAATATCCTTAGGCAATTTACACAGCGCCATTTAGTCCCAAGTTAAGCTGAGCTTGTGTTATAGGTACTAGACTACTTATATAAATACATGGATACTTTTTTTACAGTCAAACAATTTTAGTGTTAAATTGTTTAATTAAATAACATTTGAAATTAATAAAAAATATAAAAACGGCGGATCTTTATTAAATATTTGCTTCTGTACTGCTATATTGAATTATTGGAAATATTTCTTATTCCAAAAATTAAAAAAATCATGTAGGTCTATTACAGACTCTTATGATATGTCAATTCTACGGAAATACACCATTAATAAGACCATGCTCAATAGTGAACCATCAATGTGATGATGAGAAGTGACGAGTCGTGAATATAGCAACAACAAATGAAGGAAGTTCGGCATTTCATCAGTTTTATTAAATGGCGATGAGATTTAAAAGCTATTTGGTTATTCAAAGCGAGTGAATTGACGGCACCGTCGTACAGTCAGACCAATAAATTGTTCATCAGTAAATATAAAATAATTTTTTTTCAGGGGTACTATTATTAGTGATTTTCAAAATTTTACTGATTATTTTTTATGTCTTAATACTTTAAGAGCTTAACTAATAATCATATAATACATAAATACGGTATCAAGTCTTATGCGTCCATAGCTACGGTAACCATTTACCATCTGATGGGCCGTATGCTTGTTTGCCACCATCGTAGTATAAAATATATGTATACTAGCTACTCGTCCCGGTTTCGCCTGGGTGTATATGTATTATATATTTAAACCTTCCTCTAGAATCACACTATCTATTAAAAATGACTGCTTCAAAATCCATTGCCTAGTTTTAAAGATTTAAGCATACATAGGGACAGACTAATGATTTAGTTAAATATAAAATACTAAGACATTTTTAATTATTGATCGATCATTTAAAATCTAACTTCGACTTCATTCTCAAAATATTCCTTTAATAATTATTTTATTTTATTTATTTATTTAACTTCAATGCATAAAAATAATGTGTACATATGACAGACTTAACACCTAGCGGCGTTATCTACTAGGCTAAGCTAAAAATATAAGGCAAAATATATAGAATTTTCTATAAAAAAATAGGTATGTATACTATTTTTTTATAAATAAACATTTAATAATGTGATAATCAAATTATAATTAAAAAATATATTAAATACGTTCCAAAAAATGAAAAATGAAAAAACATATGATGCTAAGATAAAAAAAAATGTAACGAAATTTACCCTTCTCATTAATTTCTATTTATTTTTAATGTCTGGTATATTTTTTGTACATTCATAAAGTCGAAAATTTCCAATAATTATACAACAGCATTCCAAAACTGAAAAATAAAAAACATGTGATGCTAAGATCAAAGAAATAAACATGAATAAAATTTATCCTTCTCATTAATTTCTTTTCTTTCAATATTTAAAGTACAGAAATATATCGTGTTAAGTACATCCGTTACATAAATATTTGAACAAATATATCCTAAAAATAATTAAAATAAACTCTCTTATTAATTTCCTCGTGGACTGCAGAATAAAAGAATGTATTCTAAAAATTGAAATAAAATTAACTTTTATATTAAATATGCCGTTGACTGTACCACTCAGCTAACAATCCCGAATCTCGGCTTAGTGGGACGCGTCGGAACTGCTTGTCTAATTACAGTAATAATTTGTTATTGTCATTCGAAGAGACGCGCCCAACTTTCTCACGGAACCAATTGCTCTGAAGACATCCCAACTATATATATACCAACTATATATATGTATATCACTAACGATTTTCTTACTAACAGATTTAGGAAACTACAGACATTTCCGTGAGTTGATTCAATTAATATGAATAAGCTTGGACAATATATCCAGCGCCATCTAATCCTATGCTGAGCAAAGCTTATGTTATGAGTACTACATAACTGATAGAAATACTAATACATTTTTATTATCCGTCCGTATTTTAGTATCCGTCATACTCGTGAACGGGTGCTGCTTGTGGGCACCGGTTTGGGTAACGAACACTGATTAGACTATTTGCTTTTGCCATAGATATGGAGGTCACTCTATTCTCTAATATTTGAATATAAAAATTAATCTGTGTTATTGTACACATGTACAACATTTATTTGAAAATAATACGAGCTGAGTTTCTTGCCAGTTCTTCTCATCTCGAAATCATTCCGAACTGACGGTAGTTTTGACATATCATAAGAGTCTGTAATAAACCTACATGAATAAAGATATTTTGAATTTGAATTTTGTAAAGCAGACTCATGCAAAAAGTCACACTTAGTTGACATTTATTATTATATTTCGCCCAATTTACATAAATAAATAACTCTGAACAATTAGCACAGCGCCATCTAGTCCCACGGTGCAAAGTTCACAACTGATATTAAATACTTTATATTTTTTATTATTATATTATATAAAGCAAATTACAATTAATATTTAAAATTAATCTTACCAATAAATTATATTAATGATACTGTATTTATACTATATTATACTAATACTATAAACGCGAAAGTTTGTGAGTATTGATGAATGAATATTTGTTACTTTTTCATGCAAAAACTACTGTACAGATTTTGACAAAATTTTACAGTTTAACCTATAAATTTCATGTAGATGAAACCGCGGGAACAACTAGTACAAAATAATCGTATTTAGAGTGTAAACTTAAAACTACTTTTTAAATTCAATAGAAAAGTGGAAGCAAGCGTAAACGATTCAAGTGTTAAGTCATAACCAGTAAGTCTTCGGAAATATTATCAACTTTATGTTTCTAAATGGAAATTTTAGTCTTAAAGAAAGAGTGCTTAATATTGAAAGGATATTTAAATAAAATATTAACAATAACACCTTCTATTATATAACGATTTTAATTATTTAACAGTTTTGAAAGTAAACATCTGTACTTATATGAAGAACTAAGTTATTGTATACAATTTTGACACCAGTGTCACAGCTGGTCTTAAGTTGATTGTTAAAATTTCAGCAAACACCTACGCGAGGTACTTAAACAATGAGACATTCAAGATTGATGTAGAATAATTAAATAATATATGAAACGATGTCAAAACGGCGAATCTTTATTAAATACTAGCAGACTCGGCAACGCGTTGCTGTGACTAAGCTTCCTGAATAAATTAATATTGCGACTATAAATTGAGATGTAAGCTATCATATCTTTCAAGTTGGATCAGATTGCACATAATGTGCAAATCAAATTTGCAATCGGTTCAGTAGTTCAGGAGTCCATCGCGCAAACAACGTGACAATTTTTATATATAAAGATTTGCTTCGATACTGCTAACCCTGTATTGAATCTTTGGTCCATCGCGCACAAACAACGTGACAATTTTTATATATAAAGATTTACAAAGTTGTTGTTGATATGGGTATTTGCATTTCAGAATACTATTCAAGCAATACAATTTATATACAATAACAAACTGATTTCACCTAAATGTCGTTTAACTAAAGTTAGTAATTCGTTTCATGATAATTGCGTAAGGTTTTACAACAAAATACCAGAGTCTGTTGTAAATCTGCCTGAAAAAAGTCGTATAAAACAGTTCCTTTGTAAAAGAGCATAGTATAAAATTGAAGAGTTCATTAACGATTATAATGTTTTGTAGATAAAATTCATAGCGTTGACAATATTATCTGATTGCAAAGTATACTACTGTTATAGTAACGTACTTTAACTATGCCATCATACTGATTAATTGGGTTTGTTATCGGTATTTCCATCGCTATGGAATCAGTCAACTATATAAATTAACACAAAGTTTTTTTGGTGTCACCCAGTTTCGAACTTACAACCTTTGCTAATTAGAGTCATAAACCACGATGTCTCTACGCAGTCAAAGACACATTAGTTAACGAAAAAATTTTGTTTGGTAATGCCCAGATTTGAATTCATGACTGTTGCTAATTAGAGTAATAAACTACTATGCCATTACGCTCTCAAAGACACATTAGTTAAAGAAACAAAAACGGAGATAACGCAAACAGATTTATATATCTTAGTCTAACTTAGATGCTCAAGTTACTGGAACTGAGAGTTAGTGAAGTGATAGTAAACACTAAACCCGGTAGTTAACCGCAGAGTAATACACTCTGTTCTAACCCTGTTATGCTCTGAAATTTAGCATTTATTTGAAACCATTTTTTAACTAATATGTTAAATTCTCGTGTCACTGATTTGGTGTTTCGATTGACCGATTTTGATGAAATTTTATATGTATATTTTATATTTATATGTAGGTCTGAGAATTGGTTTATAACTCATTTATAAACCTCAAGTGTTAAGGGTGGCTCATTTTTCTTTATTTTTTCGACAATTATTTTATTTTTATATTATCATGATTTAGCATTGAAAAATACATACAACCCTATATTTTCACCCTAGTAATAACGGCAACCGCTATTTTTTTATAACAGTTTTAATTTATAAGGCAAACGATTGCCGGGTCAGCTAGTATGTGTATACTATATCAGGTTGACCTCCACGCGGTTCCCCCTGGAAGCCATCGTGGTTAATTGCAATTTGCCAATCAAGTTGACTTCCACGCGGGCCCCCCTGAAAACCGTTGTGATAAATTGCTATTTGCTAAGATGGGCTATGAGGTTAACAGGAGCAGCGCGGAAACGCCTAAAACTGTTAATAGCCGCCAACATCAAGGCTGATGAAGCCTTAGAACTCTGCCGGAAGCCAATGCGAGACCAGCCCTCAGAGGTAAGATCCATCAAGCGCCCACGGTCAGAGGAGGTGTCCCCAAAGGAGCATACGCACAAAGCGCCTCGCGTGGCGCAGCCGACGCCCACCGGGAAAGGTACCCAGGCAGCGGAGACTGCAAAGTCACCAGCGCCTACTGTACCTCAGACACCTAGAGTCACATACCAGGCACTTGCGACACCAGGTGGCTCTTCAAGCCCAATGGTGTTTGCACCAACAAGTGTCACTAGTAGCTCAACCAAGCGTTCTACGAATACGGCCCACCAGTTGCGAACGCCTGCACCCAAGCAGCGCGTAACGACTACAGGGACGAACGTAAACGCAAAGGAGGAAACTGCAACCTATAAGGACGCTCTCAAATCGTTCCGAGTGGGGATCCGACACACGGCCCCAATGACGGACGAAATGATGAGCATGGTGCGCTCCTCAGTTCTCCGGGAAGTTGGCAAGATCACGGAAGCTGGGAAGGGCCCTCGATTTGTAGGTTGCAGTTTCAAACCTGGTTGGCTGCTAATCACCTGCCAGAATGAGCCGACCAAAATATGGCTGGAGAGCATAACGCCCTCCCTAAAACCCTGGGCCGACGCAGAACTCTCTGTGTTGGACGAAAGAGCGATGCCCAAACCAGCCATTGGAACGGCCTTCATCCCCAGTTCGGAGACAAGGTCGGTCGATGAGGCACTCAGAATGCTGAAGTCCCAAAATGACTGCCTAAATTCCGAACTGTGGAAAATACTCAACCGTAAGGCTGAAGAGAACGGTACAGTCCTGACCGTATCTCTGGACGAGCCTTCGGTTGACTTCCTCAAAACACAGGACTATAAAGTCAACCTTGGCTTTAAAAAGGTCCTGTTCCGGGTCAAGGGGATCTCCACGCCTACACAGCAGCCTACTTCGGACGGTAATGGAAGATCTGCCACAGAAATACCCACACCATCCGAAGCGGCGAAGGGCGTAGACATCAACGCCAAACCCGCCAGAGGCAGCTTTCCCCAACCAAAGGGGACCTCGCAGACGAGGATCCCCAGTTTCAAGACGGGACGGAAAGATCGCGGCAGGAGCGCCACAGCTGCCAATCGCAACCCAAAGGGACGCCCACGTCCCACAGGGAAGGCGAAAGGAAGCTGCTAACACGCCCACACGCAAGAAATGTATCAGAGCCAACATTGTCCAGGTCAACTTACATCATGCTATGGCGGCAACAGCGGTCATAGAAAACCTCTTCCGCAAAAACGACCTGGACCTTGCTCTGATACAAGAGCCATGGCTCAACAAAGCCACGCCTTTAGGCCTCAATGCCTCAGGTAATATTCTTTTTAATACCACTGGCATTAAACCTAGAGCATGCATTCTTTTTAATAAGAAACTAGATTTTCTGGCTGTTCCAGAACTATGTACAGATGACCTAGTGACAGCCTTCGTCAATTTCCCTGGATGCACAGGGTCAAAAGTACTGGTCTGCTCTGCATACCTACCTGGACATGATGAAAACAACAAAATCATCAAAGACCCGACAACCGGCCTACAGCCTGTGGTGGAATACGCCCGTAAGCACAAGGCCGAACTCCTCGTGGGCTGCGATGCAAACGCCCATCACACAAACTGGGGAAGCTCTGACATCAACACCAGAGGTAAGTCACTTGATGATTTTATACTAACCAACTGTCTTCAAATCCTAAATACAGGGTGCACACCGACGTTCGTCACTGCCACAAGACAAGAGGTACTAGATATAACACTCGCGACCGACAAACTGGCCGAATATATCACTCATTGGCATGTCAGCAATGAGAACTCCATGTCTGATCACAAGCACATCAGATTCACAATTGAGGCTGCAACAGACTCAAACCCCATACTCTACAGAAACCCAAAGGCTACAGATTGGCCTAAATACAGAGACAGTCTTACAAGCCTAATTGCGGACCTTCCGAAGAGTATCAAATCTCCTCTAGAACTAGAACTCGCTGTGGACATACTTCTAAATGGCATAATAAGTGCCTACCAGAACAACTGTCCCATCAAAACCAAAACCGCCAAATGTAAAACACCCTGGTGGAATAAGAGTCTAGAAAAGCTGAGGAAGAAAACTCGCAAATTATCCAACAGGGCTAAAAAGGGACCTTTCGAATGGGCCCAATATAGTAAAGCCCAAACGGAATACTACTGCGAAATTAGGAAAGCCAAAAGAGCATCATGGCGTGCTTTCTGCGAGGAGATAACTCAGACTCCCCAAGGATCCAGATTACACAAAATGCTTGCCAAGGCGCCAAATAACCAAATTGGACTTATGAAAAGGTCCAATGGTACCTACACGACATCAGAGGAAGAAACTCTACAGCTGCTATCTACAACCCACTTCCCTGGTTCGGTTCATATCTCAAGAGATAAGGAGAACCCTCCAAGCTCACATCTACAAAAGCCCAACCATGAGGCGTGGAACAGAGCTGCGAGGATTTTTCGACCAAAACAAATTATATGGGCTATAAAATCTTTCAAGCCATATAAATCATCGGGAGAAGATGGAATTTTCCCGGCCCTGTTACAACAAGGGCTTGACATCCTATCTCCCTATCTGGTAAGAATATTTAGAGCCAGCTTTGCCTGGGGTTTTATACCAGAACCATTAACGAAGGTCAAAGTTACCTACGTACCGAAAACCGGTCGAAGAGACTACTCGCAGCCAAAGTCTCACAGACCTATAAGCCTAACCTCTTTCATAATAAAAACCATGGAAAAGGTTCTGGACCAACACATTAGAGCTACAATCCTCGAAAATGCTCCCCTGCACAGGAATCAACATACCTACCGCAAGGGACATTCCACAGAGACCGCCTTGCTCGAACTCACCGACAAGGTCGAGAAGGCCTTTGAGGACAAACAAATAGCTCTATGTGCATTTCTCGATATTGAGGGTGCTTTTGATAACACGCCCATAGAGACCATCTCACAGGGACTCATCCGCAAGAAAGTGGACGAAACCACCACTCAATGGATCAAAGCAATGCTCTCAAATCGAACCATTAAAACTACTCTTCATAACAGTACGTTAGAAATCCGACCTACCAAAGGATGCCCTCAAGGAGGCGTTTTATCGCCACTGCTGTGGCTACTAACGGTAGACCAGCTCTTAGATGTTATGACCAAAAACCAATTTGAGGTACAAGGCTACGCAGACGATTTAGTAGTCATGGTCAGAGGGTTCTGTGCAACAACAATATCAGACCGCATCCAAAGAGCACTAAACATCATAGTTAAATGGTATAAGGAAAATGAATTATCAGTAAATCCTGATAAAACAGTAATTGTTCCGTTTACAAAAAGGAAGAAACTTGACAAACTTGTCATGCCTAAAGTAAATGGAAGAATATTAGAGTGCTCCAAAGAAGTCAAGTACCTGGGCGTAACCTTCGACCAAAAACTGACATGGAACACACACATAGACAACATAACTCAAAAGGCGAAAACATCCCTAGGAATAAGCCGACGGGTAGCGGGGCCCAGATGGGGAATCAACCCCAAAATTGCCCTATAGCTTTACACAGCAGTGGTGAGACCGCTTACCACCTATGCCTGCGCAATCTGGTGGAGGAAAACCCTCCAATCCACAGCTGCCACCAAGCTAAACAGCCTACAGAGAATTGCTTGTCTGATTATTACAGGAGCCATGAGCACCACGCCGGGAGCAGCTCTAGACGCATTATTGGACTTGACGCCCCTCCCTTTATTTATACAGGAAAAGGCGAAAGCCAATATGCTCAGAATAAGTTCCCAAAGGAGGATATCTTGGCATTCCCTGGCCATAAAAACTATACAAGACTCGATTATGAGTGATCCTATTCTGGGAATGCCTGAAGACAACATGGCACCAGAGTGTAACTTTGTACAATATTACAAAATCGAAATATCTGGAAGAGACGAATGGCAAAATAACCATACACCGACTCACTCAGAGCATGACCTAGTCTGGTTTACAGACGGGTCCAAAATAGGAGATGATGTAGGATGTGGAATATGTGGTGTAAAACCCAAAATCTGCAACTATATAGACTTAGGAAAATACGCCTCAATCTTTCAGGCAGAGACTTACGCCTTAATTAGATGTCTGGAAGTAATCCTAAGCCTCAACTACATCAATCAGAACATATACATTTATTCGGACAGTCAAGCTGCTCTACTAGCACTTAACTCGTACGAAATCCGTTCTAAACTTATTAGAAACTGTATCCTGCTACTAAATGAAGTAGGAAGCAGAAATAATATTATACTGAGATGGGTCCCCGGGCATTCAAATATTGAAGGCAATGAGAATGCCGACCATCTGGCAAAGTTAGGGGCAAAAACCGTCCAACTGGGCCCCGAACCCTTCTGTGGTGTACCTCGATGCCTAAAACTGGGACATCTCAAATTAATAACCAAACGAGAAGCACTGAATCACTGGCAAGAAATGCCAGGATTAATACATTCAAAAGACCTAATATCGGGCTTCTCGACCAAATACTCCAATAGATTACTGCTATTGAGTAAAAACAACATATGCATGATGACTAGGGCCCTCACAGGACACTGCAAATTGAACAAGCATATGGCTAAGCTAGGCCTATGCACGTCAAGTATCTGCAGATTCTGCCAAACTGAAGAGGAAACGCCGCTTCACATCCTATGTGGTTGTAGCCCACTCATGCATAAACGAAATATCTCCTTTGGAAAGTTTACACTCTTTCCCGAGGAGATAAAAACGATCACTCCTAAGAATATCCTTCAATTCTTGTCCCTGACGGGTCTAGGTAGCGAACTCTGAAAAGGGCGAGCACAATAGATCTATGTAGGTCGCAGTGCTACAGGTGCTACACATCTGACAATAGCCCAAACAACCCAATAAAAAAAAAAAAAATAAGATGGGCTAACTGACCTGACTTCATGCTCATTTATCATTCTCCACTGGTGCCCCGCCAGCGTAAACCGTTAGCGCAGGCGGATGCACCATTCCATTATCATCCATAAAAAAATGTGTATAATATACTTAATATCAATTATGATAGTGTGATATCAGGATCAGTGTTAAGATTAAACACACACATAGAAAAATTCCTTACATGTTGATTCTATTGTTTTTAAGGTTTTGGGCCAATTTCAGGTGCTGCAGACCTGTAGCACTGCGATCTGCATAGATCTGTTGTGCTTGCCCTTTTTCAAAGTTCACTGGAGCTGAAGAATATTCTTAAGAGCGATGGTTTTTATTTCCTCAGGATATAATGTATACTGTTCAAAGGCAATATTTCGTTTAGGTATGATTGGGCTACAACCGCATAGGATGTGTAGTGGCGTTTCCTCTTCAGCTTACCGAAATCTGCAGATTTTTGCTACTCTAACTTATACTAGTTATTTTGACTATATTAAACGTTACGTGAATTTCGTGAATTTAGATAAAATGATATTGGCATATTCTGGTACGTTTTCTACTATAATATCACCATAGCCACTTTATATCAGATTAGCGAGGTTTTTCATTTAAGTTCCCAGAGTGATGATCTGAAGAGCCAAATGCTAGACTAGATTCCTGGGGGGAGGGGGTAGACTCCTTTCTTTCATCCAATTACCCAAAGATCGGAACGAGCTAGCACCGCTAAAGACCTCGCAAAATTTTGTAATGATTCGAAACAAGAAGAGATTTATATGAGCCTAAATTTATTTGCCATTCCAATTATATAAAAACACCTGCCATTATCTTTATCTTTCTATTCTTTTGCCATAGTTGCTTAAAGAAACCACAGACTTACCAGCAAAATCAATGTCATGTTCCGCAACCTGCTTTAAATTTATAACTTGACATACATTTAAAATATATGAAGTTTGCCGTCGCTTACAGCATCCGCAACTTGAAGCCTCGTTCAACTTAACTTACTTTCAGTGAAAGGTTACGTTCTTCACTTAATAAAGCAATCTGATACCTGTAGTATACTTAGCAGGTTTAAATTTATAGTGAAAAGTTGTTCAAATCCCTCTTCACTATTAACTCAAGTTTCGAAATTGACAAAGAAGAAGTGCGACATTCGCACGCCTATATAATTAACTTCGGGTACCAATATGTTTTATATTTTACATATTTTAGCTACTCTTGCTTTTCTTGCATCTCTTGCTTCCGACTTTGCACTTTCAGTATGTGCTTGCTTTAGTAGAGAATGTTGGGTTTTAATTTAAGTTTGTTAAGGTGGTTTCTTATTTGAGTTTAAATGGTAAAGAGTTTCATTTGATCTATGTCAGTATAAATTAATGGTTTCTATTTAGAATTTTTTTGCCCGATATAAAAGACCTCTATTTTCTTCTCCATCCCAAATTTTTATGTATCATTTTGAATGCCAAATTTTATCACGGTCGATTAATTCATTAATTCATTAACATATAAACAGGAGAGAGCCTGGAGATCTGTAGTACAGGTTTCGACTTAATTCAGACTCCAGACTCTCACAAGGAATAGCTTGTAAGATTAAAAACATACTTTTGTTACTTTGTTCAATATTGTAAGTTTCCTTGTGAGCAGTAAATAAAGATTATTATTATTATAAACAAACTCATTTAAGCATTTTATATATATAATAGGAATAACAAACAATTTTCTCTGCATAGCTTGGAATTAGATGGCGCTGTGTGAATTCTTTAGGGGTAGTATTATCATTTCCGACTTTGCTTCTTTAGGTTTGATCAATTTAATGAATATTATTCTTTGGTTTACATTTTGTTATCCAGTGCTAACCCCGAATCCAAGTGGTATTCCACTACGAGTATAGTCTACAATATTAAACGTTCACGTCATTAAGCTATCTGACATTTTGTGTACATTAACTAAGCTACATCTTGTAAAGCCAACTTTAATTGTTAAACTGCGGTATCTCTGTACGAGTTACTTGAAATTGTTTGATATTAGTTTACCTACTCTATTTATTAAGTATTATCCACTTGTACATAATCACTAAATTCTATAAACTTACTTCAAGCACCTACTACAATATTGCTATTATTCATTCAATACAAATACAGAAATCAGGTTTCATTTACTATTTGTCTAAAATAAGTAGAATTTAAACACTTTTGACACTTTTTTTTTTAATCAAACGCCAAATGTGTATTGTTATATGATATTATTTTTATATTTATACACTGTGCTTTCTTTTCTTGATCAATTCACACAGCGCCATCTAGTCCCAAATTGAGCAGAGCCTGTGTTATGGATATTAGATGATTATATATATAAATACATAGATATGTTTGTTGTAATATACATACATAATATACAAAGAAAATATACAGACCGATACAAACAATCACAACACTTATGAATACAAATGTTTGTACCATACGAGGAAATGAACCCGCGACCATCTGAATTAAAGCGCTGTGCTAAAACCGCTAGACCACCGAGACCGTCAATATATATTTTCTTTTAATTGTTAGACATATACACTACTTGAAAGGTATATTTTTATAGTGTTAGTTGATTGTTTAAAAAAAAGGAAAATTCTTGGTCATCTTCTCTGTAGAAACATGTTTCTTATTGCTAACAATAAGAAACTTTTTTTGAAAGATTGTAGGTCTAAACCTACAATCAGAATTACTGGTATTTTTATATTCATTTATCCACATTTAAAATATGAGAGTTCTTTTTATACAATTGTTTTATTATTATTTCTGTCACTGCGCTCTGCTATTATAAACGTCTATGAAGCATATCTATTATTTTCATTCATTATTACTCCTATATGGTATTAGATTTAAAAAAAACAAATCAAGAGAGTTTTAATAAAGTTTATATGAATAAACAGTATTTCTATTTCAATAACAATACTACGCAGTCGTACTCTAAATAAATACGGAAGACATAATTAATAAAAGGACAAGCAAAAAATATCTAATGAATTTATCTTCGTATAAAATTACGTCCACAGTAATTAGGTTTACGAGTCTACTTTCAACTCCAATGATGTTAAAATATCCCCATAATCTCTGCCCCAATTCATCACTCCCCTAATACTTTATATTAAGTCCGAATACTTCTGCGGACATAAAAAAGTTTTTATTTCCCATAATGGCATCACAACCTAATTTTGAGTTCAAACTCTCTGCGCCGATCTGTGTAGGCTCACTGCGTTCGATCGGATAGTCGCAAATGCGATTAATAATAGGTAGGAATATATCGATACGCCATTTTTTGAAGAATTAAAATTTGACTAAAATGACACAAATGCGATTAAAATCACACAATTTTTTTAAGACCTCAACGTTTTTTTTTCTAGAAACGAACTTAGCATCCAATAGATACCCGCACGGCGAATCTACCGGGTCTATCGTGTGGCAGAGAGGAAACTTGAAGCAGTTCCTGGAATTTGTGACCCGGGTGTAGATTCAACACTCATGTTTCTCTCTCTCTCCGACTAAATCTGGTAGGAGTACTTACTTAATTTGAATAAATCGACTAAACAACTTCTTTACCTAATGAATTTATACCATTTTGTTTAATACCGCTAACATTAGCATGTATGAGACCTCAAATAGCATATGTGAGATCACAAAAAAGTTTTTATTTCCCATAATGACATCACAATCTAATTTTCAGTTCAAATTCTCTGTGCAGATCTGTGTAGGCTCACTGCGTTTGACCGGATAGTCGCAAATGCGATTAATAATAGGTAGGAAATTACCGATATGCTATTTTTTGAAGAATTATAATTTGACTTTCTTCTAGCGATGAAATTCTTAACATGCCATAGATTCACCGTGCGGGTGCCGAGACCAGTGTGTGGCAGAGAGGGAACTCCAAGCTATTCCTGGGATTTGTGATCCGGGTGTAGGTTAAACACCAGTGTTTCTCTCTCTGCCCAACCAAATCTAGGAGGAGTACTCAATTTGAATAAATCGACTAAACAACTTATTTACTTAATACATTTACATTATTTTGTTTAATTCCGCTATAACATTCGCTTGTGTGAACATTTCAATGTGAAATACGCTACTGGAAGCGTTACGACCTTCTTTATTGGTGATCAAATTCTGACCACTATACAATTCTACATCTATATTGCGACGCGTTTTTCGTCTCAGTACATGGCATCATTAGAGCTCGGACATAGCTTGGAAGACTAGTGTTGTGTTTCGGCGACGTAACTGTGACTTCTGTTTTGTCAATGTTGGTCTTTACTGTGCGGTTACCCTAAATCAGATCAGAGACCTGCTAATTATTCAGTGTCGCTAAGTTTTTATTTCTTTTGGCTCTGTGATGTACATATAATATGCAAGGTATTCATATGCTGTCGTTCGCTAAGACTAAAGTATTCTCAATTCCCTGTAATTTCACTGATTGTAAATAATTGAACATTGTTTACAAATCAAATCTTTAACAACAGAAAAGTTAGAGATCAAGATATCCAAGCAGACGATCTTTTATAAAATTTCCTTCTGAATAATATCATTGAATGAAGACTATTTATATTTTCATTGCCATATAAATTAATAACGCTTTACCGAAAAAAACTAAAAAATAGGGGGTGATAATAGAAGAGTGATAATTTAGGGTTCTATATATATATATATTTTAATGCCGTATAATAAATAACTTGAAATGAAAATCTTGTCCAAAAATAAAAATAAGATTTTTGGGTCAGACCCTCCTTAGTAACTGGTATAAAAAATAGATATCAACCTATTCTCACCCACCCACAATGACCTAGCGAATATACATATAAAATTACCGAAAACATTTTTCAACCGGTACGGAGAAGTATGGTAACTAATACAATACGCGAATTTACTATTAGAAGAAAATAAATCTAAACAGATGAAGGCAATTTTTATCCATCGTCATCTATATATTTGTTTATGTAAGTTTATAAACTGTTCGAGTAAAACAAATTCGGTAGGTCTGTGGTCGGACTCGAGGTTCAATCACGGGACGCGTTTGAACCAATATTAAGCCGGATCTTGGGTAACGATCCGGTAATATACTATCTATACTAAACTCCTCGTTCACAAAGATAGAAAAAGACAATGAAACGAATCCCATTTTAAGATGGTCCTGTAAACGAGGTAAGATCCACTTGTGGCCTACTAGTTGCACCTACAGCTGACGACGTTATGTTCATAGGAAATAATAATAATAACAGCAATAGTGGTTTATCTATTGCTTCCCAAATCTTTTTGTATCGTAGACCCCTTGCCATATTTTTCGGTTTTGGTTACCTGGTATTAATTTTTAGTAAATTTCTAACTGTAGGAAAGTTTAGTGTTAAAAACAACAAGATGACCACTGTCGTAGACCCCTTGTGATAGACCCCTGGGGGTCGATATAGACCACTTTGGGAATCACTAACAGATAGGAAAGGTATAGTACCTTACTGATCAGTCAAAATCTATATATATAAATAAAATTGGAGTGCCTGTTTGTAACATTTTAAAACAGTTTTTTACTACATGCATATGAATATAAATGAGGTACATACACCAAAATAACATTTTTTACAATTTTTGTCTGTCTGTCTGTTTGTTCCGGCTTATCTCTGAAATGGATGGACCGATTTTAACGGGACTTTTTTTGCAGGTAGCTGATGTAGTAAGGAGTAAGTTAGGCTACCTCTATTTTAGAACGATAAAGTTAAATTTCAAGCGGAGGAATTCTCAGGTACAGCTTGTTTCATAATATAGAAAAGAATTTACTTTGGTTTTTAATGTCACTCAAATGAAATTACAATTATATCTTTTTGCATATTTATACCTTCTTCTAGATCTTTCCTAAATTCTTAATCTTCAGACTCTAATTATCCTAAAAGTATTGTCTAAGTGTTTTCTATTTATTGTAAGGATGAACTTATACTTACTTAGTAAGTAAGTATAATAGTATATAAGGATTGATTATTCTAATAATTAATTATTATGATACATATTTTGACGACCTCGGTGGTCTAGTGGTTTAGCACACCGCTTTACGTCCGATGGTCGCGGGTTACTTCATATAGATGTAAAATATTCATGAGTATGATTGTTTGTATCGGTCTGGGTGTTTTCTATGTATAATATGTATGTATTTACGAAAAAAAATTATCTATGTATTTGTATCAGTTATCTAGTATCCATAACACAAGCTTTAGCTACCTCAACTTGGGTCTAGATGGCGCTGTGTGGATTGTCCTGAAAAAAAAATTATATATTCATATAAGGGTGGTAGGGCCGCCATATAAGGGTGGTGCTTGTTAGGCAAATGATAGGTACGTTTGAGTGTATACTACCTCGTTTATTATAATAATCAATCCTTATATACTACTTACTTACTAAGTACATATTCATCCTTACAGTATATCGTGTATGTACAAGCTGTGCCCGCGACTTCGTTCGGACGTTCTAGTGACCTTGACTAAATAAAGGAAAAATATTTGATTTACTTTCGCATTTAAAATATTAGTAAGGAATTTAAAAAAAACGTAAGTATTTTTATCATTCTTGACATTATAAGAACGGCTACATAGCAGTCCATTGTACAATGTTCTCGTGCAGCCAAAGACTGTACCAGGTGGAGGTAAATTGCAAGGAGCTCTGTCACCAAGGACCCCAACAATACTATACCACAAGATCATCATGAAAGCCACGTCCTCTCTGCCAAAAGTGAACGCCTGAAGAAGAATCATTCTTGACAAATTTATTAGGAATTTATTATGATAGGTTACAGAGAAAACCGCATGAAGGTCAACCTGACGGGGTACATTGCTAGGGTCAAGAATTCACATCACTAACAATCCTCATCATCATTATCATCTCAGCCCGGAAGACGTCCACTGCTGAACAAAGATCTCCACGACGGTCAGTCCTGCGCTGCTCGCATCCTATACCTTCCAGCGATCTTGACCAGATCGTCGGTCCACCTTGCTGGAGGCCTTCCCACGTTGCGTCTTCCGGTCCGCGGTCGCCACTCGAGGACTTTACTGACCCAACGACCATCTGTTCTACGAGCTATATGCCCATTGGCAACAATCCTCAAACTTCTTTTCAAATATATTATCTACGAAAAGATGCAACCGCAAGACACTAGAGAGTGTGCAAAGAAGTTTTGCCCTCAAAGCTATAAAAGGATTTCGAACTGTATCGACCATAGCCGCACTATCATTGGCGCAGTTCACTCCACTAGATTTAAAAATCTGGGAAGTGGCAAATGTAGAAAGAACTCGACTATTGGGTACTACTGATCCTTTACCTACGAATATAACACTAGAAAAACCCACCCCATTGCACAAACTATTGCACCCTGCGTCAAGAGTTACCATCCCCCTCCATTTTGCTGATAACCAGGAGAAAGCAAATGACTTTGTAAGACCAGACACAGTGGCCATATACACTGATGGCAGCAAACAGGACACTGGGAAGGTCGGAGGGGCCTTTTTGTGTTGCAATCCAAAAGCCACTGTACCTGTCACTGGAAAGAAATTTATGCTGCATTCTAGCTGCAGTGTGTATCAGGCTGAGTTGCTTGCAATATTCCGGGCCTGTGAATGGGCAATTACTCACCAATACTCACATACAGTCATATACTCTGATTCTTTATCATCAATCAAAGCCATTCAGAATCGCAGCAATACCCATCCAATTGTTTCACGCATTCATCAAGATCTTCATCATGCATCAATCAATCCCATTAACATTGTTTGGGTCAGAAGTCATATGGGTATTGTAGGCAACGAGGTTGCAGATGCGGCCGCTGGAGAGGCCAGTTGCCTACATAAAGCTCCTGATTACTATAAATTTCCACTGTCGTATGAGTCTTCTTACATGGGAAAAGAGGTATATGTCTACTGAGCAATGCTCACACACCAGGAAGCTCCTCCCCCATCTCAACAATATAAGAAAACTCTTCTCCAGAACAGAACGCTCCTTTCATCTCAGTCAAGTTCTCACTGGACACAGATACGTCAAGAGTTATGTCATGCGCTTTCACATCACCGACAATTCATACTGATGGGCAGTATGAATTGTCGGAGTGATGGAGATAGTGAGCAACCATTTGAATATCTCTTCAGTAATTGTCCTATTTTCGGAAGAGCCCGTTACGACTATGAACAAGTGTACCGAATGCATAAAATTGAGTCCCATTACAAGTTAACCAGTATTATTACGTAGCCGGAAACTCTGGCTTCTTATGATGCACTTGCTAAAACAATAGTGAATAATTTCAAAAAGGTAAATAGCACGCAAATAGACTTATGTCTATAAATGCATAAATACATAAAATATATTATATATAAAATTAACATATATATGTACATATAAATATTTCATATATAAATAATGTAAATATGTGTCATCTATATAAATATATAACATACACCTAGTGAAACACAACTAGCCCCACGAAAACTTCTGCTGTATCAAATCGCAGCTGAAGTTAATAAGAAAGAATAGTGTTAGAGAAACAAATAAAATAAAAAAAAAGGCAACGAATAGGTTACTTATTTACTTTACCATAAGATATACCTATCTACCGTTGCCAGCAGTGTGGTAGTAATAGGAAAGCTTCAAGGAAAAATTGAAGATTACCAAATTAGCTAACAACAACGATGGATTCCATACAAACTTTGTATCTTATTAACTTAGGAATTCGTTACAGGTATCAACAATGTACTTCACATAAACAACTGTAAGTGGAGTTACTTGTACAACTAATCATGAACTCGATCTGATGTTATGGTTATATATTCGTGTAATAACTGTTTTTATATATATGATTAACTTGCTATACGCGGCTTTGTCTGCTTTTTCATCATTACATAGTACAAAACAAAGTCGCTGTCGCTGTCTGTCCGTCCCTATGTATGCTTAAATTATTAGAACTATGCAACGGATTTTGAAGCGGTTTTTTAATAGATAGAGTGATTCAAGAGGAAGGTTTATACATATAATACAATACATGTATACCTGTACGAAGCCGGGTCGAATAGCTAGGTGTAGATAAAACATAGTCTATAACCGTACTCGTGATACCATCTAGCTCCGTATCAAATATCATTACGATCTGCGCAGCCATTTAGTCGTAAAATAGTAACAGAGAGACAGATAAACTTTTTTTTTAAATTAAAATTTTTCAACTAACTTTCACATTGTTAAATTTTACGTTATGAAACATTTGTTTTAAGCCAGGAGAACTTATATACTACTAGTTGACTCGCGATTGATAATACCTTTTTATATTATAGCCTACGTGTTATTCTTATGTATAAAATATATTACTGCAAAGTTTCATAGAAATTCGTTCAGTACTTTTTGAGTAAAAGAGTAACAACAACTCATAACACAAACTCTGCTTCGCTTGGGACTAGATGATGCTGTTTAATTTATCTTGGATTACTATTAATATTATTTTCCTCACAAAATCTATTGTCAAAACTTGTATAGTGTATAACTTCTCCAGAGTTGATTATGTATTTCCTCGGGATGGCGTGATTTCATATCAAGCAATTATAAAAATGTGGATATTAAACGGATGCGCACAACTCGTCCGTTCCGTTTGCCGGCTGCTCGTATTCCCTTTTTGTGACTCGTCACTGTTCATAAGCCGCCATCTTGAGCCCCACTGCTCTCCAAAAACCGGAGCTGATAACAATAAAATAAGACACATATGAGGTATAAAAATATATAAATATAAATTATACTACTGAACCGATCATCATGAAATTTTGTACACATGTTCTTGGAGATATTAGAATGATAATAGGATACTATTTATTGGAAAAAATATTTTTGATTCAATGCGAGCGAAGCCGGTAAAAGCAAGTGATTAATAAAGTCACAATATTTTTTATTTAAAATAACAAATACTTTTGAACCAATGCGAGCGAAGTCGCGGGTCAGCGCTAGTGATTAGTGAAGTCGCAATGGGAACATTCCAGAAGTCCCGAGCGTCGCGACGCCCGATCCATATAATTGAAATAATCATAAATTAAATAAAAGGCACCCGGATAGAACATTAAACCGTGAGCGCGGATCGAAAACCGTTTTAATTTAACTAATGTGCTATTTATCACGTTTCAACTGACATCAGCTATAATGAGGGTTGAGGACTAAGGAGGCTCCAGATTATTATTGACGGCCTCGGTGGTCTAGTGGTTGAGCACACAGTTTTACTTCCGATGGTCGCGGGTTCGATTCCTCGCACGGCACAAACATTTGTATTCACGAGTATGATTGTTTGTATCGGTCTGGGTGTTTTCTATGTATAATATATATGAATTTACAAAAAAAAATATCTATGTATATGTATCAGTTATCTAGTACCCATAACACAAGCTTCAGCTAGCTTAACTTGGATCTAGATGGCGCTGTGTGAATTGTCCTGAGATTATTTTTTTTTTTCCAAATATTCTCATCTCCCCTCTTAAGGAGAGGAGATGGCAACATACCCCGGGTAGAAGCACAGTCGGCCGGGGTTCAGGGCCCCAGGGAGAGAAACCGGCGTACAATGCGGGCAGAATCTAAGAGCACCGCTTTCTGCATCTTTCCCGGGAGTGAGCCGCCTCGGAATCCCGGAATCCGGAATTATTATTATTATTATTATTATATACATATATGTAAAATACGTTTGTCGTTCAGCTAGTATATATATAGTAAGTACAAAAAATCCCTATTCCTTCAATCATTTGCACAAAGAATATATTCCTCGGCGATTGCACAAACGGTACACTTTCCAGATCTCATTATATCGAGCCACAGATCTGAAAACGGCAGACAAAGTGTAAATGCAGCTAGTATCTCGGTTGAATATTGTATCGCTGACGCTGTACGGCATTACATATTCAATATAAAGAGACACACTTTGTCACTGCAACTCGACAAAGGCACGCCGAGGAAGTATCCGAAAATTCATAGAAGGCGAGGGCGATAGGCGAGTATAGAAAGTTTTATTGACAGCCAAATGGCAGGGGACAAACGAGCATACGTCTCACCTGATGGTAAGTGATTACCGCCGCCCATGAGCACCCACAACACCAGTGGAAATGCAAGTACGTTGTCGGCCTTTTAAAAAGGAATAAGCTCTGTTCTTGAAGGTTTCAATATCGTATCGGTTCGGAAATACCATGCTGGAAGGTGATTCCACAATGTGGTTGTGCGTGGCAAATACATACATAACACAACCGTTACATAATAGCTAGAATAGAATAGAAAATAATTTATTCAAATAAACTTACATTTACAAGCACTTTTAAATAGTCATCACATTTTTTCTAATCTACCGCTCATTGGCTCATGGCCTGCTTGAGACTGGTCTGGTTTAATCACTACGATTAATTTACTCTTATTTAGTTGATCAACCAGTTGGTTGTGTATTTAATATTTTCTCTATTTGAGTATATAATTGAATTAGTGCTAATTGTATTCACCTTCAACTTAAAAATGTAAAGTAAGCATAAAATTATTTAAAAGAGCAACACGCAAGTTTCTTGCTTGTTCTTCTTGTGATGAGACAGCTTTCCGAATGAGCGGTAGATTAGACAAAATGTGATGACTATTCAAAAATGCTTCAATGTATATTTATTTGAATAAATTTGACGCCCTAGGTAGCACAAACATTTGTTTTCATGAGTATGATTGTTTGTATCGGTCTGAGTGTTTTCTATGAAAATGAAAAATGAAAAAATGTTTATTTCTTTTAAAACAATTCAGTTACAATAACATAGTGTTGGGACGACCTAGTAAGCATAGAAATGCTAGTGTCAGGTACATCCCGCTCTTCCATATACATTGTCATATGATGTGTTTGTTTTTTTTATATTATTTAAGACATTAGATAACTAATATTATAAACTAAAGCCAAGGTTACTTATTAGAATAAAAAAAAAAGTTTACAAGAGGCATATTTGTTTTAATATCCATGTGTTAGTTTGAATATATATTGTGTAATGTGTGTGTTTGTGTGTGTGTGTGTAGTTACTGTGGTATTCTATGTATAACATGTATGTATTTAAGAAAAAAAAAATCTATGTACTTGTTTCAGTTATCTAGTACCCATAACACAAGCTTTAGTGAGCTTAACTTGGGACTAGATGGCACTGTGTAAATTGTGCTGAGATTATTATTATTATTATATTTTTAAAGAGCCATTTTATTTACAATGTGTATATTCATATAGGTGACTATGTCTAACATTAAATGAGCTAAGTATTATATATATTATAGTATTATATTTAGCATGACAGTAATACTAGTTTTAGATGTAAATTTGTATCGTAGACATCCGTCCAAGCGGTTCCTATTAATTATTATAGACTAATCACCCGATAAATCAATTATTTAATGACCCATTTGTGATTAATAGCCATACCCTATTAAGTATCGATATAATAATAATAATCTCAGGACAATTCACACAGCGCCATCTAGACCCAAGTTAAGCGGTAATACAGCTAAAGGAAGGGAATTGTTAGTAATGTGGACTGCTGATCTGATGCAATGTACCATGTCAGTTTGACCTCCTGGAAACCATCGTGATAAATTCATGGTGAATTTGTCACGATGGGCTAACTGACCTGACCTCATGCTCATCTTATCATCCTCCACTGGTGCCCCGCCAGCGTAAACCGTTAGCGCAGGCGGGTGCACCATTCCATTATCATCCATAAAAAAAACCTTTGTCAGGTTGAGCTCCACGTGGTTTCCCCTTGAAACTTGGTGACAAACCAAGAATTTGTCATTCACTCAGACCTACTGGATATGCATATAAAATTTCATAAAAATCGGTCATTTCCTTACCACTTAGAGGTATGCCTCTAAGTTTTCTTTCAACCTTCTATCACCAACCCCTATATTTTATAGCGTTATTAATTTATATGGCAAAACAACGTTTGCCGAGACAGCTCGTAGGCTATAGATTTCACGCAGATTTCACGCAGCCGCGGGCACAGCTAGTACATGTATATATATGGTATTTCAGATGCAATATGAGCTCTTGTCTACAGAACCCTATAATGTTTTTCCAATACAGTCTTGACTAGACTTTTATTAAAAAGCAATGTAAATGTAAATTTGTCTTTGATTACGGGCATCTTATTTGTAATTATAATTTAAGGAAAGCGGTAACAAATTTTAATTAAAATCAGTTTTGTTTTTCCACTGTCTGTCACTTTTTTATAGGAAATGAAATGGAAAATTAATGAATAAACATATTTTTTTTTGGAGAAAACAAAAACATCAATAATTCAAATTTAAAGTACGGGTAAAGTAACTTGATTTTTATTTTAACCAAGCTGCTATTTATAAAAAGTATCTACAGTTTTTTTCCAGTATGACTGACCGTTATTTTGCCATCAAAATTAATGTCACTATTTAATTCAAAATCAATTTTTATTATCATTTATTAATGTAAGAGGTCATAGTCAATTTTATTATCATTTATTAATATAAGAGGTCATAATCAATTTTTATTAACTTTATTTTTCTAAAATAAAAGTAGACTAAGTTACTGCTTATTACGTTAGCTACCTGCCAATAAAAGTCCCGTCAAAATCGGTCCAGCCATTTCAGAGATTAGCCGGAACAAACAGACAGACAGACAAAAATTTTAAAAAGTGTTATTTTTGGTGTATTTACCGTATTTATATTCATATGCCTGTAGTCAAAAACTGTTATTTCAATATTACAAACAGACAAATGTTATTTATATGAATAAAAGGAGTAAAAGAAAGATAAAGTTCCCAATGTCTAGTCATCAATCCCTTTTAGTTGAAGCACAGATAAGCTCAGTGTTGCCAACACGACTACTACAAAATATGCCAAATCGCTCTTAAAATTATGCTAACATTTTCCAATGTCAAATAAAACGTCACTTAATTGTAAATCTTTAATAATCAACAAAATCTAAGATTTTTTGTATTAATCAATTTAAAAAATGTTTTCGTAGATATCAATATATTGATCATCATCTTGGACGGATGCTGCTGATGTAAATGTGGAAACTTCATTGCCGAAACTCTTCATGATAGCTATAGGTCGCAGTGCGTCATCCGGGACGGTATAATAACAACATTTCTCTGCCCTCTTTAAACCGATGTATAAAATGGCATGTAGAGTTTTTTTGATAAACGGTTGCGAAGTGTGTTTTTAACTAGATTCATTTGACTGAAAACTCGTTCAATTTCTGTGTTAGAATGTGGTAGAGACATTAACGATATCGCTAATTGTGATAAATCTGCAAAAGTGTTATTATTAGAATACTTTTATTTCATGGTCAAAATATGCTAAAAAATATGTTATATGCTAAATGACACAGAAATATGCTAAATACTGTAAAATATGGCAAATTAGCATAAAATATGTCAAATTGGCAACACTGGATAAGCTAGAGGTACAGCGCCAATCAGTATGGGTGGACTAAATTTACCAGATGACTGATTACTTTGACCATTCGATGGGATGCGTAATCTGTGGCAGATTCAGTGTCTTCTAATCATAGTTTACTAGTTGTGCCTGGCGGTTTCACCTGCCTTTTAATTCTATATGGCTATATAGTTTGTCTTAATCGTAATCATTATCATTACATACGAGTACTATAAAACAAAGTCGCTGTCGCTGTCTGTCCATATGTATGCTTAAATCTTTAAAACTACGCAATGGATTTTGAATCGTTTTTTTATATATAGAGTGATTCAAGAGGAAGGTTTATATTAAGGTTTCTAGTAATTTTATAAACGCGAAAGTTTGTAAGTATGAATGTTTGTTACTCTTTCACGCAAAAACTAGTGAACTGATTTTGATAAAACTTTACAGTAATATAGCTTATGCATCAAAATAACATATAGGCTATATTATAATATAAACAGATAATATAAATATATATATTATGTAAATTGGACGAAATATAATGATAAACTTCAAGTAAGTGTAATACAGACAAAGTTGCACGAATCAACTACATATGTAGTTCTACATTTGATATGTATATAAGAGATAATATTTAATAATTAAGTTCAGAAATTCTTAACGAATTGTATACATGTTAATCAGCGCGGCTGGGGCTGCGGTCTGCAATTAGGCGGCATCTACAATTAGCCTGATTGCAACGGAGACACTGTTTGCCAACACAAACTGTCAATTAACTGCAAAAATATACATTATCTTCATTAAAAATACCAGAAATGTTCGTGAACTACGGTTTAGAATATTTAAATTTAGCATACCGCTTTGCTTCCGATGATCACGGGTTCGATTCCTCGCACGGTACCAACATTTGTATGGACGGCTTCGCCCGGGTGTACATGCATTGTAAATAACCTTCCTCTTGAATCTTAAAAAAAACCGCTTCAAAATCCGTTTGGATCCGACTGGATTCTTCACTCATCTGAAAGGCAGTTGTCATCCGGCGTACAACAGCTCGTCACTTCTCCCTACTCGCTGCCATTCTGGTACACTCGTGGAGTGGACCGCCTACTGCTGCTGTGACTTCGTCGGTCCATCGCATGGGTGGTCGTCCACGAGGTCTAGTACCGTCAACCCTGTATGACAAGCCGCTCTATGGATGAGTTGTTTCTACGAGAGACCTGGTCACCCAAAGAAGGTAAGAATGCGCGAGTGTATTAATGTAAATAGACGCTGCTTGATGCCGAGTTTTCAAGAATGGAATCCTACCTACTGGCTGCCATTCTGGAGTTCTACACTCGTGGAGTGGACCGCCTACTGCTGCTGTGACTTCGTCGGTCCATCGCATGGGTGGTCGTCCACGAGGTCTAGTGCCGTCAACCCTACCCTGTATGACAAGCCGCTCTATGGATGAGTTGTTTCTACGAGAGACCTGGTCACCCTGGTCATGTAAATAGACGTTGCTTAATGCCGAGTTTTTCAAGAATGGAATCCTACCTACTGGCTGCCATTATGGAGTTCTACACTCGTGGAGTGGACCGCCTACTGCTGATTTGACTCGCTCGGTCCATCGCATGGGTGATCGTCCACGAGGTCTAGTGCTGTCAACCCTACCCTGTATGACAAGCCGCTCTATGGATGAGTTGTTTCTACGAGAGACCTGGTCACCCAAAGAAGGTAAGAATGCGCGATTATGTTAATGTAAATAGACGCTGCTTGATGCCGAGTTTTTCAATAATGGAAACATATCTGGGGTCGGTAGTAATATCATCTGCTTCTTCCTTATCCCATTTATTTGGGGTCGGCGTAATATGTTTTTCGCTTCCATTCATCCCTGTTCGCAGTCATCGCGTTATTTACTTCCTTTCTTACCATATCATCTTTCACACAGTCCATCCATCTCTTTTTTGGCCTTCCTCTGCCCTTATAACCATCCACATTCATTTGTAACATCTTTCTTAAAATATTATCCTCGTTCCTACGCATTACATGTCCATACCATGACAGACGATTACTCTTCAACCTCTCTGACACCGGTGCCACTTTCATACTTCCTCTAATGTATTTATTCTTTATCTTATCCATTCTTGTCACACTACACATCCACCTCAACATTCGGTCGGTAGTAATAGTAATGTAAATAAAGTAGACCCTCAACTAATAATAAATGTATATTAAGAAAAATCACAGAAATCAGTATTAGAAAATATTATTAGAATTATAGTATGTGGCGAGTGAAGGATGACCTGAGATTATTTTATAGGTGAACTGTGGAACGTGTCTCTCTTGACTGTAAGCGGCCAGTCGTCATGAAAAGAGGTAATGATGTGAAATGATTATCATACAATACAGTACACCTACCGACCCCACACATATGTTCTAAATTCAGTCCATGAAGTTCGAAGCATTCTCTTCCAGCACCACATTTCTAAACGTCTACCTTCTTTTCAATTTCAGGCATGCTCCACGTAACGCACCGTACATAAATGTAAGGAAAACAAGAGTACGAGCAGCTGTGTTAAGTGTCCAAGGCTATTTATTTATAAACTAGCTGTACTCCCGTCTTCATCCGCGTGGAAATTTCTAAAATAAAAGAATTTTTATTGTAGAAATATGTAGTAAAACTATTTATGACTGGAAAAATGTATTTAATGGTAAGATGGTAGAGAGTGAAGTGACATAATATAATTTTCTTTTTATGTTTTTGATTATAGAATAGAAAAAACCTTTAAATACATTAATATCAAAAGAATTTCTCAACAATTTTTCTATATTAAAAGTAACCACCTCCGTTACTCCTTATTAGATCAGCTACCTGTTAAAAAAAGTGCCGTCAAAATCGGTCCAGCAATTTCAGAGTTTAGCCGGAACAGACAGACAAAAAGTATAAAAATTGTTCTTTTGGTGTGTGTACCGTATTTATATTCATATGCATGTAGTAAAAAATGGTTATTTCAGTATTACAAACAGACACTCCAATTTTATTTATATGTATAGATTCATTGTCATTCTACGTTGCCTAGTAATGTCCCAGCCTCGCTGATTGTTGCTAAGCTTTCTGCAATTATAACCTGAATCTTAAATATATTATAACAGGTGACACGAGAACAAATACATACTCAACAGTTGATATATAACTTTCTCGATAACTCTATACTACTTTGGACTAAATGCGTTTAAAAATTAGGTTGTTTTTTTAAATTGAAGACATTGACTATTAACACTGTTTGTGTTGAGTGATGTGCAAATGGTATGACCATTTGCACATCACTCAACACAAACAGTGCATACTAGCTTTGATATCCAAATTAAATGAGGAGTATGAAATTGCGGGCACTATAGTTGAGAAGAAATGCAGAATGGTAATATATTTTTTAATTATGCATATAAAATACAATTATATAATATTATAAATAATAATACTACTAAAAAACCGCTTCAATATCCGTTGCATAGTTTTAAAGATTTAAGGATACATAGGGACGGACAGACAGCGACAGCGACTTTGTTTTGTACTATGTAGCTAGCTACTCGCCCCGGCTTCGCATGAGTGTACATGTATTATAAAGCGTGTATTTAGAAGCGGTTTCTTAATAGATAAAGTGATTCAAGAGGAAGGTTTATATATGATAAACTTTCAATGAGGGATTGTCATCGTCACATGTGTCGACCCAAATTAAAATTGTAGACACAGATATTATATTAATTATAATAATACATTATATAATATTACATTAATAATACATTACATTTAATAATACATTATATAAAAAAATCTTTTATTTTTTGGGATTTTTCCCAAAAAATAAAAGATTTTTTTTTTACAAAGAATAAATTAATATGTCTGTATTTCTATTATTAATATTATATAATGTATTATTATAATTAATATAATATCTGTGTCTACAATTTTAATAGCTCTGGGTCGACACTTTTGCGTGAGATTGTCAACTGGACTGTTATACCTATAACAATATTTGTATGATCTGTTTATACAGGTTCGTAATGTTCTTGATAACATATTAATTTATTCTTTAGTAGTTTAATTGTCACTATACACTCAACATGGACGCTACGTCCGCACTGATTAGTGATATAAAATGTACGCAGGCCGCATTAACAGTGATAACTACAACCTTACATCTAACTTCGTACCTGTATCCCGAACAGGCCGTCGTATCTGGTAAATATTGTTTCTTTTTACCTAACTGGAATGTACAATAGAATGGAATACGACAGATAGGTCCAGCCCGCTGCCACTTCACCTTGCAAATAAGAAGAGATATGTCGATGATCTTACTGTAAAGTTACTATTAAGTTATCCTTCCAAAGGAGATTTCGTTTATGCATAAGTGAGCTACAACCATATAATGGCGTAACCATACAATGTAGTGGCGTTTTCTCTTCCTAGGCTTTTTAGCTTTGAAAAATCCGCAATTTTTTTTCCGCAGGAACTTTGTATAGTCTTCTTTTTCTTCTGGCCTTATCCCATTTTCATTTGGGGTCGGCTCTCTTAATCTATCTTCTCCAGTGGTATCTATTTTGGACTGTTGCTGGCTCTATGTTTCCGTTATCCTTAAGGTCCTTAGTAACTACTGACATCCATTTGACGACCTCGGTGGTCCAGCGGTCTAGTACACCGCTTTACAACCGATGGTCGCGGGTACGATTCCTCGCACGGCACAAACATTTGTATTCATGAGTATGATTGTTTGTATCGGTCTGGGTGTTTTCTATATATAATATCATACATATTATTTATAAAATTATATTTACAAAAAAAAAAAATCTATGTATTTGTATCAGTTATCTAGTACCCATAACACAAGCTTTAGCTAGCTTAACTTGGGTCTAGATGGCGCTGTGTGAATTGTCCTGAGATTATTATTATTATTATTATCCATGTTAATCGGGGTCGCCCACGGTTTTTCGGTCCTGAATTGACGTCGAGAACTTTTCTCGTCAACTGATCTTCGGGTCTCCTCATGACATGGCCATACCATCTTAGTCGGGCTTCCACTTGCTTATCCAGTATAGGTCTTATTCTGAATGTGCCTCTGATATAGTGATTTGGCACTTTGTCCAAGAGGCTAACTCTGCCTGACTACCTGAGCATTCTCATCTCAGCAACATGAAGTATGTCTGATTGCCGTTTCGTGACTAGCCAACATTCCGTTACATTCTACTTTGTATAAAGTCTACCTTAGGTAATCTTCACTTTTACAATTTACAATAATTAATTGCATAATTATAAGTTATACAATTGTTATTTTCTTTTATATAATTATATACAAAATAACATAAAGAAAGATAATTTATTCAACATTCCAATTATGAAATGTCGAATAAATTATTTTTCTTTATTACATACATAATCTACATCTGGTTCTACCGATTATACAACGGACTGTGTTCTGAGGAATTGTTCGACATGATGCCGACGGCCACCTTTTACCACCGCACCACTCGCCATCGACAGGGAATTCATCCCCACACGTTGGAATCTAAGTGGTCTCGAACAGTGCAGTTTCACACGCGTACACTTAGATTGTGGATGAACTTCCTGCCGAGGGTTTCCCACGACTGTAGTGTCGTGGGAAAACCTCCGCCTGGGAGGTGGGTTGGGTCGGCATGGGGTTTTTCAAGAAGGGTATATTAAGGTTTCTTAAGGGTCGGCAACGCGCACGTGACACCCCTGATGTTTCAGGCGTTCATAGGCTACGGTAACCATTTACCATCAGATGGGCCGTATGCATGATTGTCACCATCGTAGTATAAAAAAAATCTGGACTGTTTGTATTACAAACAGTGATACGCGTGAATAGAAATATTAGTATTGCGCGAGAATTGAACACAGAACTCTCTAATGGTCGTCTAATATTAATCACAATGGAATATTTACAGTAACATAGTATTACATTATCCTCTATTGAGAGTGACGTCACGGACGTCTTGGTGTACAGTACGTCGTTACGTCAAATTATTTGTTAAAAATAAAAATATAGTTATAATTGTTGTGAAAATTTGTTTAATTTAATAGCAGTGATACAGTACTTAATATTGAGTGTTATCTAATAATAATATACAGTAATTGCAGAGTAGTCGTTGTGATAGTGGCGATCTGGAAGTTCGTTGGTGACGGTATATTTGAAAAATTCAGTGCATTACAATACTAAGTAAATAGTTATTAGCGCCATCTTTTGACACCCGTTCACATCAACAAGTATCGATCGATAACAGTGCCATCTGTTGACACGCGTTAACACCAATAAGTAGCGATCTATTTTATTTGACACAGAAGAATGGTTGTAAATTGTGGTGCTTGTGGAAAGTTCCTCTCACCGGCAGATGGTGCTGTATGCACTAAATGTAAAAATATTTACCACGCAGCTTGTTTGGGGCTTCCAAACTTAGCTAAACTTAGACCTGGCTGGATTTGTCCTGGGTGCTCAATGAACATGCCTAGAGATAACTCATCCGAAACACCTGTAAAGGGTATGAGCAGCACATATACCATGGACAAGCGTGAGAGGCAGAATGTGGCGGATGATGAATCGATGGATTGCACGGCGTTGAATACCACGGAGGAGTTTAAAATAGAGCTGGCACTGGAAATTAAAGATTTTAGAAGTGAGCTGAAATGTGTGCGAGAAGAAATGAAGGTTCTTCGTCAGGAAATGGCAGAATACAGAGCTTCGGTCGCCGCCTGTAACACTCGAATAGAAAACATGGAGCGAAGGCTAGACGTAGTGGAGCAAAAGGTTTCGGAGGCTGGTGTGGGCCGCACAGCTGAGCTAGAGGAAGTGGTACATTCGTTACAATCCCAGTTAAATGAACGAGACCAGGAGTTACTCTCAAACGATGTTGAGATAGTGAACATACCGGAGTTACAGGGAGAAAATCCGTATCACATAGCATCGGTGGTAGCAGCCAAGCTGGGTGTGCCGCTGGAGGAGCGCGACATAGTATCCGTGTCCCGAGTGGGGGGGCGCCGCGCGGCGGGGGGCGAGCAGGCGTCCGGCCGCCCGCGCCCTCTAGTTGTTACGTTCGCCCGACGCTCATTGCGGGACCGACTGCTCCAAAGCGCTCGAGTAAGGCGAGGAATTACGACACTAGACCTGGAAGTATCGAGAGAGGCACATAGAGTCTATATAAATGAAAGACTTACTCGATACAATAGAAATCTGTTCTACAAGTCCCGAGAAGCCGGTCGTGAAAAGGGCTGGAGGTATATATGGACAAGAAATGGAAAGATTTTTGCACGCAGGAGCCAGGACGGTATAGCGCATAGAATAAAACTTGAAACAGACATTATTAAGGTTTTTGGCAGTGAAGTGGTTAGTCCTAAACATAAAATATAGGTTTCATTTTAATATATTTATTATTTATAATCAAAGAATTAGCAAATGTAGGAAAAATTTTATAGTGTTAGGCAATGGGTGCTGTGATCCCTGTATTTGTGTACAAATAATAATGATAAGTATATATCAGTATAACATTTATTTAGCAAATTCTCTTTATTTTTTTGGTTTAAGCTATAGTTATAAATTGTTTGCACTAGTAGTATGTGTACATTGGTCTTGTAATTTGATTCATTTTATAAATGTTTATATGTGTATGTACATGGAATGTAGAAATATATATTGGCTCTTATATTTGTTAGTAGAAGAACAGTTAGGAATAACCACCATGAAATATAGTACATGGACAATTCTTTGTATGTGTAGTAATATGTATAGTAATATAATGAAGAATGGGTGGGAAAACATATATTTTAGTGTACTGAATTATTACTATGGAATGTTGGCTTATATAATGTTAATTTTTTTAGTCAATTGGTGGAGTAGATGTGCGGCTGTGTTGATTGACATCATGTGGTTGTTATGTCTAATGTATCTAGTATATATTTACCTGCATTTTATAACAAGTCATAGCATTTGTGCAACATATTATATAGATATCGGACAATGTATATATAGATTGCTACAAAACTTAAAATAGAGTTCAAATCGCGTCATATTAAGTTGGGACTTTTCAATGCAGGTTCTTTGTGTACTCGACAGGACGAATTTGTAGCCGCCATGGGCCGATATTCTATAGACATTGTGGCAATAAATGAGACGTGGATTAGGGAGGGGGAGGAGGCCCGTCCGCCGTTGGTCTTGCTGGAATAATATTCCGCCTCCATTACGTGCTAAAACCACAAAATATAGTTTTAGTAAATGTCTTAGAGAACATCTTATTAATAGTCAAAAATTGTCTAATTAAATTAAATTACCTTTTGGATCTGCACGATGGGCACGGCGGTGGATGGTGGCTTGATGTAGCGGAGAATAATCCCTCTGTGTTGTGTTTTTTTCTTGTTGTGCTTGTAGTATATTTTAGTAACTGTAGTATTTTTCTGTTCCTTAATATTAATTTTAAAATTGTAATTGTGTACGTGGCAGGTCTCGAACACGTGTAAAAATTTTGCTGTCAGTAACAATAATGACATCTGACAGATGTCAAAGGTCAAAAAACTGACATCGAGCTGTACGTGTTGTCACTAATGGCAGGCACAGAATACCAGCGCCGTGACAGTTAGCTGTCACGGCATATGCTGAGTGTCAGTCATGTTGTCAACCATATTTAGAAATAAGATAAATTATTATTATTATTGTAATTGTTCTAAGTGTGTATGTATGTATGTATATATGTATATGTAAAAATGGTTGACAATAAATGTTTTTCTTTCTTTCTTTCTTTCTCTACATTATAATGCGGTATTGATTATTTTTTTTTTTTCCAAAAATTCTCATCTCCCCTCTTAAGGAGAGGAGATGGCAACATACCCCCGGCAGAAGCACAGTCGGCCGGGGTTCAGGGCTCCAGGGAGAGAAACCGGCGTACAATGCGGGCAGAATCTAAGAGCACCGCTTTCTGCATCTTTCCCGGGAATGAGCCGCCCCGGAATCCCAACCGTCTGAGATGTTGATTTTTCCTTTTATATTTCATCGGATATATAATTACTTGAAAGGTTTTCCTATTTGGATCATCTAGTATACAAAAAGGAAATATATGTACTCTACTATATGAAGAGTTGTGAGTCGTTAAGAGAGAAATTCAAAGAGGCAAATATTCTCACCGTTGCTTCTCAATTCATATATTCAAATATCCTATATGTTCATAAAAATCTTGACTTATTTAAAAAAAACAGCAATATTCATAATATTAATACTAGATTTAAAGACAAACTTGCTATCCCCAAGTATCGTTTAGAAAAAGTTAATAGGTCTTTTATGGGAATAGGTATAAAAATTTACAATAAGATACCAAAGGATATGTAACTTTGTAACTAACCCTTAAATAAATTCAAAACATCTGTTAAATCATATTTACTGAGCAAAGCCTATTACTCACTAAACGATTACTTGAATGAATTTTCATTTAATGTTAGACATAGACACCTATATAAATATACATTGTATATAAACTGGCTTTAAAAAAAAATTAATTGAGTTTCTTGCCAGTTCCTCTCAATTGGATCTATATACCGAACTGGACGGTAGGGAAAAAATTAAAATTAGAATGTAAAAAAATGACGTTCATAAGCGGCTAAAATGTCCTACATTAATAAATGATTTTTTAATTTGAATATGGCTAGTATACAAATCTGTCGTGATACATATGGTACGGCGTATCAACTAGATTTTTTTATTGGGTTGTTTGAACTATTATCAGGTATATGGACCTGTAGCACTGCGACCTACATAGATCTATTGCTCGCCTTTTCAAAATTAGACTTATACCCGTGAGTGACAAGAATTTAAGGATATTCTTAGGAGCGATGCTTTTTATCTCCTCAGGAAAGAATGTAAACTTTCCAATGGAGATATTTCGTTTATGCATGAGTATGACCACATAGGATGTGTGGTGGCGTTTTCTCTTCAGTTTGGCGAAATCAACAGATTTTATGCATAGGCCAAGGTTTGTTACTAGATATATATATAAAACTTTTATAGCCGTTAAAGGGCACATAAACAAGGTACAATAATAAAACAAAAGATAGAGTTCATACAGGGTCAGTTAACAATCCTTACAATACCTATTATAAATACGACAGTAAATCTGTCTGTCTCGCTTTCACGCCAAAACTACTGAACCAATTTAAAAATGAAATTTGGTACATAGATAGTCTAAAGTTCTTCATCTTGAGAAAGTACATAGTCTACTTTTCTAATGCGAAAAAGGGGTTGAAGGGTAGATGCAAAGTTGTATGAAAAATTCGTCATTTTTATAGATACCTTAATTTATATGGCTAAACAACGTTCAGCGGGGTTTATTTTGTAATAATTTGTCAATGTAATAAACAATATTATATATTAATATAAAAGAGATAATGAATCTGATATTAATGGTGTAGATTTTAATTCCGAAAATAACTGTTTCATTCCAGATGGAGACGTATTCGACTACATAGTGGTGGGAGCAGGATCTGCGGGTTGTGTGATCGCAAACAGACTTACAGAAGATCCCAGAACAAGAGTCCTGCTCGTTGAAGCTGGTGGTGATCCACCAATAGCTTCACATGTAAGGTTTCCTTCGTATTTGATGAAATCAATTGTGAAAATTAAAACAAAATACTTTTAACACTAACCTGACTGACTGACTGACTGTGGACTGTCGTAGTGAGGGCAACACTTAATGTACATACATCTCGCAGATACATAATAATAATCTCAGGACAATTCACAGCGCCTAAACCCAAATTAAGCTAGCTAAAGCCTGTATTATGGGTACTAAACAACTGTCGTAAATACATACGTAATAAAAAAAAATAGATCGACTTCTTATCGGCTATAAGAATCTGAAAATATACGCTCCAAACCTTCAGACAAGCCAATCTCTATGATGGAGTTTCTTACCCCAAAAAAAGGAGGAAGCGAACCTACATCCATCTCTGAGATTTTGGATCTCGGATTGACTGTCAAATTATAATTTTTAATCTTCGGGGTATGGGTATTGTTAGTAATGTGGTCTAATGATTCAATTGCTAGCAATGTACCAAACATTGCTAACAATAGAATCAATTTGTCCTCCATGTCAGTTTCGTTCTCCCTGGAAACCATGGTAAAAACTCATGATAAATTTATCATGATGGGTTAACTGACCTGACTCCATGCTCATCTCATCATCGTCCACTGGTGCCGCGCCAACGTAAAGCATTAGCACAGGCAGAAGCACCATTCCATTATCGTATTTTAAAAAAAAGAAACCTTCTAGGTATATGGTCTGGAATATTCGTAAGTCTGGCAGTAAACCACTAGATCTTACTGCTTTCAACGACATTTTTTTAATGCAAGTTATAATATTTCAGCTTCCTGGCTTAATGGCATATTTAAAACATTCCACAGAAGATTGGAATTATACGTCAGTCTACGATGGATATTCACAACAATGTCATATACCTCCAGTTGCTGATATAACAAGAGGTAAGATGCTGGGTGGCTGCAGCAGTAATAATTACATGGATTACGTTCGAGGAGACCCTCACGATTTCAATACTTGGGCAAAGATAACTAAAGATGACACCTGGAAATATGAAAACGTTCTTCCATATTTCATCAAAAGTGAACGACTTGAAGATCCAAATATTTTCAAAACACCATATGGAGTATTTCACGGACACGATGGTTACATGGGAGTCACGAGACAATATGCCAACGTAACACATAGATATTTGAAAGCCTTTAGTGAACTTGGGTATAAAATTGTTTTTGATACAAATGGGAATGATACGTTGGGTTATACTGAACCAATGTTAACGATGGCTGATGGTTACCGACAAAGCACAGCTACAGCATTCCTCACTCCTATTAGGACCAGACCTAATTTATATGTACTAAAGAATACTCTAGTTACTAAAGTAAACTTTGATGAAAATAATAATGCCATCAGTATTCGAGCAATTCAAGAAAATAAGAAACATGTAACGATTACTGCAAGAAAAGAAATCATAGTATCAGCTGGAACTATAAACACTGCACAGTTGCTAATGTTATCCGGTATCGGTCCTAAGAATCATTTAGAGAGTTTAGGAATTAAGGTTATTTCAGATTTGCCTGTGGGTGAAAATATGCAAGATCATATAACTAGTAATTTAGCGTATGCAATGGGAAAGAAGAAAAGTTCCAAAGTACCAACAAATCCTCACAATTACCCCTCACCCTCAGTAGTTGGCTACGTCGCGACGAATACATCACAATCGTATCCTGACTATCAAACATTCAACTTTATAACAGACGCTGATGATCTCTTAAGTTTCTGTGGATTTTCCTATACCTATAAAAATGAAATCTGTAACTCTTTCTACGAAAATGCAAAAGGAAGAGAGGTTATGTTTGTAGAAACGGTTTTGCTTCATCCAAAGTCCCGGGGACGTATTTTGTTGCGAAGCGTAAATCCCTATGATTACCCATTAATTTATACGGGCCATTTTTCTGATCCCGCAGACTTGGATAACCTAGCTGCATATATAGAACACCATAATCGTATAGTAACCACGAGTTTATTTAAGGAGGTGAATGCAAAATTTTTAATTACAACAGGATGTGCGTCTTACGAACCAGGTAGCAAGGAATATTGGAGATGTCATGCTCTATGCATGGCAAATTCCATATATCATTATATTGGGACTTGCTCTATGGGATCTGTGGTAGATAGTAGGCTGAGAGTGCTTGGTGTGCACAAACTAAGAGTAGCAGATGGTAGTGTTTTACCTACAATCACTAGTGGTAATACCAATGCTCCTATTATTATGGTCGGTGAAAAAGCTGCAGATTTTATAAAGGAAGATAATAAATAAATATGTATATCTGGATAGGAATATAGCATATAAGACAATGCTATTATATTGTATTTTTATTTACTTACCTCATACCTAGATAAAAAGTCGCGGACTGGGCGCTCGTATTGCATGTTTGAACAAGTGGCTGACAAGCAAGTAACTCATGTAATGCTGTTTAATTATATTTAATTTTATAACAATACATTGATGGGAGAAAATTGGATACAAATATTTGAATTTTATTGCTATTTCTTTCAAAATTACATTCAATTTAAAATGTACCTATTTGAAGTTCATTTTTGTAATAAACAACTGAAATAAGATCACCTTTAGCGATATTAATTACTGGCGTCATTTCGTTACACGGAAAAATGCCGTCTGAAGAATTGTTATTTTTTTAATAATGAAACAATTTCAGAGTAAATGTGAATAAATATTTTTTATCGTACAAAGAAGGTTAATTAAATGCGACGGTGCTCTTTAACAAATATTTATACAGGTTGACGTTTATAGCTATTGCGTTACTTTTGGAGGCTTCTAAAAGTATTCTATAATCAACTGTTATTGTGAATTAACGTCTGAACACATATACATTATGGACGTTCTATCATCAGAGCTGTATAGTATAAAAAGGGTCCAAAGTGCTTTACAAGTCCTGGCCACAACTCTACATCTGACTTCATATCTGTATCCACAACAAGCTCTAGTCTCTGGTTAGTCGGATATCTTTTTAAATATTACAAATGTGGAAGTATGTTTAATAATATTTGTATAATATTAGGTTGGTTTTTTGTCGTAGAAGGACCAAAATGTGGGCGTTAGAATAAATATACTGTATATGTGATATTAATTAAACAATGAATAGAAAATGGTACTTGTATTGAAGATACGAACTCTAACAATACAAAAGTGATAATAATAAATATCACAACTACAAATACTAACTATAAATACTACAAGCTGTAAAGAATATATATAAAAATTGGTACAAAAATATATAAAAATCTGCAAAGAGTTTGCAACAATATTTATAAATTTGCTCATTTTATACAACGCATTCCAAATCCAAATTAAACTAATAAATATTAGACAACTGAAGGACATACTTCATATAATATGAATGTAGATAGATGGATGGATGGAACGGAGAGGACGACTGAAAAAAAGATTATATGAAAGATGACATGTATAAAAGGAAAATATGCTCGGATATGATGGGCGTGTGTGTTATCGAGTGTGTTATCTTCCATTGATGCCTATCATCAATGGAAGATAACACACTGTGCTGATCCCAAATGACGGTATTACAGGCAAGGCAATAATGAATGATATGGACATAGTTCAATATATTCTTTTATTATTAAACTTTAATAATAGAGATAAACAAGTATGACGCAGGACGAAACATTCATTCTCATGCGTACAAATGGAAATTTGGAATCAAACCCATAACTAACCGAAAACGAAGCTGTAAACCATTATACCATCAAGGTTGTAATGTCTGTACCATTATTGAATACTAAACCATGCACTCATGTTTTGTTGTCATTTCTCTCTCCATTAAAACCGGATAATCACATTGCACTAAAAAAAAATCGAAACGTGTGAATACAAACTACCAACCAGCACTAATTTATTAGGGTCAAATATAAAAACACAATAAGATTAAATCAGTCGTAGTGATAAGAGCAGACCAGTTCCTACAACAGCCCACTAGAAAGATTTAAAATTGTATTTTGGCCGTAGGGTGCAGATTATGCAGAGAATTTACAGGATGATTTCCAATAAATGAAATGATCCTAAAATTGCATCTCAATAATATAACAAATCTTAAAGCATAAAATACACAATTTGACATACGATCTGTTGGCCCATAAATGGGAGTTTTATACAATTATTTGAAAACATAACTGATAATGCTATCAAACAATAGTTAAACATTTGCATATATTAAAATTTTGTTGACAACACAAAACATTATTCAAACAAGGCATTGACCTTGTTTCGTTGACGTTGTGCCTAACAGTCGTCGTCCTCACAGATAATAATACGCCTAAAGTAGTCTGCAAGCTATGTTTGTTTGATGAATAAGATGTGACAGTGAAATTAATTGCGTCCTCGCGTCTCTGGGCAGTGCCTGAATATCAGTGGTTTGCTGCTTGGATGCTGCAAACAATACACTGAGGTGCTGCCTTTTTACGTATGGGCTATGCACACACACTACGTTACACATACCGTTTTTTGTTAACTGTATTGCATTTTATTTTATCTGTATATTTGTTGTGTATTGTATTTTGTTTAACTTGACTAATATTGTGTATATCTGTTTTTATTTTTGTTCTTATTATTACAGTGTCTTGTGTGTGTGTGTGTCTTTAACGTGAATAAAAAATTTTATCTATCTATCTAAATTAAATGGGTGTGGAGTCATAAAACGGTCATCATGAATGGCAATAAAATATACATACTGTCTTTGTAGTATATTTTACACATGGGATGAACAACAAGCAGACGAAGCAAGATATTAACAGCTTAAACTGAATATACTTTAAAACGATCAATATACTTCAAATCTTGCAATCATGGAATAATACGAATAATCCAGGTCAATTCAGACACAGCTCTATTTAGTCCGTAGCAAAGTAGAGCAACTGATATAAATACTTAAATATTTTTTTATAAGCACATACTCAAGACCCAGATCAATATAAACAATTATATTCATGAATACAACTATTCGTACGGTGACGAGGAGGAACACGCGATCATCGGAAGTAAGGCGTTGTACTAAATCACTAGACCACTGACGCTCATAAATTGTAGATATAAAACAACATTTAATACTTACTACTGTATTGGAATTAATTCCAGATGGAGACGTATTCGACTACATAGTGGTGGGAGCAGGATCTGCGGGTTGTGTGATCGCAAACAGACTCACAGAAGATCCAAGAACAAGAGTCCTGCTCGTAGAAGCTGGTGGTGATCCACCAATGGAATCTGTTGTAATATACATTATCATTAGAATTTCAACTACTGCAACTGATTATGCAAATAATTTGTTTAAATCTTTATTAATTTCAGCTTCCTGGCTTAATGTCGTATTTAAAACATTCTGCGGAAGATTGGAATTATACATCAGCTTACGATGGCTATTCACAACAATGTCACGTGCCACCTGTTGCTGATATAACCAGAGGGAAAATGCTGGGTGGCTGTAGCAGTATAAACTATATGGATTACGTTCGAGGCAATCCTCATGATTATAATACGTGGGCAAACATAACTAAAGATGATACTTGGAAATATGAGAACGTTCTTCCATATTTTATCAAAAGTGAAAGACTTGAAGATCCAAATATTTTTAAAACACCATATGCACAATTTCATGGACGTAATGGTTACTTGAGTGTTACAAGGCAGTACGCTAACGTAACACATAAGTATTTAAAAGCGTTTAGTGAGCTTGGACATAATATCGTATTTGACACAAATGGTGATTATACCCTTGGCTATAGTGAACCAATGCTGACGATGGCTGATGGTTATCGACAAAGTACAGCTACAGCATTCCTCTCTCCAATTAAAACTAGGCCTAATTTATATGTCCTAAAAAATACTCTGGTTACTAAAATAAATTTTGATAAATACGATAATGCTATTAGTATTGAAGCAATTAAAGAAAATGATAAAAAGATAATAATAATGGCAAACAAAGAGATCATAGTATCAGCTGGAACTATAAATTCTGCACAGTTGCTCATGTTGTCAGGCATTGGTCCTAAAAATCATTTAGAAAGTTTAGGCATCAACGTTGTATCAGATTTGCCAGTGGGAGAAAATTTACAAGACCACATAACTGGTATTACAGTCTATGCAATGGATAAAAAGGAAAGTTATAGATTACCTAAAAATCCTCACGATTATCCATTAGCAAAAGTTGTTGGCTACGTTGCAATGAATGAATCACAATCATACCCAGACTACCAAACGCTCAGTTTTATTACGGACGCAGATTCAATTCTACAGCTTTGCACATTTACTTACAACTTCAAAAACGAAATATGTGCGTCTTTTTATAATCAATTAAAAGGAAGAGAGGTTATGTTTTCTCATATCGTTTTACTTCATCCAAAATCTAGAGGTCGTATTTTGTTGCGAAGCGTGAATCCTTATGATTATCCACTTATTTACACTGGTCATCTATCAAATCCTGCCGACTTGGAAACTCTAGCCGCGTATATCAAAGATTTTAATCGAGTAAGAACTACAAATTACTTCAAGGAGGTGAAAGCAAATTTTTTGGTGCCGTCAAGTTGCTCCATATACGAACCTGATAGTAAGGAGTATTGGAAATGTCACGCTCTGTGCTTGGCAATGTCAGTTTATCACTACGCGGGGACGTGTTCGATGGGATCTGTGGTGGATGGGAGACTTAGGGTTTTTGGTGTACAGAGATTAAGAGTGGCAGATGCTAGTGTCCTGCCGACTATTACAAGCGGGAATACCAATGCTCCTATCATTATGGTCGCTGAAAAGGTTGCAGATTTTATAAAGGCAGATAATATACATGTTAATTAAATAATTAATACAAACGTAAGTTTATCGGTGATGAGAGTAGAGGTAGACGGTGGTAAGATAGTATCTGGCACATTGGATTCAAAATATATTGATCGTAATGTGAACATGGCAAAGATTGCCTTCATCGCAACGTCGATAAGGCTCCTTCATTTGGGATTGTAGTAGTAAAGACATTTTTATAACGCAAGCTGGTATTGACAGAAGAAAAAGTGAAACTGTAATTAGAAATTATTAAAACGAACCCGCGACTATCGAAACTAAAGCCACGTGCTAAACTGCTACACCACCGAGTTCATCAATAAACAATTAATTAAATATATTCTGATGAACTTCCTGTTCCCCACCCACGTTCAATCTATTTTCTTCACTCTTATTTAATTATTTTATTGCACAAGTGGAAATAACTCAGCAAAATAAAACAAATATAACTAAAATTGTCGTATATGTCTATATACGACGTATCACGTAAATAAACAAGAAATAACCGAGAAAGACAGAAATGGGTTTTAACTAATTAAGTACCAACTAATACAAAATATATAAATTTACATGTATATATATATAGTTACATGCATATGAATACTGGTATCTGTACAAATAAATAAGATTGAAGTAATCGGTTGTAATTTCAAATTAACAGCTTTTCACTAAATGCATATGAAAGTAAATACACTTACAACAATTTTAAAAATATCAATCGTAACTATAAATCGTTCAAATAAATTTTTAGTTAAACTATTTCAGAGAACAGTAAATTCAAATATTATCTCTTTATAATATCAGTATGTATTATTAAACCTTAGCCTGAAACCTAAACCTTAGCTCCAGCCTTATTAAAACTATTTTCATTAAACAAGTAGGTCACACAGAAAGAAAAAAATAGATCAATACCGTCAACAGTAAAAGTTACACAGAAGTAAAAATCTGTAAACTGGCAACACAATTGTTATTTATAGGGGTGACGCGACGCGGTGAAAATATTGCTATATTTAGAAATTTGCAGGCTGGCAACACCGTGTGATTTGTGGTCGCAACACGGACGGCCGGCAAACAACATATTCTATTGGATTGTGCTTAAAATAGTAAGATTGTGTGCAATATAGTACTACTAGCGGGGCTTAAAGTGTCAAAATTGTTATAGAATAAAAAAATATTTATTTAAACAAACTTTTGTATGTGTTAAGGCTCTATTTAGTATGCTTTGGGATAAGTATGAGATGATAATAATAATAATAAATGGAAAGCACGCACCATCCATACAGTACCAATAGTTTTTTCATCCGCAGGAATTAAACCAAGAAGTCTTATCAAACACCTAGACACGTTGCAAATCTACTCCTCTACAATAGAACTATTACAAAAAGCCGTCATTCTCAACACATGCCGTATAGTAAGAAAATTTCTTTCTTCATCATATAACTCATCCATGCTAGGCTGAGCCCGCGTGTTTGAATGTATTACCTAAAATTATAATAATAAAACTGGAAAAAAAACCAGCAAAAGCTGAGAGAGTGAGACGATACTAATAATAATAATAATAATAATAACGCACAGATGCGCGCGCGCACACACACACACACAAACACACACATACTGCACTTGGTTTCGGCCCGTAAGTGTGGAGAAAACCAGCAAAAGCTGAGAAAAATAAAATAAAAAAAAGAGAAACGAAACATACAAATAATAATAATAATAATAAAACCCTTTATTGTGTACACAGATGAAACAATAAGATAATACAGTAAATAGTAAAGTAATTACAAACGGTGGTGTTATCGCTAAAAGCAATCTCTTACATACAACCTAGATGAGAGGACTTATGTACATAGGATCGGTAGGTGGCACACATAAGACACTATACTACTAAATATACATACATAAGGGATAAATATATAAACCTACATATATACTACATATTGGAAGAAATGAGAAAAAACATAAAAACATGCACAATGAAGAGAGATAATGAGATCTTAGTCTATTTTTAAATTATGCTTGTGTTTGAGCTGATCGAATGGAGAGTGGTAGAGAGTTGATGATGATGAAGTGTGGAGAGAACCAACCATAAACATTTAAACACTTTTAGAATTTTCACTTTTGAATAGACATCACATTTTTTTTAATCTACCACTCATTCCGAAAGCTGTCTTATCACAAGAAGAACGAGCTAGATACTTGCGTGTTGCTATTTTAAATAAATGATGTTGTAAATATATACTATATACACATTAACAACGATTAGGCATGCGACAATCAACATAGAAACCGCTACGTACTCAATCTTTGTTATATTATTATGAGGAAGTCAATTTCATTACTTAATGAATTCATAAAAATACAAAAATTCTAAATTCAAAATATCTTAATTCCTGTTGGTCTATTACAGACTCTTATGATATGTCAAATCTACGTATTATTTTGTGTTTCAATTCAATATGAAAAGTAAATTGTAACTGGCAGCCTATAAATATATGCGTTACCATATAAATCATAATAAAAAAGAAAATTGAAAAAGAATAAATTAAAATTAACGAATTTTTTTTTGGACAATGCACACAGCGCCATCTAGATCCAAGTTAAGCTAACTGAAGCTTGTGTTATGGGTACTAGAGAACTGATACATACATATACATAGATTTTTTTTTGTAAATACATACATATATACATAGAAAACATCCAGATTCCAGACCGATACAAACAATTTTTATTGGGTTGTTTTGGCTGTTGTCAGATGTTTGTAGCACCTGTAGTACTACGACCTACATAGATCTATTGTGCTCGCCCTTTTCAAAGTACACGTACGCGTACGTCTAGGCAGACCCGTCAGGGACAAGAATTGAAGGATATTCTTAGGAGCGATGGTTTTTATCTCCTCTGGAAAGAGTGTAAACTTTCCAAAGGAGATATTTCGTTTATGCATGAATGGGCTACAACCCCGTAGGACGTGTGGTGGCGTTTCCTCTTCAGTTTGGCAGAATCTGCAGATTTTTGTCGTGCATAGTTTAGCCATATGCCAAACAATCATACTCATGAATACAAATGTTTGTGCCGTGCGAGGAATCGAACCCGCGACCATCGGCCGTAAAGCGGTATGCTAGACCGCTATATTGAGGCTTGCGAGATAAATATGTGTTCCAAATTTCATAAACATATCTCAAACGGTTATTTAGATATTAACGTCCAAATATCGTAATTTTTGTCAGTGATCAACTATAGATCAAAATTATAACCCACTTCCAGATGACCTAGGAAGTTCAAATTTGGCATAGATAGGTAATTAGGTGAATATAAAGGAAAAAATCTGAACATGGTAAATTTCATGTTATCATTTCATTATAATTTTTCACTTTAATTGATTCTATTTCAACTTATATTGGACCAATACTAAAATTCTATGAAAACGCCGATAGCCACCAATTAACATTGATCCCTGGCAAAAGTAAGTTCATCTTGTACTGGACGGTAAGTAATATTGTATGAAAACGTCGATCATTACCAATTTACACTAACCCCTTCACATCAGTGTCGATAACTAGCAAACTTCAAATATTATTGAGCGGTAAACACTAGTTGCTATAATTTAGATTCTGTCTAAAATATACTCGTACTTATAACTAAGAGTATAGTTGAATTTCGTATTTATTATGTTATTAACTGAGATTTGGTATTAATTATTGTTTCAATATTTAGCGCACATCGATAGTGTAAATTTATTATTTTTATAAATATTTATTAAATAATAGGCATTTCGGTATAGGGCGCCGTGTGGGAGCGGTGCGATAAAACGTTGACGCGAACCTGTCCGAGCGAATGGCAGCCGCCCTCAATCCTCATAAGCACGAGCGCCGTCTTAATGTTCGGTTGTCTCTGGATATCTAACCTATAAGGTTGCGATTTATGCTACGAAATTCATGGTTTTCTTAAATTATACTTATATATTTGTGGTTATATTATTATTACATTATTTTAGTAAATACGTATGGTATAGACAATAGTTTAAACCAAAAATCAATAACAATTTTAGTATAGTTATAAGTAGGAATGTATAGTTAACTCGAGAATGAGAACTCATTGGTAACAAATTGTTTTTCTTGAGAATTCAATAGATAACAGTCAATTTGTTACATAATCGTCTTTACGAACTATAACGAGTCAATACCAAGTTTCAGATATTAAATAATGTATATGTTGACAGGGAACAATTCCGTATTTGCTTAACATATGCTATTACTATCCACAAATCACAAGGCCTTAGTTTTGACAGTCCTCTTCTCAACATAGGCTCCTCTATATTTAATAAAGGGCAGGCTTACGTTGGACTCTCCAGAGTTAAAACCTTAGATGGAGTACGTCTTAACAATTTAGATCCAGGTCACGAGAGCACTATTGTAGAGTACAACCATCTGTGGACGTTATACCGCCCCGATTTGCCCAAAAATTCCTGATACTTAATACTGATACTAATTGGCAATGCACTCGAACATTTAAAAGTTACAAGAAAATATAGAAAGTAACACAAAAAAAAGACAATTATACCCTGTAAACATATGAAAATACAGTAATTTATCAAAAATAATTTGGTATTAATTTAGTTATAAATAAGTACCTCGTATAATTTATGTACAAAAAGTAATGATATCCCATCAAAAACATAAATGTGAAATGATAGCCGAGTTTAATATTATGATATATGCCTTGATTGTTGACTTCTACGACAAAAGAGGTGAGATCTAAATGGGTGCCAAGTTCAATGGTCTGTCCTGAAATGTATTTATAACAATATAAAATATCATTTCTTCTTATAACTTAGGATAATATAAAAAAAATATTGATATATTCTTATCGTCTATGGCAACCGTTTCCCAGTTAAAGATTTCAGTGACTTCAGCGCCATCTAGTGAGATAACGACTACAATATATTTTTATCCTATACGCTTGAAATAAAGATTAAATCCAATCCAAATTTTTTTTTTTTTATAACACAGGGGACAAATGAGCATGCGGCTCACCTGATGGTAAGTGATTGCCGCCGCCCATGAGCAGCCACAACACCAGGGAAATTGCAAGTAGGTTGTCGGCCTTTTAAAAAGGAATAAGCTCTTTTCTTGAAGGTTTCAATATCGTATCGGTTCGGAAATAACATTGCTGGAAGGTGATTCCACAATGTGGTTATGCGAGGCAAAAAGGCATCCAGATGATCAGGATGGTATTACAGTTTCTAGCGGGTGGTACGGTGGTGAAACTCAGCAGCTGGTATTAATCCGAACAATTCCTCAGAACACTCCCCGTGATATAATAATTATATAAAATGTATGTTTTAGAAGTTTGATATAATCATATTTATTTTTGAGTACAAGATATAGGTTTTGATTTGACCATACCGGTTCTGGTATGGTCAAATCAAATTGGCCGTTGGGGCAGTAAAGTCCCCAAGTGACGACCGGAAGACGCAACGTGGGAAGGCCTCCAGCAAGGTGGACCGACGATCTGGTCAAGGTCGCTGGAAGGCATTGGATGCGAGCAGCGCAAGGCCGATCGTGGTGGAGATCTTTGGGGGAGGCCTTTGTCCTGCAGTGGACGTCTTCCCGGCTGAAATGAAGATGATGATACCGGTTCTACCTACTATGGATTCGGTTTAAAGTGTAAAATACCTATGTATAAGTAAAAGAAGAAGTTCATAGTCTAATATAATAATATATAAATACTAGCCACTCGCCCCGGCTTCGCACGGGTGCACATGTATTGTCCTGTAATGTAATGATATTCTACTTTGCCTAATAATACTTCATTCTCATTGTAATTTTATTTTTGTCCAATATGCCACTTGTTATACTTCTGCAATTATAATCTGAATCTTAAACATATTACACAGGTGATACGAGTATAAATACATAGGTATTCGACAATTAAAATATAACTTTGTTAATATCTCCATGCTAATTTGGACGCAATTCCTTTAAAAATTAAATTGAATTTTTAAATTAAAAACACTGACTGTTAGCAATATTTGCTTGGAGTGATCTGTAAACGGTCGTGCGTACAGTAACAATTAAGTAAAATAAGTTTAAAATTAAATACGTACATATATTATGAATAGTCTTATGATTTAGTTGTTAACAAACTCTTATATAGATAGATAAAACCTTTATTGCTAACATTAAGAGATTACCAAAAATATACTCTTATCTTTCATGTTATTGTAAACTAACTGAATCCCGTAGCGCTACCTGTATAAATTCCGATCGATCCCCCGTCCAATTCAAACGGGGATCGATATTACGACGGCCTGAGCCGAGGTTCGAACCCTTTTTTTTTTAACCTGTGGAAAATCTTCAAAAGACTGTCACCCCGCCGGAGGGAGGGCGGGGCGGTGTGTGAGATTTGTACTCACCAAAAACCACACGGTGTACCTACGAGCGCCTATGCCGGAGCCAGGGGATTCGCATGTGCATTTCCACCCCAGCTCCGACGGCGACGGCTCGCCCTGTAGATGTTGTAGGGCAGGCCCCATCTCGTTACGGTTAGGGCAACCTATTTCGCCCTACTCCATTGTGGAGTCGTGTAGGTACACGCGCACACCTCCGGGGCCTTTGGATTGGGGGACTGCCTCCCTCAAGGCAGTCACCCCGACCCCAGTGAGGGATAGAAGGGGGCGGAGTTGGGTACGCCCCCACCTCTAGGCCTGGTTCTTCTGCGGCGGAGGGAAGCGGGACGAGTCCACTCCCGTTCCTTTTCCGCCGCCTCCTTCCGTGAGATAAATTCCTCGTTCGAACCCCTACCCTCAGACTAAAGTCATATCCGTCAGGCGGGAGTTGGCCTTCAGCCGCTCCATAAGTCCTTCTGAAGGTTTGGAGTGCCATCTGCACTCGCCCCCTATCGTCCGGTGAAGCTGTAAAGGCCAGCTGCGGCCAACATTAGAGTAGTTCGAAAAAAAATAGTATGAATTACAAACTAAGTTACTCGATGCTAATTTAGAAACAGCGAATTATTAGAATAACATATAGGGTATAAATTTTGCGAGTGAAACTGCGGGCACAGCTAGTATTTGATATTTAGTTCATTTTTTTTATTATTTATTGTAATTTATTTATTACCCAATTTAGACTCAGCCCGAGTGGGCAGGGAAGTGAGCACGGAAGTGAGCAACGCGAGAGTGTAAACACGAGTGGAAACACTTCCCATGCCATTGGCCCTGCCACTCGCGCCTGCCCGGCGCTCCCTCGATTGTCGGTTTTTCGTGCTCGAGTCAAAGGACTGGCAGCGCGAGTGGCAGCGTGTTTTTACATTCAGCCTTCTCGTTCAGTTGTCGCCCGGCAATATTTCCGGCAGAGCGAGTGGCAGGGGAAGCGGCTGAATGTAAACGTAGCAATAGGGTTCGTTACAATTGGGGGATGGTTACAATCGTATAGGCAATCCTTGTAAGTTCACATTTTACAAGTCGAAACTTGTGAATACAAACTACCAACCAGCACTAATTTATTTAGTCTCAGACTACATAGGGACAGACAGCGACATCGACTTTGTTTTATGCTATGAAATAATTTCTATAATTAAGATTATGTCTAATGATTGAAAGCTGTAGGTTGTCACTTTTGTACAAGACTGTCAATTTGATGCATGTATCTGACACAATATTTATATATATATAAGATAATATGTTTGCACAGCTTCATAATGTTCTTTATGAAGTGTTCATTTAAGTAATTTAAGTTTTGGCAGTCACTCCACATGGACGCTACATCCGCAATTATAAGTAATATAACATGGACCCAGGGTGCATTGCAAGTGATCACCACAACCTTACATCTGACTTCCTATCTGTATCCTGAACAGGCCGTCGTTTCTGGTGAATATTGTTTTTTTTATGTAACTTGTATGGTCTCCCATATGGTAGGTATATCAAGTCAAATCAAATCAAAATGTCCTTATTCATGTAGGGGTTCACGTACACTTGGGGGTAAGTGATAATGGCAACTTTTAGCTCAAATGCATTTCGAACTGACGACAGATTTTTACATATCATAAGATCCTGTAATAGACCTTCATGAATACGGACATTTTGATTTGATTTATTATTATTGAGCTAAAAGTTGCTATTATCACTTGGGGGTATAACAATTAGATAACAACGTATTATCAGACCTACCTAATATACATATATAATTTCATCAAAATCGGTCAAGCCATTTTATAACACAGTGACACGAGAATTAAGTAACAACTTACCAAGTAATAAAATAAGAAGTTCTTGAATGCACTCCGAACTGATGGCCGACGAAAAGAATAACCTGAGTTTCTGATACACCCCTTGTGTTTCCATTCCGCAGTTTTACTGCCATATCTCATCATTAAATCGAAACACAGCATAAAAAAACGCAAATGAGAGGAGATAAAAATACTTTTGTTTATAATTGGTAATTTTTTTTATACAACGATGCTAGCAAACTCGCATGCGGCCCTTATGGCAAACAGTTAACGTAACCTATTTTTATACCCCCAAGTGACAATGGTAAATTTTTAGCTCCAGGAGCTCCTACACCAGGGGTTTTGTGTGTACTTAAAAAGCCTTAATATACCCGTCTTGAGGAACCCCATTGTGTAGTATCTCGAGAAAACCGCGGCAGATTTTAGTGTACGCTAGACGGAGTAGGGAGCTTCTCTGAAACGTCACTGTCCTGGACCAAGTTGTTTCCAGGGTGTGGGGACGAATTTTGATGATGCTAATTTGGAATAGCAAACAAGTTGAGGGCCTAAATGGCCCACCGATGGGGGATAGCCCCATCTAATTTAAACATGAACACCTACCTTGAACACCTTTACATCTATACATATAAATAAAATTGTAGTGTCTGTTTGTAATATTGAACTAACTGTTTTCGCAAAAACTACTGAACGGATTCTGACGAAACTTTACAGCAATACATCAGACTAACACATAGGCTATAAATCGGATGCAGGTGAAACCGTGAGTACAGCTAGTTTTTTTAAACATACTTACGTAAAACCATATGGACCGATACAACCAATTATACTCATGAATACAAATGTTTGTATCATGCGAGAATCGAACCCGCAACCATGTAACGGTCTTCTAATATTAGTCACAATAGAATATTTACAGTAATACAGTACCATTATCCTCTGTATTAAAATGCGATATAGATTATTATTTATTACTTAATAAAAACAATGATCCAGTCTTATAAATAACTCGATATTTTTTCCATTTATATTTCTTCCGGTAATTAATTAATTGGTAAGTTTTTGAGTAATTCTCTCGTAATTTAAAACTAACACAGTGAGTATTAGTTGCCATATTCGTCCAAAATGGTTTGACAGATTTTTATAAAATTTTATATCTATACTATGGAGGTCTGAGAATAGATCCACTTTATGTACCCCTAAATAGAAAAGGTTGCCCATAAAAAAAAGATATTTTTTAAATATTTGGACATATTTTATGATGTTATGTTAAACATCACTCTTAAAATTGCACCCTTCTACCACCAACACTTAATTATATACTTTAATTTATATCGCTAGTAATTTTATAGCAATCATCTCACATTCACGAGTATAATAGAGATGATGAATCTGATAATATTGGTGTAAATGTTAATTATGAAAATAACCAATTCATTTTAGATGGAGACGTATTCGACTACATAGTGGTGGGGGCAGGATCTGCGGGTTGTGTAATCGCAAACAGACTCACAGAAGATCCCAAAACTAGAGTCCTGCTAGTAGAAGCTGGTGGTGATCCACCAATAGCATCACATGTAAGTGTATCATCTTATTTGATCAATTGCTAAATTTTAAAAATACTTTGACAACTCTAATACCAAATTGATTAGTCAGACGCATTGTCGACTCTCGTAGTGAAGGCAACATTTCAGATGCTTACATTTCGTAGAGCATATAGATTGCAACATGGAAGGGAGCAAATCTACCGGCTTACGAGTTGAAACTTTCATCTTCGCTCTGGCCATGGAAGAGTTTCCACAATTGGATAAGATTCCCTCTGACTCGACTCTATAGCGACTAGTGGGGATATGTTGTTGATTTTTAGCCAGTAAAAGTCCAGAAATATCAGTTCGAATAACCTTAAGACAAGCCATCTATGATGGATTTTCCCAAAGTAAAAAGAAAGTAGCAGACCTCCTTCCGTCTCTGAAATTAATTTGGATCTCAGGTAGATGTAAAGATTTCTTACATCAGCCAAACTCAAGCTTACAACCTGCGAGGTATATAGACTGGAATATTCGTAAGTTAGGTAGTAAACCGGTAGACTTTACTGCTTCCATCGACGATCCAAAGTTTTTTACATAAGTTATAATATTTCAGCTTCCTGGTTTAGTGACGTATTTGAAACATTCTGCACAAGATTGGAATTATACGTCAGTCTACGATGGATATTCACAACAATGTCATATACCTCCAGTTGCTGATATAACAAGAGGTAAGATGCTGGGTGGCTGCAGCAGTAATAATTACATGGATTACGTTCGAGGGGATCCTCACGATTTCAATACTTGGGCAAACATAACTAAAGATGACACCTGGAAATATGAAAATGTTCTACCATATTTCATCAAAAGCGAACGACTTGAAGATCCAAACATTTTCGAAACACCATACGGAGCATTTCATGGACGCGATGGTTACATGGGAGTCACTAGACAATATGCCAACGTAACACATAGATATTTGAATGCCTTTAGTGAACTTGGGTATAAAATTGTTATTGATACAAACGGAAATGACACCCTGGGTTATACTGAACCGATGTTGACGATGGCTAATGGTTACCGACAAAGCACAGCTACAGCATTCCTCACTCCTATTAAAACAAGACCTAATTTATATGTACTAAAGAATACTCTGGTTACTAAAATAAATTTTGATGATAATAATAATGCTGTTAGCATTGAAGCGATTCAAGAAAATAAGAATAATGTGACCATTATAGCAAACAAAGAAATCATAGTATCAGCTGGAACTTTAAACACTGCACAGTTGCTAATGTTATCCGGTATCGGTCCTAAGAAACATTTAGAGAGTTTGGGAATTAAGGTTATTTCAGATTTACCTGTCGGTGAGAATATGCAAGATCATATAACTAGTAATTTAGCGTATACAATGGGAAAGAAGAAAAGTTCCAAAGTACCAACAAATCCTCACGATTACCCCTCACCCTCAGTAGTTGGATACGTCGCGATGAATACATCACAATCGTATCCAGATTATCAAACATTTAACTTTATAATGGACGCCGATGGTCTCTTAGATTTCTGTGCATTTTCTTATACCTACAAAAATGAAATTTGTAACTCTTTCTACAAAGATTCAAAAGGAAGAGAGGTTATGTTTGTAGAAGTGGTTTTGCTCCATCCAAAGTCCCGGGGTCATATTTTGTTGCGAAGCGTAAATCCTTATGATTACCCACTAATTTACACTGGTCATTTCTCTGACCCCGCAGACTTGGATAACCTAGCCACATATGTAGAGCACCATAATCTCGTAATAACCACGACTTTTTTTAAGGAGGTGAACGCAGAATTTTTAGTGACACCTAGTTGTGCATCTCATGAACCAGGTGGCAAGGAGTATTGGAAATGTCATGCTCTGTGCATGGCAAATTCCATATATCATTACATTGGGACTTGCTCTATGGGATCTGTGGTGGACAGTAGGTTGAGAGTGTTTGGTGTCCATAAACTAAGAGTAGCAGATGGAAGTGTTTTACCTACAATCACTAGTGGTAATACCAATGCTCCTATTATTATGGTCGGTGAAAAAGCTGCAGATTTTATAAAGGAAGATAATAAATAAGTATGTGCCTGAATATGAGTATAATACACATATATATACAGAACTAAATAAAATGCTATTGTATTGTATTTTTCTTTGCTTTCCTCATACCTAGATATAAAACAAAAAGTATATATTCTTTTAAATATTACATAATCGAACTTATTAAGTTCTATTGTGACATATAAAATATTACAATTCTTATAAATAAATAAAAAAAAAATTATTACATCAACAGATATACACGCATACACTTTTTATAAGACAATATAAATTACAAAAAAAAACAGAGTATATTAAAAAAGAAGATATAAGAATACAATGTTTAAGTCTCATCATAACATTATGTCACTGCTGTTCTTAGACATGAAGGACATCCAGTTACATTCCCTAGGTGAAAGTTCTAGATATTACTAATGCTAATAGTAATACTGCTGTTGTAGGGTGCAAATGTGCATGGTACATGTTCGTGAGTATAATTGTGTGTATGTTATTGTGTGTGGATGTGTGTGTGTATGTGTGTGTGTGTGTGTGTGTGTGTGTGGATGTGTATATGTATGTGTGTTTAAGGTGTACTATTATTACAAATTTAGGGGCATAATAAGTTCCTCAGTTTCGTCGTAAGTTTTGTTTAGCAAATATGCGCGTACGATGCTCTTGAACTGATAATTAGAGAGACTATGAATATCAATCTTTGAGTTTATTCTGTTATATAAAGTGGAAGCTAAATAATATAAGAATCTATAAGTGAAGGTCAATTTAGGTGAGGGTATAGGACAGATGTTGTCTTTACGTCGTTTGTTGGTGCTAGTATAAGGGGCTTTACGATACTGATAGATGATAGATAGATAGATAGATGTGTTTAATACATATAATTGCCTAACAGTCAGAACATTCCAATCCAGATGTAATTGAGACGTTGGATATAATATGTGTTTGAATGATGAAACTTTTAAAACTGCTCGTTGAGCTACTTCAAGTGGTTTGATGATAGACTTTGCAATGTAATACCATATGAAATCAAGGATGGTGTTAGCGTGCAGTAAACTGTGCGTAAAACATGTTAGTTGGTTATATGTCTAAGTGATTTAAATATATAAATTAATTTTCTAATCCTGGCAGTTAGAGAGTTGATTTGAGCCTTAAAGTTTAGTAAGTACTTAGTGTTTTCGACGGTTTTTATTCGTGGGCATGTACAGTAGGCTAATTATGTGACACGATATGAAATTGTTTCTGTTGAAGTTGTGATACAATATAAAATCATTTCAATTTAAAAAATGCGATCAAGTAAGATCGAATGACGACAGCATAAATCATTTCTATCGATGAAACACTACTATGAAGTTGCAACGGAATATTTTTAGTTTTAAAAAGTGAGTACATTAGATAGCTTATACTTTTAGAGGGATACATTTTAAGTTATTGGGTTAATTTTTTTTTTTTATAACACAGGAGATAAACGAGCATGCGGCTCACCTGATGGTAAGTGATTACCGCCGCCCATGAGCACCCGCAACACCAGGGGAATTGCAAGTACGTTGTCGGCCTTTTAAAAAGGAATAAGCTCTTTTCTTGAAGGTTTCAATATCGTATCGGTTCGGAAATACCATTGCTAGAAGGTGATTCCACAATGTGGTTGTGCGAGGCAAAAAGTTTCTACAAAACCGTACTGTGGAAGACCGCCATTCATTCAGATGATCAGGATGGTATTTCAGTTTCTGGCGGGTGGTACGGTGGTGAAACTCAGCAGCTGGTATTAATCCGAACAATTCCTCAGAACACTCCCCTTGATATATGCGGTAGAAAATGCACTATCTCGCCGCAAAGCCAATGGGTCGAGTCTGTCACATAAGATAGATGAATTTATAGATGATAGCAATATATAGCAAGAATAAGTTTATTTGCGAACAACGTTATAATTTATTAATCATACTGCTTTCTTGATATATGATAGCGTAGCGGCTTTTGTATTGATTGCCGCATGCATCCTCATGTAAAGTGCGAATACTGTAACTACCATATAGTAATTTATGTAGCTGTGACGTGGTCGTGTGTAATGAGTAGTCATGCTCACTAAAACTTCCAGACATGTGGCGGCGTGGTGTGCCGGGTCATTGGGCTCCCTAAAATATGGTCGAGCGCAGTGATGGCTGGCTCATCCGTCATACTAGTGAACGAGTGCTGCTTGTAGGGACTGGTCTGCTCTTATCACTACGACTGATTTAATCTTATTGCATATTTAATTTGACCCAAAAATTAGTGCTTGTTGTTAGTTTGTATTCGCACGTTTCGACTTGTAAATGTAAACTTATAAGAATATTTAAAAGAGAAACACCCAAGTTTCTTGCTCGTTCTTGTGATGAGACAGCTTTCCGAACAAGTGGTAGATAAAAAACAAATTGTTATGACTATTCAAAAGTGCTTAAATTAAGTTTATTTGAATAAATGATTTCTATTCTATTCTATTATATGCGTTACCGTATAAAACATAATAAAAAAGAAAGTTGAAAAAGAATAAATTAAAATTAACGGATATTTTTTTTAGATTTATTCACAGCGCCATCTAGACTGAAACTAGCTGAAGCTTATGTTATGGGTATAGATAATTATATAGATTAAATCTACCTAGATAACCACGTAAATAACTTTGTGGAAGTCTTCATAGGTATACCAATACCTCATTTGTAGTCTAGAAATAGTAGGTGTAGAAATGTATCCAGGTGTGAAAGTAGTATGGAACAGTGGCGGTGCACCGCAGTTTGTTAATGCAATAGCGTTCAATGTTAGGAGCCAGGGTATCGGCCGCTTGCAGGTGCCGCGTCCGCGTTGATAATTTAAGCTACATAGAGCTATAACCTTATGTTCAACAAAATAGAGGAAACGCTACGATTTAGTTATCGTATAGATAACTAAATCGTATATAAATAAAATTGGAGTGTCTGTTTATATTGGAATAAACGTTTTTTACTACATGCATATGAATATAAATACGGTACATACACCAAAATAACATTTTTTACAATTTTTGTCTGCCTGTTTGTTCCGGCTAATCTCTGAAATTCCTGGACCGATTTTGACGCGACTTTTTTTTAGCAGATAGCTGATGTAATAAGGAGTAACTTATGCTTTTATTTTAGAAAAGTAAAATAAAATTCCATACTGACGAAGTCCCGGGAACAGCTAAATAATAAAATTACATGCTTTTGGTGAGTATTATAGTAATGCACCAATTAAGAAATAAACATACACTACTACAACTATTCTCAAATTTATAAATCTTCAGATTAATAAATTTGAACTCGCAACCACCAGAAGTAACGCGCTGTGCTAAACCGTCAGCAACTAGCAGTCCAGCACACCGCATTACTTCCGATGATGCTGATTCCTCACTATAGATGGGCTAACTGACCTCATACTCATTCTATCATCCTCCACTGGTGCCTCTTCAACGTATACCGTTAGCGCAGACAAGAGCACCGTTCCATTATCACCCTTTAAAAAATATTTTTTTTTCGGACTACTCTAATGCTGTTGGCCGCAGCTGGCCTTTACAACTTCACCGGACGTTATGAGGCGAGCGCAGATGGCACTCTAAACCAGCGGAGGGACTTATGGAGCGGCTGAAGGCCAACTCCTGCCTGACGGATACGACTTTAATCTGAGGGCACCACTAGAGATTTGAACCTCGGCTCAGGCCGCCGTTTTAATTGGACGGGGGATCAGATCGGAAAAAAATATTTCTTCATGTTAAGTAGAAAGGAAAACAGTAAATTCTTATTAATATACTGAAATAGTAATAGTTCTATCAAAAGGTTATTCAATTGAGAGAGGCTTCACTAATATTGCTGCGTGTGATCCCACGGTGGATGTTGCTCTGACACGTGTTTCGCCTCCAAACGAGTTCTCTAGGCAATTAATCGAGCTGAACTCGATTATCTGATGTTGACCGGCACGTGTCGATTTGTAAACGTTACAATTTCATTGTTATACTGATATAATCTATAATTAATAAGATATTTATACGGATTCTTATAAAATCGCGTTTGTATATATTTTTCACGTTTCTAATGGCGCAGGCTATGGTTGGGCGTTACAACTATTATTTTTTTTTAATTGGGGGTTTTTTTTTTTTGTATATGATAATGGAATGGTGCATCCGCCTGCGCTAACGGTTTACGCTGGTGGGGCACCAGTGGAGGGTGATAATATGAGCATGAGGTCAGGTCAGTTAGCCCATCGTGACAAATTCACCAGGAATTTAACACGATGGTTTCCAGGGGGAACCGCGTGGAGGTCAACCTGATATGGTACATTGCTAGTAATGGGTTCATTAGTCCACATTACTAACAATCCCATTTCCCCCCAATTGGGGGTTTAGGCTATTATCAGGTACTTGGACCTATAGCACTATCTATTGTGCTCGCCTTTTTTCAGAGTTTACTACCTAGACCCTTCAGGGATAAGAATTAAAGGATATTCTTAGGAGTGTTGGTTTTTATCACCTCAGGTTAGAGTGTAAAATATCAAAAGGAGATATTTCGTATACGCATTAGTGGGCTATAGCCACATAGCATGTCTAGTGTCATTTCCTCTTCAGTTTGGTAAAATCTGCATTTTTGTTATGCACAGGCTTAGGTTTGTTATATATTTGTTCAAGTCCTAGACATGGACGCATATATTGTTTTTACGCAATTGTCTATTGGAGTATTTTTTAATGTTCGAGTAGCCCGATATTAGGGCCTTTGAACGTACCAATCCTGGCATTTCCTGCCAGTGATTCATTGCCTATTGGTTGGTTATTAAATTAAGATATCCCAGTCTTAGGCAACGAGGCACGCGACAAAAGGGTTCGAGGGCCAGTTGGGAGATTTTTGCCCCTAACTTAGTCAGATGATCGGCATTTTCATTGCCTTCAATGTTTGAGTACCCGGGGACTCATGTCAGGACAATATTATTTCTACATCCTACTTCATTTAGTAGCAAGATACAGTTTCTACTAAATTTAGATCACCTTCACAAAAATTTCTATCAACAACTTGTACATTAATAAACAAACATTTTAGACCTCGTTACGATTTTATTATATACTAGCTATCCGCTCCGGCTTCACACGGGTATACATGTATTGTATTTTAATTGCTAATACCACATTCAATTCTGAATCTTCGTAGCTCCCAATTTCCTCCACGTGTCTGGTATCTGCACACCGCCCGGTAGGACGTCTGAACTGATTTTATTTCATGCCAGTACGTAGCAGGGTTGCCAACCTTAAAATATTTAGCGTCATGAGAAATAATTATGTACCACAGATAATATTTATCAGAATAATTCACACAGCTCCATCTAAGTTCCAAGCTAAGCAGAGCTTGTTTCATGGATAGTAGAGAACTGCTATGAAAACTTAAATTTAAAATATATTATGCATAGAAAACAGACAGATGCAAACAATTATACTTATGAATACAAATGTTTGTACCGCGCAACTACATCTCGTACAGGCTTGTAAGAGGATAAGAGTGTCCTCGTACCAAATGGGCAAAATCTCGTCCTTCTACGAGGAATCTCGTACAGCTGACAGCCCTATAGGTAGACACCCTGCGTCTCTCTCATCTGAATAATACGGAAACTATTCTATTATTCACATTGAATATTCTGAAGTATTAGATATAAAATACAATACATTGACGCCCGATTGAAGTTTTCACACTAAATTTAAAAATATTTCTGGTGATAGGGGAAAAATTTGAGAAAGATACAAATGTCTGGGGAGAAAAATTAGTAGAGGGGTTTTAGAGAGTATTTTCTGTCCATGTAGGACTAGAATGAAATTTGGGAAGAGCTCTGTCACCAAACAAACAATCATAAAAGCCACGACCGCTCTGTCAAGAGTTTACGAATAAAAGAGAAGAAGACATAGAAACCAAGTCTTCTGGCGAAAAAGAAGAAGAACATAGATGAGGTGGCCTAAAGAAGGTCATCATTTGGACAAAGCGACCAAAAAAATAGCCATCGGTTTCAGAAGTATAAAATAAACAAAAAGGTCGTCAGAACACAGTTTTCTTTATTAGGCACTTTGCGTACATTTTTGGAGGGAATACCAAATAGCAATCTGGCAACACTGAACCTAGTGGAATTTGTCTTAAATTGAATGGACGAGTTTGATGAGGGTATAGATACAATATATTCAGCTATAACAAAATATTAAAATATCATGCAGGATTCACGATACGCTTGCTTTATCTACTTTAAGAACTAAATAGTAAGTTATTTTGACGTTTTGTAGTTTTATAATAATATACCATAACAGGTTGAAGTCCATGCGGTTCCACCTGGAATATAATTCCAGGTGGAATTATATTCCATATATTACATTCCATTTATATTATATTATATTCCACCTGGAATATAATTCGATATTTCGCTATTGGCCAAGACGGGCTAACTGACCTGACTTCATGCTCATTTCGGTACGGCACAGAGATGTGGTCGCTAACTATGGGCCTCATGAATAAGCTCAGAGTCACTCAGAGGACAATGAATAGAATAGAATAGAATAGAAAATCATTTATTCAAATAAACTTAATTTAAGCACTTTTGAATAGTCATAACAATTTGTTTTTTATCTACCACTCGTTCGGAAAGCTGTCTCATCACAAGAAGAACGAGCAAGAAACTTGTGTGTTGCTCTTTTAAATAATCCTTGTAAGTTTACATTTACAAGTCGAAACGTGTGTTAAAACCACAAGGTCCTAAGGGTACTATAAACCAAAACACTACACTCGTGTATATAAGGTTTATTGGTCGGTTTCAAATACAAGTACAAAAAATGGTATAAAGTAAAATACATATGGACTTTGTACAAAACGAAACGTTAGCGAGTTTCAATTTTGTTACAGCGCCATCTATTGGCGCTGCATGCAAACAATACTATTTTATGGATTATGATACTTTAACATACCGCCCACCAAGAACAAACTTCTAATTGTTCTTCCTTCCTTCTATTCCGCCCACCATGAGGACGGTGACCAAATTTTTCATTGCTGAGTTACCTCAATACACGAACTTATTTATAGCCATACACTGTTCAACAAATATCAAATTCACAACCAATTACTATAAGTACAATCCAACACAGTTGCACTTTACAATTAAATTTAAGAAATTACAAAAAGCGTTCATTTACAGAAATAGGTTTTTTTAGTTAGTATTTCTTAAATCTCAAAGGAACCACTGAGACAATACTATATTTCCGGAATGTTTATGTACTATTTTATTATAATTCTCAACTGCTTAGATATAGATCATTCACTCAAACCAAAATTAGCTTAGTTTTGCCAGTCAAACCTACCATCCTAATGGTAAAAACATTCCGCCAGATATTTCTGAGATCAACGGCGCCAGTAAGATGTTATTTTTACACATATGTATTATGTGTGCCTTTATAAACTTTCATTTAAATCAATTTTTTGACCTATGATACTTAACATAAAATTAGTATCTACTACCTATATGTTCTTTACAACAATAAAGTTTTATCAAATTATAGTTTTCCTAATGTAATATTTACGATGATCTAAATCTACCTATAACTCGCAATATTTTAATGCCTTGCATTGCATACACAACATTATTTTTTTTATTCAAATTTTATAATTTACTTTTTATTGTCCTTCATTGTACTTTTTTATATATTATATATTTACTATAATTAAGATCACACATATCACAATATTCAAGAAATTTTATCAATTTTCACTAGTAAGGTAAGTACAAATGCTTTTATTATTAATTCTATTTTTATATTAACGTTTTTCATTACATCATTTCTCCTAATCATTTCCTTTACTTTTTCTAACTTTACTATTATATTATTTATGTAATAATGTTTTATTTTCTTTCAGTTGCAGATACATCGTTCCTGTTCTTATTACCATCCACGTGTGCTGTTTGTTGATATATCTGTACCACCAAGTAATTTATTTTATTTATAATATATATGCACCATTAATTGTCAATCATGTTTTGATAAGCCGATATGCAGATAATCATCATTCTACAACAAAGTACTGTATTCATGTAAGTATATTCGACTTATAATATTGAAGTTAACATGAGTATATAATTTTCTATTTTTATTTACAGGACGTTTCTTTCACAAATCTCACAACAACTAATGGAGGTAAGTAGCATTTTTACATTACTTTGTTTTAATAATAAGTCTAACCATATGGACTCAAATCTGTATACATTTTCATAACTGTTTTACTCGCTTTCTTATTTCTATCTCTATTAAATCCTCGAAATAACTGCTTCCTAGTTATTTTAAATTTTTCATTATTATTAATCTCTTTTGGATCCTCTTGATTCCAGAAAGGTAAGCTGTTAATATACTTTCTTATGTTACTATGAGTTCTATTTGAGAATAACTGTTCATATTTTTCTTCCTTAACCTTTAATATGTTATTTTGTTTCAGTACTGAATCAGATTTATACTCTTGAACTTTCTTATCTATGGTGCCTTTCTCTAAACAAGTATGCATTGCAATAATATTTGTGTTTACATTAACTTTATTATTTACAGCCCCTGACACTATCCAACCCAAAGATGTCGACTGCGCGACTGGAATACCTGTAGGACCTCTCATCATTTCATTTTGTATTATCCTGCCATACACTTCGGCTCCTAATAATATATTTATTTTATTAGGTGTATTAAAGTTTGGATCAGCTAGTTTGATCTTTTTTAATTCCTCCCATTCTAGAGACACTGTTTTTGTTGGTAATAGGGTTGTTATTGACTTTAAAACATAAGCAATTACTTGAATAATAACATTTTTATCAAACAAAGAGTGCATTTTTATTTTTACCATTGATTTCGAACGTAATTGAGAATCTCCACTGATTCCTGATACTATACCCTTTATTGGGATTTTCCGTAAACCCAATAATTGAACCGCGGCCTCCGTGATAAAGGAGGCTTGAGAGCCTTGGTCAATAAGCGCCCTTACAGTTTTTATACCGCGATTTGTTTCAATGCCCACTAAAGCAGTCGGTAATAAAACCTGCCCACAGGCGCCATCTGTCGAGAAACATGAAACAACAGCTGGTGACTCTCCAGCTGAGGCAGCGGACTTTTCTGTTACCATGGAATTCTCAACAGTTGACCTGATTGTTTCTTCCCTGACTCCCTCAATTTCATTGATACCTGTGTTACTCGTTCCTTTACCCTTAGGATGCAATAAAGAATGATGGCGACGTTTGCATATGCGACACGTTACCTTTACTTTACAAAATTTGGCTGAATGATTTACTCCCAAGCAATTGAAGCACAATTTTTTAGTTTGTGCATATTCACGACGACTATCGGATGTTTCCTTTGCGAATTTTTTACAAAATATAATGCGATGATTTTCGGTACAAAACAAACAACCAATGTTTGTTATCGCATGAAATGTTTTTGTTCTCGAAATGTTACTTTGAGGTTTAGTTACATCCTCATTTTCAATGAATTCTAAAGCTCTATAACGATTACATATAAACTCTCTAAACTGATTAAAGGTGGGTAAGTTATCTGTCACATTGCTATTCGAAATAGATAATTCCCATTGCCGTTTCGTTTCGTTGTCTAATTTTAACGTAATCAAATATATAATAATTAAATCCCAAGTCTGTACTGGTACATCTAAATTCCCTAACGCTTCTAAACATTCTGTAGTAGTATCCAACAAACCTTTTAATGCATTTGCGGATTCCACCTGGATACTTCTCTGACTTAATAACCTTTTAATTACGCAATGCGATAGATATCTTTTATTATTATATCTATGTTCAAGTTGATTCCAACACCTATCATAATTTAATTCGGACACAGGTATGTGTCTAACAAGCTGTTCTGCTTCTCCTTCTAAACAACTTTTCAAATAATGCAATTTTTGAACTTTATCTAGAGAATTGTTATTATGTATTAGTGACAAAAATAAATCTTTAAAGCTAGAAAACTGTAAATAGTCCCCTGAGAATTTTGGAATAGTAATTTTAGGTAAATTAAATTGTACATTCTTATTTGAACTAATATCTGTAGTATCACACTTTTTACTTTGCACTAATTTCGACAACACACATTTTAACTCTGACTTATATTCAATATACAATTCTTCCGTAATATCATAATAATTATTTTTAAAATATGAACTTTCTTTGTACTGACTGTTTTTTACAATATCTTTATGATTACATAAAAATTCTAACCAAAGACTTTCTAAAATATCTATTCTTATTTCAATATATGACTCTGTTACACACTCTTCAGAAGCCTTTTTATAACTTTTAAATGAATTTCTAATACGTCTAAGCACATCTTCCTGTAGATTTAATTGACTTTCCATTTTAACAAATAACAAAATAAACTTTATAAAAACAAATATAGCAATAACACAGCACAACAATAATATTTTTAAAGATGAATTTAATCTAATATTTTTTGTTTCTATTAAAATCGCAAGTTCCGTAGTATAATTATTCACTAATTTTTACAAGTGTTTACTCACTATTAAACACTTAGAAAATTTTAAGTTCCTATATTAAAATCACGAAAAAATTACAAGTGTTTTAAAATGTTTACCAACCTAGGTAAAATCGGGCATAGGTTCCCCGTCTCAACAGAGTTTGTAAAATTATTCTAAGTCTAAACTACCATGCAAATTCTAAGTTTAATTTTAAAGTTACAATTATAAATATTAAAGTTCCGGTCTTCTTTGAAATAAGGTTCACTTTAGCTTGACAAATATATTTAAAAGTACTCACAATTTTTCACTTCACACTTTACCACTCAGCCGAAATTTCCTCTCCTCCTTCACCTCCGCCGCACCCTGGTTGTACCGCTGCTGTCTCTTTCTGCCTTGAAGATGCTCCTCCTCACTCTGCTGTTACTTCAGGTCCTTCTGACTGGTCCACCATAGGCACCAATCACCTGATGAGGGGCGCCCCGAGCAGCGAACCACTGCCCCTAGGTGCGTACTGGTTTACTTGAACCAGTGTTTTTTAATACCGGGCTAGTAACTAGCGCCAGTCATAAATCCGACTCGAACTAAGGACCAAATGTTAAAACCACAAGGTCCTAAGGGTACTATAAACCAAAACACTACACTCGTGTATATAATGTTTATTGGTCGGTTTCAAATACAAGTACAAAAAATGGTATAAAGTAAAATACATATGGACTTTGTACAAAACGAAACGTTAGCGAGTTTCAATTTTGTTACAGCGCCATCTATTGGCGCTGCATGCAAACAATACTATTTTATGGATTATGATACTTTAACAACGTGTGAATACAAACTACCAACAAGCACTAATTTTTTGGGTCAAATATAATCATGCAATAAGATTAAATCAGTCGTAGTGATAAGAGCAGACCAGTCCCTACAAGCAGCACTCGTTCACGAGTATGACGGATGAGCCAGCCATCACTGCGCTCGACCATATTTTAGGGAGCCCAATGACCCGGCCCACCACGCCGCCACATGTCTGGACATTTTAGTGAGCATGACTACTCATTCCACACGACCACGTCACAGTGGAGAAGGCATAGCCTTCTCTCGGAGCTTCTTTGCGTGATCGAATCAGAAAAGAGGAGATCCGCAGAAGTACCAGAGTGACCGACATAGCCCGAAGAATTGCGGGCAGGCCACATAGCTCGTAGGACAGATGGCTGTTGGGGCAGTAAAGTCCTTGAGTGGCGACCGCGGACCGGAAAAAGCAGCATGGGAAGGCCTCCAGCAACGTTAAGATCTGGTTAAGATCGCTGGAAGGCATTGGATGCAAATAGCGCAGGACCGATCGTCGTGAAGATCTTTGGAGGAGGCCCTTATTCAGTGAACATCTTCCGAGCTGAGATGATGATGATGATGATGTAATTAAAAAATCTTCTTCTTCTTTAGGTGCCATCTCCTATCGGAGGTTGGCGATCATTATGGCGATCTTAATTTGTCCGCGGCGGTCCTAAAAAGGGACCTGGTACTCAACCCAAACCAGGAAGTACGACGTGTGCCTGGTCTTCGGCAACCCTGAATTCTTCCTTGTATTATTAATTGCAGAAGACTGTATTTTTCATTCCGCATTATGTGACCCAGGCATAGCAGTTTACAAAACATTGAAAACAGTACTAAAAAGTTCAACATCGAATTTAAAACAACTTTTTTTTATACAATGATGGTGGTAAACGAGGATCGAAATTACAACGGAACGGACGAAATTAAAAATATATTATGTAAATTAGGAGAATATAATGATAAATGTCAAGTAAGTGAGATATAGACGTATTTGCACGGGTCATATATTATTTATATGTAGATTACTTTTGTAGTGCTGTTCTATGTATTATAGTACCCATAACATAAGCTCTGCTTTACTCTAAATGACACTATATGAATTGTCCAGCGTTTTTAATTAATTAATTACCAGCTCACACTTGGTATTATAATGTTCACACCCAGTGAATTCACAATAAACAAGTTTGTACACAATTACCGTTAAAATTCACAATATCGCCCGATTAATACTCTCAATATGCTGATTGTTTGCGCTCGAACGGGCGCTGTAACTTAATTACTTGTATTTTATGTAAAATAGTTCGAGTGCAAACTCGATTGATACTCGATGCATCGCTAAGTGTATCTAATTATCGATTACATCACAGAGTACCATCACTACATAGTATAAAACACTAGTACTATGAGTAATTACAAGAACTAAAAGGAATTTGAACTGTTTAATTATTATTGCAGCTATAACTGCAATATACATCTCAAAATATTTCTTTTAAACATAAAATAAAAGACATAATTTCAACTCTCATAATTAATTATTCAAGAAATCAATACATAGTATAAAACAATTTCGCTGTCGCTGTCTGTCTGTCGTGTATATCTATGTATGCTTAAATCTTTAAAACTACGCAACGGATTTTGAAGCGGTTTTTTTAATAGATAGAGTGATTTAAGAGGAAGATTTATTTGTAATAATGTAATACATATACAACCAGGGGAAGCCGGGGCGAGAAGCTAGTATATCTATAAAGCAAGCTTGATCTCTAGTATCATTATAAAAATGATTTTCAAACAAAATTCACCTCTTTTTTTATAGAACTTGCTACCCGCTTGACCATTATATACTACTATATTTCTACAGAGTAACATATTTCTAAGAGATTTTAACAAATTCTAACTAGAGATTAATCTCTAGTTAGAATTTGTTAAAATCTCAGCTGCTCAGCTGGCCTTTACAGCTTCACCGGACGATAGGGGGCGAGTGCAGATGGCACTCCACACCTTGGTGGAAGTGGAAGGATTATGGAGCGGCTGAAGGCCAGCTCCCGCCTGACGGATACGACTTTACTCTGAGGTGACCTCAGAGTATAGTCGTACAGGGGTTCGAACCTCAGCTCAGAGCGTCATAATTTCGATCCCCGTTTGTAACAATCATAGTATCAAAAAACGTTGTTTTAAATTAAATGTTAGTGAACTTTTTAGTGCTTTTTTCAACGTTTTGCAATGATAATTTTTTTAATTAACTTGGTGTAAAGAGCTCCATGAGATCCACTCTTGATGTGTTGGACTGGGCCAGACCCATCGGATAGTGGGCAATTTAAACAAGCTTGGCGGACTGGCTTCCGGAGAGAAGCAAGGACAAAGAGGAAATGAAAGCTGGTGCTCAAGAAATGCATCAAGATCTTACTATTTGCGTGTTTGATATTCATATTAAATAATAAAAATATAACTGATATATAATCATCGCAATAGAAAGTTACATATAACAGAAACTCTCGAGACCACAAATCACGAGAAGTAAGATAATATTTATAATACCAACTAAGTAATTTTTTCCGAACTTGATATCCTTACAGCGAAGAAAAAAGCTCTCTAAACACATATATTAGAGTCTATTATTAAATATAAGAAAATGTAATATATCATAATAAATGTAGATATAAATTTAGCGTCAGACCGATTAAGAACTTTTGATATTCTTGCTTGAAGTTGTCAATACTTTTTAGTTGGAAATATTACGTTTGATATTAAAGAAAAGGGAATATATAATATATATACGTATTTCATATTTATATGTAGTCTTATGTTCTGGTAATCACGATCATCAATTATTAAAAATTCTTATTTTTCGTAAAATTACACTCTCTATTAGCGTAAACAAAAAAAACCTATTTTAAGACAATATTTAAAATTGGAACTGAATCTAATAATTATGCGAATCTGTTCCGAGAAATTAGCACGCATGGTGGCCAATTAGTCGAGGGTCCATAACTGAATTTAAAAAAATATATAAATGAACTTGTAAAGATCTATAGATTTAGAGAGAACACAGGATATCAATCCGAGCGATCGGGTGACAAATCATGTTTAATACATTCGATTACTTTCCGCCAAAATTTACTATTATATTTTTTATAACAGTAATCCACAGATAACATGCACGTTAATCTCTAAATCAACGAAAATGCACACATATATTACCTTTTTAAACATTTTAATACATTCAATGTTTTCCTGACAAAATATATTTTTATAATTTTAAAACCCACAGATTCTAACATCTTGAACAGGAGATCAACAGAAATATGTACATATGGTTTCCCCTCTCTAGATCTTTTTATATATTCAACACATTCCCGCACATTTTTGTTTTAATTTTATAATATAGAAATACACAGACAACATTTTATCTATCTATAGTTTATCTCGAGACCAACACAATGTTGGTCTGTTGAAATCATATAATTATTATTCATATGGTTTCACTTGTTTTACTAACCAAATATTTTTTGTAGGAATCTGTGTAATAATGAAGCAGAAAACAGTGTTTTGTTCCCTGTACAATGTTCCACGCTGAGCTTCGACCTTTTTGTATTACTACAGATCACACATAATAACACAATTTTATAAATCTTATGTCGTATTATGTATTGTCTATTCTTATGAACATGTTGTGTGTGATTAGTAACAAACAAATAAACGATTGTTAATTTGTTTTTTGGTTAGGAAAAGTGTTTTAAAATGAAACTGTGACCTCTTCTCATGAAGCATTTATTGCAACAACTTAATTTTTTTTTAATTACATAGGGGTGGAGTATTTATCCTTTTTATTGGTGCTCATATGTGTCGCGTGATGAGCGGTGCTTCTCACTGGTCGATTGTGATGCCGTCATCGACGCAACGTTTGACGTCGACCAGTGGTGGTTGAGGATGGCGCCTGTGGGTTCGAGCATTGTACTGCTCACAGCAGATTTGCTACTGTTTTAACAACCATATAATATTTTTTTCACCATCGTGTATTTGCATAGACTCATTTTATATGCTTTATCCACATATCCACGCCCGCTTCAATTAATACAAAACATTTTTGTGTGAAACTGTGCAAATATTTTTAGAAGTACAGGTTGAATTTTTCTCTTGTAAGTAGCTATGACGTGGTCTAGTGTTTTGAGTAGTCATGCTCACTAAAATGTCCAGAATTGTGGCGGCGTGGTGGGCCGGGTCATTGGACTCCCTAAAATATGGTCAGCGCAGTGATGGCTGGCTCATCCGTCATACTCGTGAACGGGTGCTGCTTGTTTAACCAGTTGGTTATATATTCAATATATTTTCTATTTGAGTATTTAATTGAATTAGTGCTAATTGGTGGTTTGTATTCACACCCTTAAAGTTAAAAATGTAAAGTAATAAAAGAATTATTTAACAGAGCAACACGCAAGTTTCTTGCTCGTTCTTCTTGTGATGAGACAGCTTTCCGAATGAGCGGTAGATGTATGTAATGTACTGTGTAATGATTATTCAAAAGTGCTTCAATGTAAGTTTATTTAAATAAATGATTTTGTATTCTATTCTATTCTATTCTTATAAAACCTAGTGTTAATTGCTCTGTTGTTTCACCTTTCCAAACCCTTTAATACATTCAATGATTTCCCGCCTAAATCTATTTTACGCAAAAAAAACCACAGATAACATAAGTTTTCATCCGGAGTTCAACAGATGTTTATATGATTTCACCTTTCTAGACGCTTCAATACATTCAATGATTTCGCACCAAAATCTATTTTTATAACAACAAGACACCACAGATAATAAAATATCCACTCGAGGTCAACAAACTTACATATGTTTTATATTAGCTTTATTTTCTTTTTTTCCCTATACTCCTCCATCTCCTTTTCAATGTTGGAACAGGCAAAGATCCTTTGACCGTACAGCCTAGTCTACCTTTAAACTTCTTGCTTTATTTCCTTATTATCCTTCTAGAAATCTTCTAGAAATCTTCGGAAAATCAGAGATTTTCCGCCATAATCTTTTTTGACGACAACAAAAACCACAGATAATATAAAATTTCATCTCAAGATCTACAGATATTCATATGGTTTCACCTTTCTAGACGCTTCAATACATTTAATGATGACCAAAATCTATTTTTATAACAACAAAACACCACAGATAACAAAATATCAACTCGAGGTCGACAAACTTACATATGGTTTATATTAGCTTTATTTCCTTATTATCCTTCTAGACTCTGATCTATCGCCAAAATCTATTTTTACAACAATAAAAACCACAGATAACAATAAATTTCATCTAAAGATCAACAAAAATAAAAAAAAATGTTATTATAATCTCCATGAATATTTGACAGATAACTTATGAATCTGAAAAATATTATGCAAAATAATTAAAATATGTGAAAGCACAGTGGCTTTCACATATTTTAATTATTTAATTTTTAATTATTAATTATTACAAACATACAAACATAGTATCAAATTCAAATTCAAAATATCTTTATTCATGTAGGTCTATTACAGACTCTTATGATATGTCAAATCTACCGTCAGTTCGGAATGATTTCGAGATGAGAAGAACTGACAAAAAACTCAGCTCGTATTTTTTTTTTAATGTTGTACATATTTACAATAATACTATTTCATTTAAATTCAAATTTGGGAGAATAGAGTGACCACCAGCATATGCTATATAAAATAAATCAAAAATCTAATCAGTGTTCGCAACCTGAACAGACCAGTCCCCACAAGCAGCACCCGTTCACGAGTATGACGGATGAGCCAGCCATCATTGCACTCAAACATATTAGAAGGAGCACATCGACCCGTTTGAAGTTTACCACAAGTTTGAACTTTATAGCGAGCATGACTGTTTCAAGTTACTGCACTACGTCATTTATATTATTTACAGCATAAACTGTACCAATCACAGTTTTCACCCATTACAATATTTAATTTACATTATTTAAATTACAATATGTCATTACTAAATTTAGAATAAGTTTAATAATAAGTATCATGTAATCTTACATCAATTGATGAATTAGCTAAAATAACTCTTGTTAATCGTCCAACTGTAAATAAAAAAACAAATCCTAATCTTCATGATATAGATGGGCTATAATTAATTTGTGTTCCATAGAGTGTGGTTAATCAACTAAAAATTTTAATTCGTATAGGTACAGCAATAATTATAGTTGCTGAAGTAAAGTAGACTCGGGTACAATGAGTGTAGCTTGCTGCGCCCATCAGGGTCCATAGTGATCTTATAATAATATTATTGCAACCTTTATTGTAACACTATGGAATGGTGGGAAAGTGGACTCATGACCCCATTGCTAGCAATGTACCATGTCAGGACGACCTCCACGCGGTTCCCCCTGGAAACCATCGTGATAAATTCTTGGTGAATTTGTCACGATGGGCTAACTGGCCTGATCTCATGCTCATCTTATCATCCTCCACTGGTGCCCCGCCAGTGTATACCGTTAGCACAGGCGGGTGCACCATTCCATTATCATTTATAAAAGAAACACTATGGAATGCAAATTAATAAATAAATAAATATTCATATGGTTTCACCTTTCTAGACGCTTCAATACATTCAATGATTTCCCGCCAAAATCTATTTTTATGACAACAAAAACCACAGATACCATAAACTCTCGAAGTCAATAGACAGTGATATGGCTTCACATTACATATAAGAGTTTCAGGAAGGCACGAGAACGTGTATGTGTTTTTATTTTTGTCGTTTCTAAATTAGATCCCATTTTCCAACGTTTGTTGAACACAAATAAATTTGATTGCGATTTGAAGAGCAGTCCAATTGAAATTATAATTTTCTTATTTGAATAAAAATTAATCTTGTAATATTATATTGGCATCAAATATTATACTAGCATCGTCTCCCAACTACGCCCGCGTAATTTATATGAAAATTCATCATTTATATGACGACGAACTGGTGGTTTAGCACACCGCTTTACGTCCAATGGTCGAGGATTCGATTCCTCGTACGGCACAAACATTTGTATTCATGAGTATGATTGTTTGTATCGGTCTGGGTGTTTTCTATGTATAATATGTATGTATTTACGAAAAATAATCTACGTATTTGTATCAGTTGTCTAGTATATCCATCACACAAGCTTTAGCTAGCTTAACTTGGGTCTAGATGGCGCTGTGTGAATTGTCCTGAGATTATTATTATTATATGTAGATAATAATGTACAATAAATGTCGAAATTTGATTACAGGAAGTGGTAACGGTACCTGAGAGCGGTGGTCAGATTTCCGCACTGAATGTTTGTGGTGGTAACACATGGTAATGGTAGCAAAATTAAACAAAATATAAATCCATGTAGTAAGATTAGTTAAGTTTATTTTATACTAGCTGTACTCGCGACTTCGTCCGCGTGGAATTTAACTTTATTTTTCTAAAATAAAAGTAGCCTAAGTTACTCCTTATAACATCAGCTACTCGTCCAGCCTTTTGAGAGATTAGCCGGAACAAATAGACAGACAGACAAAAATTGTAAAAAATGTTATTTTGGTGTATGTACCGTATTTATATTCATATGCATGTAGGAAAAAACGGTTATTTCAATATTACAAACAGACACTACAATTTTATTTATATGTATAGATATAAAATTCTCGTGTCACAATGTTAGATACCATATTCCTCCGAAACGGCTTGACCGATTTTTATGAAATTTTATAAGCACATTCAGTACGTCTGAGAATCGGCTACTAAGTACTAACAAGGAATTATTACGTACTTGCGTTTCATTTGAGCAAGAAAATAATAAAAGAGTAGAAATAGAAATAGAAATAATCTTTATTCAAATAAACTTAATATAAGCACTTTTGAATAGTCAAGTTTTTTATTCTACCGCTTATTCGGAATGCAGACTCATCACAAGAAGAATAAGCAAGAAACTTGTGTGTTGCTCTGTGTGAGTCTTATAATATTTCATATTATTAAGAAAGTATCGTGTGTATCTTTCTAGGAATACTGGGTTCATCTCTAATTAGCGTAACCTTCTTATACAAACAATATTTATTTCATCTATTAAGTACCATAGAGTAGTACGTTTATCTTCTTAATATTTTTTTACGTAATTGGATGGCCAGCAAGACGACCCACGTAATAATATATATATATATATGTATGTTATAAATATATGGTAATAGTAATAGTTGCCTACATACATATATGACCAGCTTTCAGACAGGAGTTGGCCTTCAGCCGCTCCATAAGTCCTTCCTTTGGTTTGAAGTGCCATCTGCACCCGCCCCCTATCGTCCTGTGAAGTTATAAAGGCCAGCTGCGGCCGACAGCATTAGAGTAGTCCGAAAAAAAACATGAACAGCACTATAGACATCACGTTATGTGACGCCCAGGATACCACTCAGGACATTGTCGATTACATATGGACCAGGAGTAACCTGACATTGAGGGTGACGCAGCTGGAAACGCAGCTCTCGCGCTGTTCACTTCCCTGCCCAGTCGGGCTGAGTGTAAATTGGACATAAGATATCATGCGCCTTATCTTAACCTTGAACTGAAATAAAATTCAGTGGCGTAGCTACATATACGGGGGGGAAGGGAATTGTTAGTAATGTGGATTGATATCCCCATTTGCTAGCAATATACCTTGTCAGGTCGACCTCCACGCGGTTTCCCCTGGAAACCATCGTGTTAAATTCCTGGTGAATTTGTCACGATGGGCTAACTGACCTGTCCTCATGCTCATCTTATCATCCTCCACTGGTGCCCCGCCAGCGTAAACCGTTAGCGCCGGAGGGTGCACCATTCCATTATCATCCACAAAAAAAAAAAAAGCTACATATACGGGGGGGGGGGCTATACGGGGCGAATGAATACAAATGTTCGTGCCGTGCGAAGAATCGAATCTGCGACCATCGGACGTAAAGTGGTTCTAAACCGCTATACCACCGAGGTCGTCAAAATATAAAATTGTGAACTACGTACTAACCATAAAACATATTATTGCCAACCATAAAAACACTCATCAGTATAGTGAAAGGAAAGAAACAAAATGCAAACACCACGAAAGGCAATCAAAAAAAGCACTTATTATAACATCACAAAAAAGAGCTAACTCAATTGTTTAATATTGCCACCATTAAAAATTCAGTTGGTATTCCCCACCTGGCAACACTCCAAGCGTTGAATGCTGGCCACCCCGGCGTCAGCGCCAAATAAAAATTAATTATTATTGCCCAGTTTTCACTTCGCTATATTGTACATTCAGCCGAAAATAAAATATGGCGGCGAGTTAATGCCAGCCGAATGTTTAATCTTTATGCATGCCTTGCGCGCCAAAAAAAAGAAACGATTTTATTGTTATTTATGAGTATAAGCGAGGTTTATTTGCCAAAATCCGACGCTCGCTTTCATAAGGACAAAAGGAATAAGTTCGTGTTTTGCTCCTTTTTCATCTAATGTACGTGTTTTCCTGGCCGTGAAGTGGGTTGGCATAATAAAATCAAATTCCTTCGCCTCTTTGCGTTTGTTAAAAATAAATCGATTAATGATAATATTTGTACAGACACACCATGGACTTTATTTTCATACTGATCAATATATTTACGAATTTTAAAAATGGAATCTCGTTTTTTTTGTTACTTTAGAACTTTTTCCTATTTAAAACTATTTTTAAAATAAAAAATAAGATAGAAAATAAAAGAAGGAGATTCCATTTTTAAAATTCGGTCGAAAATATATTGACAATTATGAAAATAAAGTCCATAAGTAGTTTTTGAGTTATCTTGTTCGTGGATTATATACTTATCTACATAAATAAAACTGTCTTGAAGCGTGTGTTTGTAATTTCAAATTAACAGCTTTTCACTAAATGTATATGAAAGTATATACGGTAGTTACAAGTCCAACATAAAATTTTTTTTTTATTTTCTGTCTGTTTTTTCTTGCTAATCGCTGAAACGGCGTGACCGATTTTAATGTGTCTTTCACTCGCAAATAGATAATTTTTGTAAGGAGTAACTTAGGCTACTTTTATTTTAAAAATTGTATATATTTTAATAAAAACTTATTAAACTCCACGCGAACGTAGTCGCGGGTACCAGCTTGTATATAATAAAAATGTAACTGATAGCTATATGTATGAGAAATATATGAGAAGAGTTTTTATTGATAACTTTACCAATATTATAGAGGCAGAAACATTAACAGTTAGAATTTTTATATGTTTATTTGTTATCTGAAAAAAAATTAACATTTTATACTAATTTATTTCACTAATTGTAAGATACAATGATAAAATTGATATTATACAAATTACTGTTTAGCGCCATCTACCAATGCGAAGCGAAATTACAAAGTAAGTACATACGTAAGCACATGCTGAAAGAGTAGTTAAATATACAGTTGTTCCAATTAACTACGCAAGATGGCTCTATAAACGATATTAAAGAAAGTGAGATTAAATGAATTGTTATACATATGTATTATAGCTGTACCCGTGACTTCGTCCGCATAGAATTTACCTTTATTTTTCTAAAATAAAAGTTGCCTAAGTTACTCCTTATTACATCAGCTACCTGCTAATAAAAGTCCTGTCAAAATCGGTCCAGTTGTTTCAGAGATTAGCCGGAAAAGACAGACAGACAAAAATTTTTAAAATGTTATTTTTGTGTATGTACCTTATTTATATTCATATACATGTAGTATAAAACGGTTATTTCAGTATTACAAACAGACACTCCAATTTTATTTATATGTATAGATTGTTAGAATTTAGTGAATATCGAAATTCTAAGTACTAAATAATTAGGGACACGCTCATTTATGTATAATAAAGTAATAATGAACTACCAGTCCATACAATTATATAATAACTTGCCTATAGATTTAAAAAGTTTATTATATACGGATGATTTTAATCGCAAACAAAATGATTTTTTATTAAAGAAGTGTTATTATTATATTATTATTATTATTGAATTATAAAATAAGTGTAATAATGGACATGACCTGTAAATTTATTATTATCAAATTGACATTTTTCTTATTAAACATGTATTTCTTTTAGACATAGCATTATTGACGACCTCGGTGGTCCAGCGGTCTAGTACACCGCTTTACGACCGATGGTCGTGGGTTCGATTCCTCACACGGCACAAACATTTGTATTCATGAGTATGATTGTTTGTATCGGTCTGGGTGTTTTCTATATATAATATGTATGTATTTACAAAAAAAAAAAATCTATGTATTTGTATCAGTTATCGCCCGCCCCGGGGGAGGCAAGCGGGTACTGTGAGACTCCTACTCACTAAAAACTCCAAGGTATCCCGACGAAGCGCCTATAGTCGGAGTCGCGAGATCGAATGTCAGTCCACCGCAACTCAGGCGGCGTCGGCCCGCTTTAGTTTGCGAGCCCCTTCGCTTTTATTTTGGGGGTCCACCCCACTTCTCTCGAGAAGGCGCAGGGATACGCGCGCCACCTTCTCGGGCTTTTCTTGGAGATGCGACCGTCCCCGCGGTCACACCTCAGGCCCTTGCGGCGATCAGAGGCGCCCATGCGCCCCTCCAAGGAATTGGCAATCCTATTTTTTTTTTAACGTGTGGAAATTCTTTAAAAGACCGTCACCCCGCCGGAGGGAGGGCGGGGCGGTGTGGGATTTGTACTCACCAAAAACCACACGGTGTACCTACGAGCGCCTATGCCAGAACCAGGTGATTCACATGTGCATTTCGACCCCAGCTCCGACGGCGACGGCTCGCCCTGTAGATGTTGTAGGGCAGGCCTCATCTCGTTACGGTTAGGGCGACCTATTTCGCCCTACTCCTTTGTGGAGGCATGTACAGGCGCACACCTCCGAGGCCATCGAATTAGGGGGCTGCCTAAGGTTTTGGCAACCCTAGTATAAAGTGAGTTTTAATCGTAGCAACAAACGATGACGTATGAAGGTATACGGATATGTCTGCCCATTTTTTTTTGTTTGATTTTTCCATTTCAGGGAAAGGCAAAAGGACTCAGCCTATACAGCCAAAGTCTGGCCATAATTTTATTTACCATCTACTGCTACTCTTCACTTTACCCGTCATCATGGCGGTTGTAACACTGCCAAAATATTAGGAACTCAATAACAATAAGTAATACGTAGTAAGATCCCGTGATTCTCTTAATTTTAGATAAATACGTAAAATTAAGATTTTATGATTGAATTTAGATCTATAGATCCTATATAAATATATAGGATTTACAGATCTAAATTCAATCACAAATAAGATCACAGATAGATCTATGGATTTTGGGCGAAGTATTCAGTAATTAATTGGTCCATTAATTTATCATAATTATTTATGCTGTTACCAAGCTGTATAATGCAAAAACAAAACGAAAATACATTTCCATAAAAAATATTAAATGATTTTTTTTTTTTTCACACAGCGCCATCTAGACAAGTTAAGCTAGCTAAGCTTATGTTATGGGTACTAGATAACTGATACAAATACATGCCTAGATATTTTTTTCGTAAATACATACACTTACATATTATACATAGAAAACACCCAGACCGATACAAACAATCATACTCATGAATACAAATGTTTATACCGTGCGAGGATCGAACCCGCGACCATCGGAAATAAGGCGGTGTGTAAAACTGCTAGACTACCATTCAAAATACATATTAAAAAAATCTAACTTATCTACTACGAAAACATATGAAACTCAGTTATCATGACTCGACCATAATCAAAATACGTAAAAACCGTATCCATTGACAATCAGTTGTATGGTTTTAAAATGACCATACAAATAAATTGTATTTGTTGTTTTAACGCGGTCGATGATCGACCTATTAACCCAGCCAGGGGTGTGTAACCTTTTATCGGTACTATTTATTTCATAATTGTGTGAATATCTTTACAAATTAATAACAATATTGTATTGTAAATGCTGAAGTTGTTTTTTTATAGTAATAACTATTCCTGGATATTAAATTCCAGGCATACTTATACATTACACTACTTGTTTAGTACAGAATTTGGAAGTACATACTTTAAAAATAGAAATTATACATTTTATATATGATGATACAATGATTGAAGTGTATCTGTTGGTATTTAACGACTAAACGGCTGAATCTTTCAATGAAATTTGACATCAATATAGATTGGCAGTGGAGTGGATATGGGCTTCAGTTTATCTCAAATTTTAATATTATTTCATATGTATGTTAGTCTATAAAGTATTTATAATGTCAGCCATTAATAGGCTGAATTGAATAAAGAAATAAATAAAAAGCAGACGAAGTATCATAACATACAAATAAAAAAATAGGTAAATGAACCGTGACAAACAATGAAAATGGTAGATGCTAATCTCAGAATTGGTTACGATATGAACGTACCCACGTTATTCAGCCTCTGATCGAACCCCGTCCGTTCAAACGGGGATCGATATTACGACGGTCTGAGCCGAGGTTCGAACCCCTAGCGGTGCACTCAGACTAAAGTCGTATCTGTCAGGCGAGAGTTGGCCTTCAGCCGCTCCATAAGTCATTCCGCGGGTTTGGAGTGCCTTCTATCGTCCGGTGAAACTCTAAAGGCCAGCTTCGGCCAATAGCTTTAGAGTAGTTCCAAAAAAAATAACAATAGCTATTACTTTAATTTTGCAACAGTTTTGAATGGCCCAAAAACTAAATGAAAGTTACTTTAGTTAAAATGCACCAAAATCGGTTAAACAGTTTCTAAAATTATCGCGCACAAAAACACGTATGTAAAAAACCATGTATATAAATAATGATTTTTTCAACTTCTATTACGTTGATAAAGTCCCTCATAATAGATTGTGGTTTTTCTGATATCTTTCATGATCAGATTCATTTTTTTTTTATACAGAATACGCCCGAAATACCCCGGCTTCTCACTGGTGTACATGTATTATATTATACTATGTAACTAGCAACTCGCACCGGCTGCGCACGAGTGTACATATATTATACATACAAACCTTCCTCTTGAATCACTCTATCTATTAAAGAAAACAGCTTCAAAATCCGTTGCATAGTTTTAAAGATTTAAGCATACATAAGGATAGACAGCGATTTGTTTTAGCTATGTAATGATATAGATACGCGTACATTTATTATACATATAAACATTCCTCTTGAATCTCTCTATCTATTGCTAAAAATTGCACTACAATCCGTTACGTAATTTAAAAGATATAAGCGAACAGAAGTATAGATTCAAATTAAAAACTCGCATCTTATGCGACTTTTTTCTTGACTCTACAATTTAAATTAAAACAATAAAAATGTCACTTAGCGGTAAAAATAGTTGTGTACATCTGCACATAATTCAACATTCGCGGCGACCTTTGCGCATGCGTCCAACACCGGTCTAGTCGTCGGCGCCCGCGCATCCCGCTGGACGCACCGGTTCCGTTTCCGTTACAAAACTAGTTCGAATTTCAAATCGACGTATTCGAATTCTTATTTTTTTTATTACGAATCTAGTGTGCCAGTGTTAATACGTTTTAGAAATACATCGATATATTTTGTTTTTAATTACGCTTTTGCTTTCCATAGATTTAAGTTCATGCCCTTTTTGTTTTAAATCGACGCATTCGAATACTATTTTTTTATTACGAATCTAGTGTGCCAGTGTTATTACGTTTTAGAAATTCATCACTATATTTTGTTTTTAATTACGCTTTTGATTTCCATAGACTAAAGTCTATATAGTTTTTGCGTGTTGTTTCAAATTCTATTTGTTAGTTCGTTTCCTTCTTTTGTTACGCGAAAAGTATTGTGTCAAGTGTGTGTATAGTAGTGTAATTGTCTTTTTTTTATACACTGTTAATTAATAGTGTTTTGAGGCTTTGGCACCGGGAGACTTTGGCTTTGTTGACCGTTGATAAATCAATATTGAAACTTTAATAATAATGATCAAGGAATTATAATTTGATACGAAAATGTGGTTTGTTTTATCAACTTTGGCATTGTGTTCACGATATTATATAGCAGCTGGATTATCAGATAACATTACCAGGTATTACATACACATATATATTATTATTTTATTAATATTAAGATTTTTAGTCAACTGGCAAAAAGGAATTTTAAAATTTATTTTTAATATTACTTAAGATTATTAGTTAATTGTCGAGTGGTTTTTTTGTTTTTTTTTTTTAATGTTAATATTTTTTTCAACTATCAAATGAAGGTTTTTTAATGCATGATAATGGAATGATGTCCCCGCCTGCGCTAGCGGTTTACGCTGCGGGGCACCAGTGGTGGATGATGAGGTCAGGTCAGTTAGCCCATCGTGGCAAAATCATACAGAATTTATCACGATGGTCTCCAGGGGGACTGCGTGGAGGCACGCTGACATGGTACTTTGCTAGCAATAGAGTCAACAGACCACACTACTGACAATTCCTAAAGTTTATGAGGACGGTTTATGTTTTGATATACCTAATATGTACAAGGATAATTCACACAGCGCCATCTAGATCCAAGCTAAGCAGAGCTTGTTTTATGGGTACTAAATAATGATACAAATTTATACTATATTTTTTGTCAATCTATACATCTATACATATAAATAAATGGAATGTCTGTTTGTAATATAGAAATAACCGTTTTTTACTACATGTAGGTATATGAATATAAATACGATACATACACCAAAATATATTTTTTTACAATTTTTGTCTGTCTGTCTGTTTGTTCCTGCTAATTTCTGAAATAGCTAAACCGATTTTGACGGAACTTTTATTGGCAGGTAGCTGATGTAATAAGGGGTAACTTAGGCTACTTTTATTTTAGAAAAATAAAGTTAAATTCCACGCGGACCAATTTGCGGGTACATAAATATGTAAATACATGAAAACATCCACACTGATCCAATTATACGCATGAATATAAATGTTTGTATCTTGTGAGGAATCGAATCCGCGACCATGGGAAGATGGTGTACTAAACCGCTAGACCACCGAGGCCGAGTTAATATTCAAGTAATAAGATTAATTAATTCAATCTCACTGAGACCCTCCAGATTCCCACGAGCGAGAAATTAAATAATCACGGCAGATTTCCTCTCGCGGCGCACGTCGAGAAAGCTGGCAGTTGACTCTATGGAATATCTAGATTGCGAACTGATAACACTGTTTCTAGACAGGTATTGGTTTGATCATAAAGACATACATTGCTATCGGATATAGAACCTCCTCCTATTTTGAAGTCGGCTAAAAATGCAGTAAAAAAAAATTATGTGAAAGTTGTTGAGTATGTATGGACCCACAATTTTGCGTCTTTGCAAAATCTACTGAACGGATTTTGATGAAACTTTACAGTAATATAGCTTATACATCAGAATAATAAAACACAATGGGGTGCACAAATTCAAAGTCTTGCAGCGAAATTGAGTTCAGCAGCTTTTGCCGTGCGTAAGGTTAGACAGTACACTGATACTGATACTGCTAGATTGGTCTATTTCAGTTATTTTCATAGTTTACTCTCTTATGGAATATTATTATGGGGAACAGCGGCAGATATTAAAAATATATTCATGTTACAAAAACGTGCCATTCGAGCGATCTACTGTATGAAGAGTCGTGACTCATTAAGAGAGAAATTCAGAGGCAAATATTCTCACCGTTGCTTCTCAATTTATATATTCAAATATCCTATATGTTCATAAAAATCTTGACTTATTTCCAAAAAACAGCAATATTCATAATATTAATACTAGATTTAAAGACAAACTTGCTGTCCCCAAGTATCGTTTAGAAAAAGTTAATAGATCTTTTATGGGAATAGGTATAAAATTTTACAATAAGATACCAAAGGATATATTGGAATTACCCTTAAATAAATTCAAAACATCTGTTAAATCATATTTACTGAGCAAGGCCTATTACTCACTAAACGATTACTTAAATGACAAGCGTGCATGGCAATAGTTTTCATGTTCGGGATTTTCATTTAATGTTAGACATAGACACCTATATAAATACCTATGCATTGTAAATAAACTGGATTTAAAAAAAAAGTAATTCAATTGAGTTTCTTGCCAGTTCTTCTCAATTGGATCTATATACCGAACTGGACGGTAGGGAAAAAAATTATAATGTAAAAACTTGACGTTCATAAGCGGCTGAAATGTCTTACATGAATAAATGATTTTTAATTTGAATTTGAATAATATTGGCTAAACATGCGGGTAAAACCACTGGCACAGCATTTCCTCAGAAAACTCTGGTGATAAATTCCTGGTGAATGTACCACAATGGGTTAACTGACCTGACATCATGTTCATCTTATCATCCTCCACTGGTGCCCCCGCCAGCGTTTACCGTTAGCACAGCTGGACGCATCATTCCATTATGATTCATTAAAAAAAATCATTTCTATCAGAATCATAGCCTATGTGATAGGCTATAATTTAAAAAGATATTATGTGTAATACAGCGCGATTGCTAGCGCAGGTCAGTTAATATATAATCATTTCCCCGATCCATTTGAATGGAGAGAGAATAATGAAACTTTTCCTTATTCTTCATTTCTCTGCGTAGATATTCAGTAAAATGAAAATTCACCTCGCCAATAGCAAAACAAGCTGTATAACGCCTTTAGTCTTGGCAATTTGCAAACAAATGAAACAAAACAATGGCGATCCGAATGAAGTTTATTCAGCACTGGGCTCCTTCAGTGGGAAATTGGATATGTTTTTCTCTGAATGAAGTGGCCGACGTGAATTGCAGATAGTGTTACGTTTGTTTTATCTGACTGTTTTAAATGAAGAAGCAAATGAGACCAATGTAAATAAATCTGTTCGTTATAACGCACTTAAAAAATCGAGAACATTCTCGAATATTTTTTTTTAATTGAATTAATATAAATAAAATTGGAGTGTCTGTTTGTAATATTGAAATAACCGTTTCTTACTACATGCATATGAATATAAATACGGTACATACACCAAAATAACATTTTTTACAATTTTCATCTGTCTGTCTGTTTGTTCCGGCTAATCTCTGAAATGGCTGGACCTATTTTGACGGGTCTTATTTAACTTTATATATAATTTAACTTTATTTTTCTAAAATAACCTATCAAGGTTATTTTAGAAAAATAAAGTTAAATTACACGACGAATTCGCGGGAACAGCTAGTGTAAAAATAAAAATCATTTGTGTGATTCATTTTCGCATATATAATTGTTCAATATTATTAATTTTAAACAAAACCACTGACGATAACACATGTTCTCAGCTATATTAACAGCACTGTGCCCATATCCGTTCATGAACTTGATAAAAACTCTTTATTCTCTAGAATAAAAAACTTAAAACAAAAGAATTTACCGGTTCAGTTCTCGTGATTAGTAATTTCGTACGGTCTTTATAGAATAGAAAATCATTTATTCAAATGAACTTAATTTAAACACTTTTGAATAGTCAACATTTTTTTCAAATCTACCGCTTATTCGGAAAGCTGTCTCATCACAAGAAGAATAAGCAAGAAACTTGTGTGTTGCTTATATTATCTTTATATATAAAAATTGCGTGTCACGTTGTTTGTCCGCGATGTACTCCTAAACTACTGAACCGATTGCAAATTTGATTTGCACATTGTGTGCAATTTGATCCAACTTGACAGATAGGATAGCTTACATCTCAATTTATAGTCGCAATATTATTTTATTCAAGAACCTTAGTCACAACAACGCATGGCCGGGTCTGTCTACGGTTGAAAATATTAAATATATTTTCAACCGTATTGAAAAAAGGAGAAGGTACTTAATCCAATGAGCACAACATAACTGAATCTGTTCTTTATGACTGACTTCAAAAAAAGGAAGTACTCAATTCAAATTATTTTTTAATTTCTTTAAATAATTATTATATACGAGTATAAGTAAGAAATTACTCATTATATCATTTACATAACTTAATTATACAACTACAACCTACAATTAAAAAGCTTAAAAAAATATAATACAATAACTAAAATATATTATTAAAAGGGGTCCCTTTAGGCAAAGTTCCGAAGATACTGGCAGCGTTCCCTCTTTGAATAGCTAGACTAATTCTTTGTCCAAGGTAGCTGCCAGCTCTTCGGTCTTCAGTGATGTCGACTAACCTTTTCGTTATTTCTTTGAAAAGTCTTATAGCGCTAGGACCCCACGGACCAAGGGTCTCGACACCGAATGGGACAAAATCATATTCGGAGCCTAGACCCCTGTAATTATATGCTTTGGCTTTTTCAGCCGCTTCACACGCCGCACCAGCTCTGTTGTTGGTTCCACGTAGATGGGATGGGGCCAGCGTATCTGAACAGGCTGCATCCCATACCAGCACCCGGCCCATCTTCCATGGAATCAAACTCATACCGTCCGGTCTCTTGACATCGTCTCTTGCAATACCAGTGGCGAGGGACCGGCGTATGATTTTTTAATTGAATAATATTTATATGTTATAATAAAACAAGAATCCCGCCATTGTGCCCATATCCGTTCATGAACTTAATAAGAACTCTTTATTCTCAAGAAGAAACAAAAGAATATACCGGTTCAGTTCTCGTGATTAGTAATTTTGTACGGTTTTTATGTTTTTGTTTATATAGCGATGTTAGTCACAGTAGTGATTGCGGGGGCCATTTTTTTTTTTAGTAATAGTAATAATATAAAGTAATATAAATAAGTAATAATATAAAAAAATATAATAAGTTTGATCATGTCTGTCTATCGTAAGCAACTTAATTGGCTTCCTATTCGTGACCGTCGTAACATCCATTTGCTTACCCTTTTATATCAGATCCTTTACAACTCTAGTTCGCCCATGTACCTGCAGGAAAGATTCCGGCTACGGACTGATGACCGTCTTCGTTCCAGTCATAATCTAGTTTTGGCAATACCGTGTCATACGAGTCATTGTTATACTAACTCCTTTACAATACAGTCTGCTCGACTTTGGAATGCTTTGCCGACGGAGGTCAGATTGTCTTCATCGGTTTACTCTTTTAAGGCTCGCCTTAAAAAACTTTGGAGTCACACTGCAGATGCGCTGTTTTAGTATTCTTCATATATATATATTTTTTTTTATAGTAATATTGTTTTTTATATATTTCTGCTGTTACTATTTATACATTTGTTATTTTATTATTATTATTTTATATATATATAGGTATATGTAATTATATATTATACTTAAATATTTATTTAATATTCTAGTTGTTATATATTATAGTTATATAATGCGTTTGCTTCTTTTTCCTTTGTTATTATTGTCATGTATATATATAGTCCCACCACTCCACAATTCCTTTCAGTCATTCAAAGGTTGACTGGAAGAAATCCCTCATTTGGGATAAGTCCGCCATTGTACATCTTATATATATTTTTTTTAAGATCGTGTATCTTTAGTTAATTTAAATGTATTTATTGTGCAATAAAGTGTTACAAAAAAAAAAAATAAATAAATTTATTTCATTAACATAGATGTTTTCCAATTTTTTTTTAATTGCGGCCGCCATTTTGAATTTATGACGTCATAAACTAAGTTCTCATTATTGGTCTTCTAGTGAGATCTTCCAAAGCTACTCAAACACTCATGCTGGTCTCTGGAAACTAATTCCGATACAGTAACATAGGTTTTTGCCTTGTTTTGAGGGGTTAGAGCTATAACTAGGTGTTTTAGACCTATAACACTGCGATTTATGGAGATCTATTTTTTTTTATGGATGATAATGAATGGTCACCCGCCTGCACTAACGGTTTACGCTGGCGGATCACCAGTGGAGGATGATAAGATGAGCATGAGGTCAGGTCAGTCAGCCCATCGTAACAAATTCACTAAGAATTTATCACGATGGTTTCCAGGGGGAACCGCGTGGAGGTCAAACTGACATGGTATATTGCTAGCAATGAGATTATCACTCCACATTACTTACAATCTACTTTCCCCCCTATGGAGATCTATTGTTCTCGCCATTTTTTAAGACATCGCTTCCTAGGCCCGTCAGGAAATATAAAATAATTTCAAATATAACTATACAATAACTGCCACAGTGGGCTATTGTTAGTAGTTATTGCTAAGTTATTAATAGATTTTTTTTTATTTTTTTATACAGAATTATTTTAAATATACAATGTTAGTACATATATATATAGATACAGATGAAAATCATCAGTCAAGTTTTAGAATGTTATTTTATAATAACACTAGCAACTCGCCCTGGCTTCGCACGGGTGTACATGTATTATATATATAAGCCTTCCTCTTGAATCACTCTATCTATTTAAAAAAACAGCTTCAAAATTAGTTGCGCAGTTCTAAAGATTAAAGCTTACATAGGGACGGACAGACAGCGAGGGCGACCAGTCCAAAGCTAAGCACAGCTTATGTTAAGGGTTCTGAACAACTGATAAAAATACTTATATCATTTATAGTATCAAATAGATGTGGAATTTAACTTTATTTTTCTGAAATAAACGTTGCCTAAGTTACTCCTTATTATATCAGCTACCTGCCAAAAAAAGTCCCATCAAAAACGGTCCAGCCATTTCAGAGATTAACCGGAACAAACAGACCAATAGTCAGACAGATAAAAATTGTAAAAAATGTTATTTTGGTGTATGTACCGTATTTATATTCATATGCATGTAAAAAAAAACGGTTATTTCAATATTACAAACAGACACCCCAATTTTATTTATATGTATAGATGACATGGGTGTTATGGGAGTCTACATAATGATTACGTCATCGCTAGTTATTTACTTTTTTACACGAATGGCAACCCTCACATCGTCTTTGCTAAAAAAACAATACATTAATTGAAAAATGTTTACGTAAGCATGGGGGAGGGGGTAAGAGCTTTGCTTACTTTGCTGACGAGGGGATGGGGGGGGGGGTAAATAATATTAGGCACATTGATTGAAGTAGAAAAAGTATAATCCATCACATTTAAAATAAGTATTGTTGCTAAGTAACAGTTTGTATGTAACGTGCAACTGCAATCGGAACGAAGTAAATAGGTCCAACAGAAATTGTTAGTATTTTAACAGATTTAATTTTGGATATGTTTTTTGCTAGTAGTTCTATTGTTTACTCTTCTGTATATTGTTTTATATTATGTATGTTATTTAAATGTAGAGATGTAGAATGTCTTAAATGTAATGGATTAAGGGACCGTATTAGGCACATTGATTGAAGTAGAAAAAGTATAATCCATCACATTTAAAATAAGTATTGTTGCTAAGTAACAGTTTGTATGTAACGTGCAACTGCAATCGGAACGAAGTAAATTATATTTACAACTGTATACGTAATCCACTGAATATCTCTATCAAATAATTGTAATAAATCTGCTTACGTAATACTTGAACTTCTACCATCCTGATCATCTGGATGAATGGCGGTCCTCCACAATGCGGTTTTCTAGAAACGTTTTTGCCACGCACAACCACATTGTGGAATCACCTTCCAGCAATGGTATTTCCGAACCGATACGATATTGAAACCTTCAAGAAAAGAGCTTATTCCTTTTTAAAAGGCCGACAACGTACTTGCAATTCCCCTGATGTTGCGGGTGCATATGGGCGGCGGTAATTACTTACCATCAGGTGAGCCGCATGCTCGTTTATCCCCTGTGTTAAAAAAACAAAAAATCACCTGACCTTACCTCTACCTTTCAGCAACCCCTATCACTTACCATCAGGTGAGCCGCATGCTCGTTTGTCCCCTGTGTTAAAAAAACAAGAAATCACCTGACCTTACCTCTACCTTTCAGCAACCCCTGCACGGACCGGAACCATCTGTTCCTGGTCCCTGGGGTTCTCACAGCTGGCGGGACCAACCGAGCTTGCATCTCCAGGTTCCACACTCAAGGTCCTGTTCATGTGCTGCTCACACTTCGGACGGGGGACGAGAATCCGGTAACGATATCAAGAAAACTGCCGCCAGGTAAAATTGGTCTACTTATTTAGATAATCTGTGTTATATATAACTAGCTTTTTCCCCGCGACTTCGTCCGCGTGGATTTTAACTTTAATTTTCTAAAATAAAAGTAGCCTAAGTTACTCCTTATTACATCAGCTACCTGCCAAAAAAATCCGTCAAAATCGGACCAGCCATTTTAGAGATTAGCCGGAACAAACAGACAGACAGACGAAATTTGTAAAATGTGTTATTTTGGTATATGTACCATATATATATTCATATGCAAGGAGGTAAAAACGGTTATTGTACTGTATTATAAAAAAAAAATCTATTTAGTAGTTTTTGCGTGAAAGAGTAACAAAAAATTTCATCCATGCTCACAAATTTTCGTATTGTAATGCAAGTAATTCATTTCTTTTTCTTCGTTTTTCTTTTTGCAGGTGACGGTGGATGTTTTGAAATTGCCGTACCTCAGAAGCCGAACACAAAGGCTGACTTAATAGTTAACGTGAGGTAAGAAGTAGTCGTAATTGTGCTGATGACACGCAAAACCGGGGCTATAAATAAGTTTCAGCAGAGGTATTCTGTAAGCTTGTAGCAACTCACTAGCTACTCGACTCGGGTACATGTATTATATATATAAACCTTCATCTTGAATCACTATCTATTAAAAAAAACCGCTTCAAAATCCGTTGCGTAGTTTGAAAGATTTAAGCATACATAGGGATGGACAGACAGCGACAGCGACTTTGTTTTATACTATGTAACTAGCTACTCGCACGGGTGTACATATATTATATATATAAACCTTCCTCTTGAATCACAGTATCTATTGAAAAAACCGCTTCCAAATCTGTTGCGTAGTTTTAAAGATATAAGCATACATAGGGTCAGACAGCGACAGCGACTTTGTTTTATACTATGTAATGATATATTTGATTTGAATAGATTACATTATTCTTAGGAATAAATACATAGACGGCCTCGGTGGTCTAGCGGTTTAGTGCACCCTACTTCCGATGGTCGCGGGTTCGATTCCCCAGCATAAACATTTGTATTCATGATAATGATGACGATTGTTTGTATCGGTCTGAATTCTATGTATAATACGAAAACAAAAAACTATGTGTTTGTATTAGTTTATATTATTATCTGAATTTATTTTTGCAATATTGTTTATTCGAGAACCTTAGCCACAACGCTTGGCCAGGTCTGGTAGTTATTTTATATGAGGTTAGTTCATCAGATATTTATTATATAGGTCACTAGCTACTCATCCCGGCTTCGCCCGGGTGTACATTTATTATATTGTACATATAAACCTTCCTCTTGAATCACTGTATCTATTAAAAAACCGCTTCAAAACCCGTTGCGTAGTTTTAAAGATTTAAGCATACATAGGGACAGACAGCGACAGCGACTTTATTTTATACTATATAATGATAAATATTCTGAAATAAATGATATTATAGTTCATGAAAAAATATCTCTACGTCGATCGTTGTACTGCCTCAGTCTACTCCATTAAGGATAAGAGTCGTGAAGGGTATGATTGTTTTAAGAAACAACTGTTCGGCAGATATCCAGAAGCAATATGCACATGGGAACGGCAGCTGACAGTTCGTATATCCGGCGGGAAGCTGCTGTTGGTTCACACTGACCGAGCGCGGTACAAGCCTGGAGACACCCTGAGGATACGGGTCTTCGCATTAAAAGCTCATCTTGGAGCAGCAACAGGGTTGGTGAGTAACGGTAGGGAAAAAACATCATTGCCAAAATAGAAATAGAAATAATCTTTATTCAAATAAACTCATTACAAGCACTTTTGAATAGTCATATTTTGATTCTACCACTCATTCGGAATGCAGATTCATCGCAAGAAGAATGAGCAAGAAACTTGTGTATTGCTCTTTTTAATAGATGTTTTTTTTATATAAATAATTACAGTATAACAAGTAAGAGGCATGCGATAATCAACATAGAAATCGCTACGCACTCATTATTAGTGTAATGAAACATTATCATCGTATTCCTTAACTTAATTGCCATACTTTTATCCCATTATTTGTGGTCGGCAGTATGTCATTCTCTACCACAGATCTCTATCGGTCGTCATATCTGAGCATACTCTTCTTTTATTAAATCATCTTTCACACAATCCATCCATCTTTTCTTAGGGCGTCCCCTCTTTCCATCCATCCACATTCATATTATACACCTTTCCATAAGACATGAACCTCGTTCCTCCTCATAACATGCCCATAGCAGCAATTTGTTACCTCGCAACTTGTCTATAACTGGTGCAACTTTCAAACTTCCTCGTATATACTCATACACCTTATTATTTACAAAAAAAATTACGTTCGGACCAAAATGTCCTACATGAATAAATGATTTGATTTGATTTGAGTAGACGAGTTAGAATTTATACTAAACGCACCGAGCGGTTCGAAAGTTGAAGTTGAAAGATTAACAGTCATCCATCTGAGTATGGATGGATGATTGATGTATCCATCCATACTCACAAACTTTCGCGTTTGTAAGTAAGAATATTAGCAAACAAAAATAAAATAATAACCTAAAAATTACGCGTACAAAATCGCTGACGAAATTAGTTTTTTTTTAATCTATATATGTCAAATCACACAATTGTTTAGTACATTCGTATAAAAATAAACGACGCTCAAGTGAAAAAAAAAACATAAGCAGGTAACGACATTGTCACCATACAGCTATAAATTCGAACAGAAGTTCATAATAAAACGCTTACAATTGCAATAACCTTATTATGAACAAGCAAATGACATGTATTTAATAGTCATGTGTAATTTACGAATGAACTAGTTCGGAACAGCGCTCCGAAAGAACTACTATGCGAACTATTTCGCAGATCACTCTTTAATATGTTTATTAAAATACAATTTTTTAAACTTCATTAGTATTTCACTGCTTGGCAAAGGCTTTCTAATCGTTTTCGTCTCCAACTATACTTATATGGCAAAAAAAATAGACACTTGCGGTTTCATATTTGCGGTATCTGATAATAATATCATATTTTACAACATTTATTTTATAAAATAGTGGAAGATATAAAATAAGAAACAAATACAAATTACAATTTTTCATCTTTTATTCTTATATTTAGACATCATATCGCAATAAAAGCAAGAACGTACTATGAACACTAGAAGCCTGATTTGCAGCATGAAAAACTCAAAGATACTTAAACCGTATCAATCAATATAAGTGAGATTCACTTATATTTACTGATAATCTACTGCATTTCTCGGACACGAGTCAGGAGCGAACGAACTAGAGCGTACAAGAGCTGCGAACTATCGAACGTTCCAAATCGTGAACTATTATGCGCATGTCTAGTATTTAGCGTAACACTGACACAGATTCGCGGATGATACCTACATATACAATGTAGATATGCAAATATTTATTATTGACCTCCATGAGGCTCCGTGTCCGGATAATGAGTACAGCTAGGGTTCCCACTATACTATAAAACGAGTTAAATGTATAATAATGTGATAATAATAATAAATTAATTCTTCTCAATTGGATCTATATACTGAACTTTAACGTTCATAAGCGAGTAAAATTTCCTACATGAATAAATTATTTTTGAATTTGGATTTGAATAATAATGACATGTATTTATAATTGCCCTGACAATTTTTTTTTAATTAAATTATTTAATATTTTCCATGCCCATTGAGGCAAAACATTATGGGATATTATATTCTACAATTGCAACCAATGTTTATCGCATATAAATTTGATTTGATTTGATTTACTTAAGTACTGTTTTTTTTTTGTATACATACATATACCATATCAGAAGTACTATATTTTTATAATCTAAATACAAATATAACAATAACATTGTTTAATTAGATTTTGCACCAAACATGACTTACGACAAACACTTCGAGACCAGATAATTGCTAAACGATGGCAAAAGAAGAGTTAAACAAGACAAGTTCTAGAAGAATTATATTTTTTCTTTAAATAAAGTCGACAGCCCTAACTACAGCAGCTACAGCCATAGCAGGTGTATTCTGTTGGGTGGACGAAATGTCATTCGATGGAATAATAAAACTTACATTATCAATGCTTTTTTATTATTTCATATGTATGTTAGTCCATAGGGTATTTATAATATGGGTCATGTAGCTTGTATAGATTATCCAATTTATTTCAATAAAGATTATTTCTAATATTTCTTCAAATAAATTCAACACAGACACTTGAATAGTCATATTTTTGATCCTACTGCTCATTCGGAACGCAGATTCATTACAGGAAGAATAAGCAAGAAACTTAAGTGTTACAAATAATTACACAATAACAAGTAAGAGGCATACGATAAACAACATAGAACCGCTACGCTCTCATTCTTAGTGCAATCAGATAATATTATCAGCGTTGAATTTTAAGTTTTCCTATAAAAAACCATTATTATCCTTAACTAACTCTTCAATTTTATAACTAAAATGTGACATGTGGCAGCGTGGTGGGCCGGGTCATTGGGCTCCCTAAAATATGGTCGAGCGCAGTGATGGCTGGCTCATCCGTTATACTCGTGAACGAGTGCTGCTTGTAGGGACTGGTCTGCTCTTATCACTACGACTGATTTAATCTTATTGCATATTTATATTTGACCCAAAAAATTTGCGCTTGTTGGTAGTTTGTATTCACACATTTCGACTTGTAAATGTAAACTTACAAGGATTATTTAAAAGAGCAACACACAAGTTTCTTGCTCGTTCTTCTTGTGATGAGACAGCTTTCCGAACGAGTGGTAGATAAAAAACAAATTGTTATGACTATTCAAAAGTGCTTAAATTAAGTTTATTTGAATAAATGATTTTTTATTCTATTCTATTCTATTCTTATAATATGCTTTTTTACAAAGGAATTTTTTTATACAAATCTTTATTCAGGCAAATTTAGAACAGACTCTGGTAGTTTGTTGTAAAACGTTACGCAATTACCATAACATTATTAAATTAATTAATTAATTTAATTATCTCTACTGTACTAATATATCTTATATATAAAATTCTCGTGTCACAATGTTAGTTACCATACTCCTCCGAAACGGCTTGACAGATTTTAATAAATTTTATATGCATATTCAGTAGGTCTGAGAATCGGCTACTATCTATTTTCCATACCCCTAAGTAATAAGGGTTGTCCACCCCTCGCATTTTTTTTTTTACAAAATATTTTATTTTTATTTTTTATAATGTGGAATTAAAAATTAGATACACCCCAAAATTTTTACTCTTCTACCATGAACCCCTATTTTTAATTTCGATTTTAATTTTATGCCAAAACAATGTTTACAGGGTCAGCTAGTTTTTTTTATAATGGATAAGAATGGAACATTTATAAATTTCTAGATCAACGAAATCTGGCTCGAAGGACCAAGCGGCGCTTGGGACGGCGCCCGCGCATATCAGTGGTCGAACGTGTCCAGTCAGATGGGTATAGCGCAAGTACAATACAACATCGATGAACAGGCTCCCACTGGAAAATGGACTGTCAGAACCAAACTTGCAGATGGATCTCAGGTCAGTATATCTATACATATCTATACATCTATACATATAAATAAAATTGGAGTGTCTGTTTGTAATATTGAAATAACCGTTTTTTACTGCATGCATATGAATATAAATACAGAATATACACCAAAATACCACTTTTTAAAATTTATGTCTGTCTGTCTGTCGTTCTGTTTGTTCCGGCTAATCTACGAAACGGCTGAAACGATTTTAAAGGGATTTTTTTTGGCAGGTAGCTGATGTAATAGGGAGTAACTTAGGCTACGTTTATTTAAAAAAAAAATTTAAAAATATTTTGGTGTATGTACCGTATTTATATTCATATGCATGTAGTAAAAAACGGTTATTCCAATTTTACAAACAGACACCCCAATTTTATTTATATGTATATATATACAAATGCCTACATATACGCGATTTCCACTTCAGATTACACACTTACTATCAGGCGGGCCGGTTGCCTTTCCAATAAAATAAAGTAAGTCAAAGATGAACGTAAAATCCAATATTTCATTTTCAGGGCTCAGCTGTGTTTTTGGTGGGCAACTATGAACTACCACCTTTTCAAATGAGCGTTCTCCATCCAGCTAAAGTTTTAAGGACCAGCGAGAGACTGGTTTGGACTGTTTGTGTTAGGTACAGTAACCTTATATTATTAATAATATAATTATAATAATAATAAAGATGATGCAGAAAGCGGTGCTGTTAGATTCTGCCCGCATTGTACGCCGGTTTCTCTCCCTGGGGCCCTGAACCCCGGCCGACTGTGCTTCTACCGGGGGTATGTTGCCATCTCCTCTCCTAGAGGGGAGATGAGAATATTTGGATAATAATAATAATAAACTTTATTAATAAATGCACGGTACAATTAAATATAGTTAGCCCTGGCTTTCGATTTAGGTGAACCTGTGCCACGAAGGCCAGTTCCCTCCAACATTCTGTAAACATTTTTGGTACATCTGCTGTTGTGTACATAAAGAAATGAGAAAAAAAAACTTAAATATTTTTGAATACAAAAAATATGTATAAAAGTGTCGCTATTCTTTTTGACATACTAGATTGTACTGAACTTTAACTTAACATAGTGTAGAGAGAATTATTTAGAATAGTAATAATATTATTTAGTATAGTAAATGAGCTAAGTCAAAAATCTTGAGAATATTACGAAATTGAACTTTGTACCCTCCGTGTTATGAAACCTTGTTTAGGTTTCATAACACGGAGGGTTTTGAGAGAAGACAACACGTTCTGGTCGTCCTGTGAAACTGCCTCGACGTCTAAACCTGTGATTTATTTTTATTTTATTGTTGTTCTTTAGCATTGCGCACACGCAAGGTGGGGTGTATGTTATGAAACCTCTTTTTAGTTTAATTTTTATATTTAAAAAGTTATGTATTATAAAATTATTATTGCAAAAAAGTGACATTATATTTTTCTTTCGAAATTTCCTAAAATATTTTATTTCTATATATAAATCCATTCGTCCTATGTACCTGCTGTCCCAGAACCTATTATCATATATCATATATCACAACATCATCGAATTATCCAATCCATCACACTCCGATTGAAACGGCTATCGAAATAATGACGGCCTAAACTGTGGTTCGAACCCCCAACGATCAGGCAGGAGTCGAGCAGTGGTCTTCAGCCGCTCCATAAGTCCTCCCTTTGGTTTGGAGTGCCATCTGCACTAGCCTCCTATCGTTCGAATTTGTAAACACCAGCTGCGGCCAATAACTTTAGAATTGAAAATTGCGTATTCATTTTAGCCGTAGAGCTGCTTGCTTTTTAAGATGTGTTTAAAATGAAAAGAGTGGGTTTATTTAATATTTTGATATTAAAAAAACTCACTCATTTGTTCACACTTGGAAAAAAAGGGTTCTGTTGAACAGCGCTGTACAAGAGCATTCCGCACAACTTCGCTTGCATCACACTTAGTTGATATTTATCAATATATTTTCGCAATTATCATAATATGTTTTTAAATTATATCCTACGTGTTATTCTGATGTATAAGCTATATTACTGTGAAGTTTCATCAGAATGCGTTCAGTAGTTTTTGCGTGAAAGAGTAACAAACATCCACCCATACTCACAAATTTTCGCATTTATAATATTAGTAAGATATGGTACAGTATCATTAAAAAAAAGTTCCACATCATCAGATATCCATGGAGTGAAGCAACGGAAGGCATGCTAGTGATCAGGATCAGAGGTGCCGGCTTCACGAGCAGCGGGGGCATCAGAACAGCTGAACAGCTGCGGGCACCGGACGCCTGTCATCACCACGCTATTGCTGCCAAGCGAATTGGACTTCACGATCCTGACTCCCCAGATGTTGTGATTGCTGATTTCTCTTTCCAGGTACAAAATAAATACATATTTAAAAAAATGTTAGGACAATTTCACAGCGCCATCTAGTCCCAAACTAAGTAGAGCTTGTGTTATGGATACTATAGATCAGGGTAGGCGAGCATTTATGCATCAACGTGCCATTTTTTCCAAAAAATGGTTAATGGGGTCATTGACATGCCATCAAATAATTTAGACTTTCTGATTATTTGGAAAATAATAATATCAAAACTCTATATGAAATATAGTGAACAAAAGAGGTACATTTTGGATTGTTTTCATTACACGCATAAATTAAATTACTGTAAAATTAGTGTGACTTCTGTTGCTGCAGGTTAGATGACAAATAATTTATGTCAGGTATGATGATCCACTCTAACGGAATACGTTGGGTCACCAGTGAAGAATTATAAGATGAGGTCAGGTTAGGTCAGTTAGCTATAATAGTAAGAAATAATAATAACTTTTTTTTTTATCTTTAAAAGCTACACAGATATAATAATTATAAAAATATCTGTGCAACCGTGATTTTGTCCGGGTGGAATTTAACTTTATTTTTCTAAAATAAAAGTAGCCTAAGTTACTCCTTATTACATCAGCTACCTGCCAAAATGTTCCGTCAAAATCGGTCCAGCCATTTCAGAGATTAGCCGGAACAAACAGACCGACAGATAGACAGACAAAAATATGTTATTTTGGTGTATGTACCGTTTATATTCGTAAAAGTTGTAAAATATGTTATTTTATTCATAGGCATGTAGTAAAAAACGGTTATCTATTTGTAATATTATCAATATTACAAATAGACACTCCAAATTTTATTTATATGTATATGAGTACAACTAGTATACTAGTATAGTAATAATATAAGTATGTTTTTCTAATTTCAGGAGACGGGAACTGGTATCTGGCAGAATACGACCGTGATATCCCAAGTAGTGGATCAAGCCATATCACTAGAGTTCCAAACTAAACACCGCACTGCCATTTCACCAGGAATTCCTTACTTTTTAAAGGTATATATATATGTCTATCCTTCTAACAAGTTTTCTATATATATGTTGTATGCTGGAGGAATATTACTATATTTAACTTGTTGTATTAATGAAATAAAAAATGGTTAGAATTTATTGTACACTGAATTTGGTAGTGATGCCACGGAATGTTCGAGAAGAAGTGAAGAAATGTAGATATATAAAGTAAAGAATAGAATAGAATAGAAAGTCATTTATTCAAATAAACTTACATTGAAGCACTTTTGAATAGTCATTACATTTTTTTAATCTACCGCTCATTCGGAAAGCTGTCTCATTACAAAAAGAACGAGCAAGAAACTCGCGTGTTGCTCTTTTAAATAATTTTATTATTACTTTACATTTTAAGTTTAAGTGTGTGAATACAAACTACCAATTAGCACTAATTTAATTAAATACTCAAATAGAAAAAAATATTGAATATATAACCAACTGGTTAAACAATTAATAAGAGGATATCAGTCATAGTGATTGAAGCAGACCAGTCCCTACAAGCAGCACCCGTTCACGAGTATGATGACGAGGTGTCTATGTCTATCATTAAATGAAAATTCAGTGCATGAACAACTATTGCCATGCACGCTCGTTATTCAAGTACCTAATCGTTTAGTGAGTAATAGGCCTTGCTCAGTAAATATGATTTAACAGATGTTTTGAATTTATTTTAGGGTAATTCCAACATATAATTTGGTATCTTATTGGAAATTTTTATGCCTATTCCCATAAAAGACCTATTAACTTTTTCTAAACGATACTTGGGGACAGCAAGTTTGTCTTTATTTACAAGAATTATTTAAAAGAGCAATACACAAGATTCTTGCTCATTCTTCTTGTGATGAGACAGATTTCCGAATGAGCGGTAGATAAAAAAAATATTATGACTATTCAAGAGTGCTTAAATTAAGTTTATTTGAATAAAGGATTTTCTATTCTATTATTTAGACGGCCTCGTTGGTCTACCGGTTTAGCACATCGCTTTACGTACGGGGAATCGAACCAGCGACCATCGGAAGGATCGGGGCTGTCAAATATATATCCGATAACGATCGGTATTTGATCACCAATAGAGAAAGTCGTAACGCTTCCAGTAGCAGTGGTTAAGTTTCCGCACTGAATATTTGAAGTCTCACATGCAAATGGTTGATTTTTATTTTATTCAGGTAAGAGCAACTCGCTGGGACAACAAGCCGGGTGTAAATGAACATGTTCGCGTATGTCGCTCGGCCACCACTACGACAATGTTGCACCAAGTTGCAACAAGTAATGCAACACAGATCTGCAACGACGCGGTCACAGATGATACCGGTGTCGCTCGAGTCATGTTCTCTTCAGCTCACGTCGACAGCGACTTATATCAGTTTCAGGTAAGTCAACCATTTGCTTTTTTATTTAGTGAATATTGATTTCGATCGGTCAAGCCGTCTCGGAATAGTTACGAAGAGTTTATTAATACATTTATCAATAGACTAGCGATCCGCCCCAGTTTCGCACGAGTGTAATGGCGGCACCTGGCCGGCCCGATACGTACTGTTATGTCCCTGCATTTTAAATCTGTAATATGTTCGGAAATATGTCCTTTCCTATTATATTCGTTTAAATTACGTGCTGCAAAGGGTTATATTGATCTATATTAAATGGACAATGTATTTAAGGTACTTTATTGGATAAAAATTAATGCTGTATTGCTTAAAATCACTTCGTAAATAAGGCACTTTTTTCTAGTAAAATGTAAAGGATAAAAATGGTTATTGTGGGTTATCCTTAAGAGATAGACATATACCATCGCGGACTTTTTTGTTGACCATTTTAATGTGTACAATACTGTAGTACATTATTTTGATTTATCTCGTGGGGTTCAGCCAGCGTTTGCAATGTAAACGCAAAAAATGTGTTTATTTAAGGGACTTGTATGCTGTCATAGTTGATTATATTTGAATACAGTAGTTACAATTTGCAGGCCACCCTGTACAACGACAGCTCGGTGCGGGCGGCGCCGCTGGAGCTGCCGGCGCTGCGCGGCGGCGCGGTGGCCGCGCTGGGCCCGCTGCGGGCCAGCCCCGGCCACCGCGACCGGGCGACCGTGCCGCTCTACGTCACGCTGCGGGACACCACGCGCCCGCTCACCGTGCACTACGTCGTGAGTATACGTGGACGGCCTCGGTGGTCTAGTGCTGGCGGCGGCGCGGTGGCCGCGCTGGGCCCGCTGCGGGCCAGCCCCGGCCACCGCGACCGGGCGACCGTGCCGCTCTACGTCACGCTGCGGGACACCACGCGCCCGCTCACCGTGCACTACGTCGTGAGTATACGTGGACGGCCTCGGTGGTCTAGTGCTGGCGGCGGCGCGGTGGCCGCGCTGGGCCACCACGCTGCGGGCCAGCCCCGGCCACCGCGACCGGGCGACCGTGCCGCTCTACGTCACGCTGCGGGACACCACGCGCCCGCTCACCGTGCACTACGTCGTGAGTATACGTGGACGGCCTCGGTGGTCTAGTGCTGGCGGCGGCGCGGTGGCCGCGCTGGGCCCGCTGCGGGCCAGCCCCGGCCACCGCGACCGGGCGACCGTGCCGCTCTACGTCACGCTGCGGGACACCACGCGCCCGCTCACCGTGCACTACGTCGTGAGTATACGTGGACGGCCTCGGTGGTCTAGTGCTGGCGGCGGCGCGGTGGCCGCGCTGGGCCCGCTGCGGGCCAGCCCCGGCCACCGCGACCGGGCGACCGTGCCGCTCTACGTCACGCTGCGGGACACCACGCGCCCGCTCACCGTGCACTACGTCGTGAGTATACGTGGACGGCCTCGGTGGTCTAGTGCTGGCGGCGGCGCGGTGGCCGCGCTGGGCCGCGCTGCGGGCCAGCCCGGCCCACCGCGACCGGGCGACCGTGCCGCTCTACGTCACGCTGCGGGACACCACGCGCCCGCTCACCGTGCACTACGTCGTGAGTATACGTGGACGGCCTCGGTGGTCTTGTGCTGGCGGCGGCGCGGTGGCCGCGCTGGGCCCGCTGCGGGCCAGCCCCGGCCACCGCGACCGGGCGACCGTGCCGCTCTACGTCACGCTGCGGGACACCACGCGCCCGCTCACCGTGCACTACGTCGTGAGTATACGTGGACGGCCTCGGTGGTCTAGTGCTGGCGGCGGCGCGGTGGCCGCGCTGGGCCCGCTGCGGGCCAGCCCCGGCCACCGCGACCGGGCGACCGTGCCGCTCTACGTCACGCTGCGGGACACCACGCGCCCGCTCACCGTGCACTACGTCGTGAGTATACGTGGACGGCCTCGGTGGTCTGACGTCTTACTTTCGATGCGGTTCGATTCCTTGTAATATGCAAACATGTGAGGACTAATGAATAAATATTTCTTTATTTCTCAAACATATCTCAACATAAATAGGTACGTATACACTACACTAATAACAGCTTACGTAATAACAACAAACTAGTTTTACCTACGCGCATTCGTTTTATGGTAATTGCGTAAGGTTTTACAGCATAGTGTCAGAGTATGTCCTTAATCTGGCAGAAAACAGATTTTTTTTATACTAATATGTTGGCAAGCAAGCATACGGCCCATCTGATGGTAAATGGTTACCGTAGCCTATGGCCTATGTAGCCTGAAACACCAGGGGTGTCACGTGCACGTTTTATTCGCGTTTTTTTCGCGCACGATTCAAACGTCTCATAATCCAGCATAAATCGTAAGCGCAGGTGCAAGAACTATTCAATTATATCCGTTAAAAAAAATCCACCATATATTTCGTCTCTTTTCAGCTAATCACACGTGGTGGAATGATCTTCCGTTGGGGTACGACCACACAATGCGTGCTTGCAAACTCGAGTGACCACTTCCAACCAATGCCCAAGGACAGTTACTGCTATAATACAAATATCCCAAAACTGGACACAAACGGGGTGACACTCGACACGACAGATTCGCTACTGGACCGCCATTTGTTAAGAGTGATGCTGCAAATCAAGCTAACGAAACAAATGTGTCCGGAGAGTCATCTGATCGCTTATTTTTATTATAAGGACGAGTTGATTAGTGCGAGTAAGCAGTTTGACATGGAAGAATGCTTCGGTAATAAGGTATGTGATTAGGTCGTTTATTAATTTATATTTCACTTTTTTTTTTATTGGATTGATTTATTGGGCTATTGTCAGATGTGTAGCACCTGTAGCACTGCGACCTACATAGATCTATTGTGCTCGCCCTTTTCAGAGTTCGCTACCTAGACCCGTCAGGGACAAGAATTGAAGGATATTCTTAGGAGCGATCGTTTTTATCTCCTCGGGAAAGAGTGTAAACTTTCCAAAGGAGATATTTCGTTTATGCATGAGTGGGCTACAACCACATAGGATGTGAAGCGGCGTTTCCTCTTCAGTTTGGCAGAATCTGCAGATACTTGTCGTGCATAGGCCTAGTTTAGCCATATGCTTGTTTAATTTGCAGTGTCCTGTGAGGGCCCTAGTCATCATGCATATGTTGTTTTTACTCAATAGCAGTAATCTATTGGAGTATTTGGTCGAGAAGCCTGATATTAGGTCTTTTGAATGTGTTAATCCTGGCATTTCTTGCCAGTGATTCAGTGCTTCTCGTTTGGTTATTAATTTGAGATGTCCCAGTTTTAGGCAACGAGGCACACCACAGAAGGGTTCGGGGCCCAGTTGGACGGTTTTTGCCCCTAACTTTGCCAGATGGTCGGCATTCTCATTGCCTATATTTTACATACTTATAGTTTACTTTATTCATACATTTTAGATATCGAAACATTCAAAACTCAAGTGCGTAGCTCACTGGAGTTTTGAAGTATATAGAGTTATAACTATAAAGAAATTATCTATACTTCTATACATATAAATAAAATTGGAGTGTCTGTTTGTAATATTGAAATAACCGTTTTTTACTACATACATATGAATATAAATACGGTACATACATTTTTGTGTCTGGTTGTTTGTTCCGGCTAATCTCTGAAATGGCTGGACCGATTTTGATGAGACTTTTATTGGCAGGTAGGTGATGTAATAAGGAGTAACTTAAGCTACTTTTATTTTAGAAAAATAAAGTTAAATTACACCCGGACGAAGTCGCGGCTACAGCTAGTTTTATATAAAAAAGAAGAAAAAGGAGAATGAATGCTCGCCGTCTTTTATTATGGTTAAAGAAAATATCATAAGAATTAGACATTGTGCTCCGTTTTAGTACTCGTAACGTAAGCTCTGCTCAGTACGGAACTGGACGGCGCTGTGTGAATAGTCCAGGGTTACTATTTCAAATGTATGCAGGTGGAGGTGTCGTGGTCCCCGCCGGTGGTGTCCCCGGGGCGGACGGCGCGGCTGGTGGTGCGCGCGGAGCCGCGGGCCGTGTGCGCGCTGGCCGCGCTCGCCGCGGGGCGCTCCGCCGGGGGCTCCGCCGGGGGCTCCACCGGGGGCTCCACCCCCCGCGTGCCCCCACTGCTGGCCGCCCTGCGCAGGCACATGCACTACCGCGCCAACCTCACGCAGTACGACGCCTCCCGACAGTGCTTCCTATGTAAGTCACTATCCGCCGATCGCTCCCCCGTCCAATTCAAACGAGGATCGAAATTACAACAGCTCGAGCCGTTCGAACCCTTAGCGGCGCCCTTAGACTGAAGTCGTATCCTCCAAGCAGGAGTTGGCCTTCAGCCGCTCCATAACTCCTTCCGCAGATTTGAAGCGTCGTTTGCACTCGTCCGGTGAAGCTGTAAAAGTCAGTTGTGACCAACAGCATTGCAGTACACCGAAAAAAAACGATGACTCTTACGCACGAATCGACATTCACGCAAGAAAAAGTATTCATGTAAATAGCTTTTTTTTTAAGGTGTGGAAAATCTTCAAAAGACCGTCACCCCGCCGGAGGGAGGGCGGGGCGGTGTGTGAGATTTGTACTCACCAAAAACCACACGGTATACCTACGAGCGCCTATGCCGGAGCCAGGGGATACGCAAGTGCATTTCCTCCCCAGCTCCGACGGCGACGGCCCGCCCTGTAGATGTTGTAGGGCAGGCCCCATCTCGTTATGTGGTAAGGGCGACCTATTTCGCCCTACTCCATTGTGGAGGCGTGTGGGTACACGCGCACACCTACGGGGCCTTTGGATTGGGGGACTGCCTCCCTCAAGGCAGTCATGTAAATAGCTACCTTTACCTGACACATCCTTTCACTACTCTGGACTACTCTAATACTTAACCGCAGCTGGCCCTTATAGCTTCACTGGACGATAACAGGGGAATGCAGATGGCACTCCAAAACTACGGAAAGACTTATAAAGGGGCTGAAGACCAACTCCCGTCTGACGGATAAGGCTTTAGTCTGAGGACACCGCTATGAGCTCGAACCTCGGATCAGACCGTCGTAATTTCGATCCCCGTTTGAATTGAACGGGGGATCTTTCGGAGGGGGTAAAAAGCCCTACCACATACCGTTTGTACACATCATTACAGTCCGAAATCAGTGTCATTTAACACATCTAAATTTCCAGCTTCAGACATGTCAGAACTTCCCACAAATCGACTGGATCTGATGACAAGTTGGCTGGCTGCAGCCGGAATACGACTGTTGGGTGGAGATGTAGTTCCCTCCACACGCTGCATTCCTAGACCGGCACCTCTAATTGATATAGAGGCCACAATACCAAGGAGTGATTTTTCAGAGGTAAATATTTATTTATTGACGTAAAAACTAAATGAGCTTTATAAGTTCCAAACATACTCACTTATGGTGTCCCAAACTCACATATTCATATTTATAATGTAATATATGTATGATATAATAAACAAGGAATAAAAGAGAACAATTAAAAAAATCCGGCAAATCTATAGCTAATACATGGTTATGTTGTTTTTTTTTATTGATCTAAATATATATTTTATGCATTATTTTGAATAAATATATACATTCTGCACTCCTTTTCTATATAAAATATATATATAAGTGTGCGAAATTTTATACTCCCAAGTATGCGCAATTTTCGTGAAAAGGGGTACAAAGTGTTTGCTTCACATATTCATTAAGTATGTGAAATACAAAATGAAAAACTATTTTATATTTTACTTTCTTAATGCAAAAAGCATTTGCATTTTCAACTTAAATACATATCATAAACAATTTTACACATCTCTGCGATTCTTTAATCTTCTATTAGTTCTCTTTCAAACTCCTGTTTTCAGATTACACATTTTTGTCCCACCTCTAGTCTTTTTTAACCACTTGTGTTGTCTCCTTTTAAGCTATTCCTTTTATCTTTGGACTTTCTCACTTTCCTATAAATATTAATAACTTTTATCTGTTTTGTTGAAAGAGCTGGCTATGGAAACTGATAGAAGTAGGAGACAACGGTTCATTCACCGTAAACGCTGTTGCTCCTGACTCGATCAGCAAGTACGATGCTGTGGCCATGTGCGTCACTAAGACTGGAGTGGCTGTGTCGGCACCGGCTACTTTGAAGGTAATTTTATTTAGTAATTGTACGAAGAATGAAGAATGGAATGAAGGAATGAAGATCATATCCTAAGGACGGTGTTACATATGAATGTGGATGGTTATAAGGGTAGAGGAAGACCGAAAAAGAGATGGATGGACTGTGTGAAAGATGATATGGTGAGAAAGGGAGTAAATAACGGAATGACTGCGAACAGAGATGAATGGAAGAGAAAAACATATTACGCCGACCCCAAATAAATGGGATAAGGAAGAAGCAGATGATGATGATGATGATGATGCACGGTAATTTTATTGTGCGAACACACTCGTCTTAAGCTATTTAGTCAAATATCAGTTACCAATAACAATAATAATCTCAGAACAACTGACAAAGCTCCAATAGACCCAAGATAAGCTAGCTAGAGCTTGTGTTATGGGGTACTAGACAATGATAGAAATACATAGATTATTTTTTCAAAAATACATACATGTTATACTTTAAGGATTTTATGTACACGCCCGTTTAGGGTTAGGTTTATGACCTACTTTGTCGAGAACCTGGGAGCTTATAATTATACAGCCGAGAGATTTTTTTTTTATCGGACTACTCTAATGCTGTTGGCCGTAGCTGGCCTTAACAGCTTCACCGGACGTTATGGGGCGAGTGCAGATGGCACTCCAAACCCGCGGAAGGACTTATGGAGCGGCTGAAGGCCAACTCCTACCTGACGGATACGACTTTAGTCTGAGAGCACTACTAGGGGTTCGAACCTCGGCTCAGGCCGTCGTAATTTCGATCCCCGTTTGAATTGGACGGGGGATCGATCGGAGGGGCGCCCGGCGGCGCCGGGGGCGCCAATTTAAGTGTTTTTACTGTAAAAAAGCGCAAGCTGCAGGTAGCGATGGCTTGAAGGTCACGCAGCTGCATTTCTAATGTTACACATGCCGTGCGATAAGGATTCTAGGAAGTGGATGGGGGCACGTGTAGAAACTGTGTTGCTACACTACATAAAAAACACACAGGCGCATGCACACACATTCTCTCTCTCTCTCTCTCTCTCTCTCTCTCTCTCTCTCTCTCTCTCTCTCTCTCTCTCTCTCACACACACACACACACACACACACACACACACACAAGTGACTTCTAATTCAGATACAATTATCGTATTCATCATTCTTAAAGTAAGTGTTCTATTACGTTTATTTTTTGTAATATTTATATTATTTGATGTGTACTTCTAAATTTATTTATAATGTTTATTACATTTGCCATATTTTGTTTTTTTTTTTTTACTTTTGCTAAGTCACTAAAAATCTGTTATATCCTTTATCATCTCTAGAAATGTACTGTTGATTTAATGGATTAAATTGTAAGCTATTGGTTTTCTAATAAATAAATCAGTATCATTAACCTCACGTCACATCACGGCCATTTGCGTAATTCGTTTATTGCATACATACTCGTTCTACATATCCTTTAGTTTTTCATAAGATATGATCCCGATAAACCTTATTATATTTCTGGCAGGTTTTTCGCGAGTTTTTCATCCACGCTGATGCACCGAAGCGACTCAGACAAGGAGACGAGACTGTGATACGATACAGAATCTTTAATTATCTGCACCATCCTCTCAGTGTGAGTACCTATATAAAAGACAAATAAATAAAATATATATAGATAAATATTCATTATTTCCCAGCACACATGGAATGAAATATAATACTATAAAAAACTAGCTGTTCCCGCGACTTCGTCTGCGTGAAATTTAGCCGTATTTTTTCTAAAATAAAAGTAGCCTAAGTTATTCCTTATAACATTAGCTATTTGCGAGTGAAAATAGCTAATGTTATCTCGTCAAAATTAGTCTAGCCGTCTTAAAGTATAGCAAGAACAATGAGATAAACTTTTTTATTTATTAATTAAAAAAGTTTGTCTATTTAAAACCCGTATATACTATCTTTATATACCGTATATGCATTTAATGAAAAATTCCACGCAGTCGTAATTGCGAATAACAGCTTGTCAGTACTAAAAACTTAAAATAAGTGAAACTTCAACCCCTTCCACGTCACGGTAACACTTTTTCGTGACTGAAAAATCTTAATACGCACTATAATACGGTAATTCTTATAAAAAAATTACTTTAAAACGAAAATTATACGCCACAGTGCGTCACTAGTTCGTTATAACCACTAGTTCTTAATGCCCCGGCGGTGCAAATAGGTTAGTTCAGTGTGCTTTTTTGCTCAAGGAACAACACAAATTTTCAGCTATAGTACAAAAACCTTTCGGTATATATACTGGAATGGCAAAATAACTGATGACGGTGCCCTACTAACTACGCAGGTCCAGGTGCAGGCTATGGCTGGTCCCACGCTGCAGGTGCCGGCGCGATACGTGGAGGCGGCGTGCGTCGCAGCGCGGGCCTCCGCCGCGCTCGCCGTGCGCGTGCGCGCGCTGCTGCCTGCCGCTGCGGGGCTCGGGCTGCGCGCGCGGGCCGTGCGCGACCACACCTGCGCGCCCGCCGCGCCCGCCGTCAGGTACGTGCTCGACGACAGCTGCGCGCGCGGGCCGTGCGCGACCACACCTGCGCGCCCGCCGCGCCCGCCGTCAGGTACGTGCTCGACGACAGCTGCGCGCGCGGGCCGTGCGCGACCACACCTGCGCGCCCGCCGCGCCCGCCGTCAGGTACGTGCTCGACGACAGCTGCGCGCGCGGGCCGTGCGCGACCACACCTGCGCGCCCGCCGCGCCCGCCGTCAGGTACGTGCTCGACGCCAGCTGCGCGCGCGGGCCGTGCGCGACCACACCTGCGCGCCCGCCGCGCCCGCCGTCAGGTACGTGCTCGACGACAGCTGCGCGCGCGGGCCGTGCGCGACCACACCTGCGCGCCCGCCGCGCCCGCCGTCAGGTACGTGCTCGACGACAGCTGCGCGCGCGGGCCGTGCGCGACCACACCTGCGCGCCCGCCGCGCCCGCCGTCAGGTACGTGCTCGACGACAGCTGCGCGCGCGGGCCGTGCGCGACCACGCCTGCGCGCCCGCCGCGCCCGCCGTCAGGTACGTGCTCGACGACAGCTGCGCGCGCGGGCCGAGCGCGACCACGCCTGCGCGCCCGCCGCGCCCGCCGTCAGGTACGTGCTCGACGACAGCTGCGCGCGCGCGACCACACCTGCGCGCCGCCGCGCGACCTCGACGACAGCTGCGCGCGCGGGCCGTGCGCGCCCGCCGCGCCCCGCGCGTCGTCAGGTACGTGCTCGACGACAGCTGCGCGCGCGGGCCGTGCGCGCCCACACCTGCGCGCCCGCCGCGCCCGCCGTCAGGTACGTGCTCGACGACAGCTGCGCGCGCGGGCCGTGCGCGACCACACCTGCGCGCCCGCCGCGCCCGCCGTCAGGTACGTGCTCGACGACAGCTGCGCGCGCGGGCCGTGCGCGACCACACCTGCGCGCCCGCCGCGCCCGCCGTCAGGTACGTGCTCGACGACAGCTGCGCGCGCGGGCCGTGCGCGACCACACCTGCGCGCCCGCCGCGCCCGCCGTCAGGTACGTGCTCGACGACAGCTGCGCGCGCGGGCCGTGCGCGACCACGCCTGCGCGCCCGCCGCGCCCGCCGTCAGGTACGTGCTCGACGACAGCTGCGCGCGCGGGCCGTGCGCGACCACACCTGCGCGCCCGCCGCGCCCGCCGTCAGGTACGTGCTCGACGACAGCTGCGCGCGCGGGCCGTGCGCGACCACACCTGCGCGCCCGCCGCGCCCGCCGTCAGGTACGTGCTCGACGACAGCTGCGCGCGCGGGCCGTGCGCGACCACACCTGCGCGCCCGCCGCGCCCGCCGTCAGGTACGTGCTCGACGACAGCTGCGCGCGCGGGCCGTGCGCGACCACACCTGCGCGCCCGCCGCGCCCGCCGTCAGGTACGTGCTCGACGACAGCTGCGCGCGCGGGCCGTGCGCGACCACGCCTGCGCGCCCGCCGCGCCCGCCGTCAGGTACGTTCTTGCCTTTGTGTTTCGGCTAGACAGATTTTGATGGAACTTTCACTCGCAGATAGCTAATGTTTCAAGGAATTAGGCTACTTTTATTTTTGAACATTTTATTTTTTCCATGCGAACAAAATCAGTTATTAATCTATAAAATTACCTAATTTCAGCGATGAAGTAATTATTAAAATTACTGTGGATCCAGAGGGTGTGCCAGTACAGGACCACCGGTCCGCATTACTCTGCGGTGAAGGTAAAATTCATTCCTTCTTATTTTAAAATTCAAACATTTATCTTTTTCATCATCAATTAAAAGACAGATTTTTTACACAATAAAAAAGACTGATCTTTATTATTTTTTTAGTCGCAGTCGGATAACTAATAGTTTATAACCGCATTTTATTAGTAGTTAACCATAAAATTGGTTAAATAACGGAAGTAACGGGTTTCTTACAACTATAATATAAACACAGACACACAGTTACCACTTACTATCAAGCGAGCCGTCAGCTTGTTTACCATTACAATTGCATAAATTTTAATTACAATTACATTTTACATTATGCCTGCACAGGAAGCTTGGAGTCTGGAAAGTCCTACGTAACTTGGAATTGGCCGGCAGTAGACGCCGTGCCCGGTACAGAGATGCTGACTGTTTGGGCAGTGGGCGATATTGCTGGACCTTTGTTTGCAGTAAGTTTGTTGTACCTGCAGCAGCCCACTTGGGTCGCAGTCTATTAAGGGATTTCCTAGTCGAGCATTACACTGCCTTTGGGCAGGTCTATCTATCTCTTTTTTGTATTGAGAGAGTTTTTTTTTATAGATGATAATGGAATGGTGCACCCGCCTGCGCTAGCGGTTTACGCTGGCGGGGCACCAGTGGAGGATGATAAGATGAGCATGAGGTCAGGTCAGTTAGCCCATCGAGACAAATCTGTCAATCTACCAAGAATTTATCACTATGGTTTCCAGGGGGAACCGCGTGGAGGTCGACTTGACATGGTACATTGCTAGCAATAAGGTCATCAGTCCACATTACTAACAATCCCCTTTCCCCCCCTATTGAGAGAGTTAGCTTTGTTGAGTTTGAGGAATTAGTCTTTCTCTTTCTAGGACGCGGATGCACTGGTGCTGCTGCCGCGAGGCTGTGGGGAACAAAACATGGCGCGACTCGCCACCAACTTACTGGCACTGGAACAACTGGAGCCCACCTGTCCTGCTGCAGTCACTGCGAAGGAACATGTCGCTAGAGGTACTCTATTTAGTATTCTACTATATCTCTCAATACTGTACTCTATTCTTAACTGTACTAGATCTAAATTATCTTATAGGTATGTGAAACCCAAGGACGTATATTCGGTATTAAAAATACGCTCCTGACTGTTTTCGGACTACTCTAATGCTGCTGACCGCAGTTAGCCTTTACAGCCTCACCGTACGATAGGGGCGAGTGCAGATGGCACTCCAAACCAAAGAAAAATCTTATGGTGCAGCTTTGGGCCAACTCCCGCCTAATGGATACGACTTTAGTCTGAGGGCACCGCTAGGGGTTCGAACCTCTGATCAGGCCGTCGTATTTTCGATCCTCGTTTGAATTGGACGGTGGATCTACCAGAGGGGAGGATCATGACACGTTCTATGTAATATGATCTAAACCAATAACATCTTGCCATCGCCATGTAGACATAAGATATGATGTAGACATAAATGAGACAGCGACATCCAGTTTTTTTTGTGGAACTATTATATTCTACAATTAAATATTGGCATAAACTTACACCATTTTATTTTATTCTACAGGATTTACTCGTCAACTACAGTATGTCCACCCGTCAGGAGGGTTCAGCGCGTTTGGAGGATCAGATTCTGTACCCTCGACCTGGCTGACTGCATTCGCATTGAGATATTTACGAAGAGCTCATAAGGTGGCTATTCTTACCTATTCATGACTTCTTAGTGAGTACACCCACGCGACAGATACGCCATTTGTGATCACGATGTACAACTGCTTCTTTTTTTGTACAAATAATAGCAAATAAGCTTATGATATGATAGCAATTTGAACTGCGAGGAAATGGCTGATGTTTTTACATGATAGGGAGCATACTACTGCTCAACCTATCCTCGGAATCACAACTGTTTCTTCTGTCAGTAAGCTTACACAGTTTTCTTAGAAGTTTTGGACCAGAAAGAAATTTGTCACCGTGACCTGTTTCTGGCTTAAAGCTAAATATTCTGCTTAACGACAGACTCTTGTGATCGTCATGTACAAGAGCTCCTTTTTTTATTATTTTGGGGTTTTATGCTATTTTTAGGTGCTAATAAGACCTGTATCACTGCGATCTGCTGTCTATTACACTCGTTCTTTTCCAAAGTTTGCTACTTAGACCCACCAGGGACAAAAATTGAAGGATATCCTTAGGAGTCACGGTTTTTATCTCCTCTGAATATAGTGTATAATTTCCTTTCTTTTTTTGTAATTGGAATAGCAAATAAGCTCACAGCCCGCCTGATGGTAAGTGGTAACCGTCGCCTATAAACACGAACAACTTCTACCACGGACATCATGTTATCATGTCTTACTCGTGATATGTAGTCATTTCAGAGGACTAAGCTGTCATTCCACTCATTCTGTAATTTCACGAGCAAATCTGCACTCTACAACCGAAACACATCTTACAAAGCAAACTGTATGCTGGCTGTAATAGATGAGACTAAGGTATCCAGATAAGTTTTTACTCTCTACCTCTAGTAAATATTACAATATATACTAACTCTAGTAAATATTATAATCTCTATCAGGTCCTCTCACCAGATCTACCAGAGCCACCAGCGATAGACCGAGCTGAAAAGTGGCTTCTGGAACAGCAGATGGAGAACGGTTGTTTCAGAAATGAAGGGCAGGTGTTCCATAAAGAACTGAGAGTAAGTGGAATGAAATTTCTATTTAATATAGTGGTTTTATGATCGTGGTCTAATGAGAAAGTTGGTGACCATCATATCACTTTTTTTATACAATCAAGAGTGGTAGACAATGTCGAACTGCTTGGTATGCGGATTACAGCCTATATTTTTTTCAATAGTGGAGCCATTATTGGTATTTAATCATTTTGTAGGAGATTCCACAAAATGGTACACGTTTAGTACTACAAGTTTCAATTAATTCAATCCATTACTACAAAATCCGTTGCGTAGTTTAAAAGATCTAAGAGGACAGACAGCGGAAGCGACTTTATTTTATACTGTGTAAAGATAAGATTTAATACTATTTCGATATGAAATAAATTTCGTCATAAATTAAATTGTTTTAATGTTAGTCATTTATTTCTAATTGAATAGAATAGAATAGAAAATCATTTATTCAAATAAACATAATTTAAGCACTTTTGAATAGTCAACATTTTTTTAAATCTACCGCTTATTCGGAAAGCTGTCTCATCACAAGAAGAATAAGCAAGAAACTTGTGTGTTACTCTTTTAAACAATCCTTGTAAGTTCACATTTTACAAGTCGAAACGTGTGAATACAAACTACCAACCAGCACTAATTTATTTAGGCTCAAATATAAAAACACAATAAGATTAAATCAGTCGTAGTGATAAGAGCAGACCAGAACCTACAAGCAGCACTCGTTCACGAGTATGACGGATGAGCCAGCCCTCACTGCGCTCGACCATACTTTAGTTTTAATTTTTTAGTTTTTAGTTATAATAGCCTGTACATCTTCACAGGGCGGTTTAAACGAAGAGGGAGAAGTGGCCAACGTCGCTCTAACTGCATACGTCATCACATCATTAGTAGAAAGCTCCGCAACACTCCCCTATCGAGTGGTCCAGAACACTCTCTCATGTCTCCGAGCACTGCCTCCTTTAAAGACCAAAACTCCCACAAGAGTGTATGCGCAGGCGCTGCTAGGATACACCTTTATGAGATTGAGGAAATATGAAGACGATCTGAAGAAAACTAATGAGGCGTACTTAATGTCGGAGAAGAAGGCTGATCTGGACGGGCTGGAGAAAGAGGAAGAGTTGGGAGAGCTGCTGGACTTGTTGAAGATAGCGAGAAGAAGTGGAGATTATGTCTGGTGGGAGACGAGTGAGTGAATTTACGATGATATTTAGTTGTAGCATTCGCAAGAAACCGAAATAGCGGTGGCTTTATGCTACATAGGGACTAACGTATACGAATAAATCGATGTTCAAACACTCGTAGACAAGAGCAAATATATATAACTCAAAGGTGACTGACATAGTGGTCTAACAACAGACAGCCCAAACCACTGGACGGATCGGGCTGAAATTTGGCATGCAGGTAGATGTTATGACGTAGGCATTCGCTAAGAAAGGATTTTGATTAATTCTACCCCCAAGGGGATAAAATAGGGGATGAAAGTTTGTATGAAACTTTGTCAATTTTAAACCGGGCTCAAACTTTGCATGCATAAAGCTACTATGACGTAGGCATCCCCTGAGAAAGGATTTTGATAAATTCCATCCCTAAGGGGATAAATTAACGCGAGCGAAGCCGCGGGCAAAAGCTAGTAGCAAATATAATAATGCACACACGTACCTTGTTCTGCTAATGCCTTCGATGAACATCCACCTTCGGTAGATCCGGTATTTGAATACGTGAGGTGAGGTCAAATGCCTGTCAAAGAGATAATTTTCGAAACGATGGACATTCACTCGCGCCGTGACCACAGATACAACTGGGCGTGGTGCATGGCAGCTAAGTAGCCTAATTTGGAGTAACTTGGGCTACTTTTATTTTAGGAAAATAAAGTTAAATGTAGTCTAATTAAATGTAGACTTTTATTGGCAGGTAGCTGCTCCTTATTACATATAAGGAGTAATTATTACATCAGCTACCTGCCAATAAAAGTCCTGTCAAAATCGGTCCAGCCATTTCAAATATTAGCTGGAACAAACAGACAGACAGCTAGACAGACAAAAATTGTAATAATGTTATTTTGATGTATGTATGTATTTATATTCATGCATGCAGTAAAAAACGGTTATTTCAATATTACAAACAGACACTCCAATTTTATTTATATGTATAGATTACTCACTGGACGATGTACGTGAATGACGTTAGTTGTTTCAAAATATCCTAATGAGGAAATTATCATTTCACAAACTTAGTTCAAAATTACGACATAATTCGCTGTAATTCGCATTACAAACTTTTAGAACAATCTATTTTGTCGACATTCATTAGGAAGAATTTTAAAATAACAGTTGAATTCCTTCTCATGGATTAACGGTTGGTCTCTAGGTTTAGCACACAGCTTTACGTTTTATGGTCGCGAGTTCGATACCTAGCACGATGCAAACATTTGTATTCATGAGTATTTTTGTACTGGTCTGAGTGTTTTCTATTTATGTATGTATTTACAGAAGAATATATCTAAGTAATTATATCATTTGTCTAGTACCTACAACACAAGTTATGCTTACCGTGGGACTAGATGGCGCTGTGGTAATTGTCCAGGGTTATTTATTTATTTATAATCTAAAATTTAGTATAGGGTAAAAAGGGATTGTAAGTTATGGGGACTAGACATTGCTAGCAATGAACCATAGGGGAGCAGAGAGAGAGAGGATACATCTTATGAATACTGCATTTTTTTTTATGGATTATAATGGAATGGTGCACCCGCTTGTATTAACGGTTTACGCTGGCGGGGCACTAGTGGAGGATGATATGAGCGTAAGGCCAGGCCAGATCGCCCATCATGACAAATTCACCAAGAATTTATTACGATGGTTTCCAGGGATACCACATGGAGGTCAACCTGATATAGTACATTGCTAGTGGGGTTATTAGTCCACATTACTATTAATTACTTTCCCTCTATAATTAGTATATTCGCTCTTTATATGGTGAGAAGGGATCGCTAGTTATCTTTACTAATGATTCCATTACTAGTAATGTTAACTAAACCAGGTTGACCTCTATTATCTTTTTTTTTATACTATTATGGTGGCAAACAAGCATACGGCCCATCTGATGGTAAATGGGTACCGTAGCCTATGCACGCCTGAAGCACCAGGGGTGCCACGTGCGCGTTGCCGACCTTTAAGAAACCTTATTATACCCTTCTTGAAAAACCCCATGCTGTAGTCTCGTGAGAAAATATATTACATACTCGTGACGCAGTGTTTGTTACCAAACTCTTGTATTATAGGTACAAGACACCTAATATAAATATTTAAACATGTTTATTGTAAATACACACTTAATATACATAGAAAACACCCAGACCGATACAATCATATTCATGGATACAAACATTTGTACCGTGTGAGAAATTGAACCCGCGACCATCGCAAGTAAAGCGGTGTGCTAAACCACTAGACCACCGAGGCCGTCAGTTGTGATAGCGGGTGTGGGCAGGTAGCCTGGCGACGTCGGTGGAGGCGACGTCGTACGCGCTGCGGGCGCTGACGGGCGGGGGCGGCGCCCTCGGGGACTCCGGCCGCGCCGCCGTGCGCTGGCTGTCCGCGCACAGGAGCCCCGCCGGCGGGTTCGTGGCCACGCAGGTGACACCTCTCTCACCAGTCATACTCGGGAACGAATGCAGCTTATATTCATCTATATATATAGAATTCTCGTGTCACTTAGTTGCTGTTAGTGTAGACTTCGTTAATAAAGTGATACGAGTTTTTTTTTTATTTTATAATGTGTATTGTTATTTATTTTAGTTTTAGTAATCCAGCGGCGCCTATAATATTTTGTCTGCAAACGATTGCTCAAGCAATAAGACCGCCTCTTTATATTACTCAGTTAATTATAAATCTTATAATATATGTATAAATACATAGATAATTTTGTAAATATACATAGAAAATACCCAGAGACCAATGCAAACAAACATACTCGTGAATACAAATGTTTGTACCGTACGAGGAATCGAACCTGCAATTTTTGAAAGGAAGGCGATGAGCTAAACCGCTACACCGCTGGAGCCGTCAAAATACAACAAAATATGAACAATCGATACTCATGAATACAAATGTCTCTATATCATCTATCGAGAATAGAACCTACGGCCAACGAATTTAAAGAAGTCAGCTAGCCACTAGACAACGAAATCCATCAAACTATTCAACAAGTTCTCTATATTTTAGTTCACTTTCAGGATACGTTAGTGGCAATAGAAGCCCTAACGGAATGGTCATCAGTCCGACCACTAACCCCAACAAACTTGACGGTGACCGCCCGCAGTAGCACTGTCACCAAGACTGTCAAATTACTACCCAACATAAAGGTGCCTGATGTCATCAGACTGGAGGCGGCTGATCAACTCAGCATTGCTGTAAAAGGTGATGATTGAACACATTTTATAAACGGTATCTTTAATAATATGACATGACATGGTATGATATGATATGACATGACATGACATGACATGACATGACATGACATGACATGACATGACATGACATGATATGACATGACATGACATGACATGACATGACATGACATGACATGACATGATATGACATGAAATGATATGATATGACATGACATGACATGGTTATGATATGACTTGACATGATATGGTATGATATGACATGACATGATATGATATGACATGACATGACATGATATGACATGACATGACATGACATGATATGACATGACATGATATGATATGATATGACATGACATGACATGGTTATGATATGACTTGACATGATATGGTATGATATGACATGATATGATATGATATGACATGACATGATATGATATGACTTGACATGACATGACATGATATGATATGATAAGACATGACACATGGTATGACTGATATCTAAGTATTTATATCAATTACCTAATACCCATAACACAAGCTCTGCTTATTTTGAACTAGATGGCGCAAGGGTCATTTATTTTATATGTTATTCAGGATCCGGCTGTGCTGTGGTACAGGCCACCCGCTCCTACCACACGCTGTCTGCAAGCGAGAGTACGGACAAAGTGCTTTCGGTGCAGGTGAGCGTCCGCACGGACGGCGCCTTCCACTGCACCAACAGTAGCTGCCTATGTGCCGCTGTTATTGAGGTATACTTTCGTTATGGTAGGAATAGCAATAAAAATTATGACATGTATAGGAAATCAAAAGGATATATAAATATAGTATAGACAAAATTTGGTGTCGACATCTCTAGTACTATTGAGTTCTCCTGGAAGAAAAGGTAAAGCTGGTATTCAAGAAGCTCGGTGTGCTCAATAGAGCGAGGTGGTACTTCACTGCGGACCAGAGACATCTCTTATATAAGTCACAGGTTCGGCCGCACATGGAGTACTGCTCTCATCTTTGGGCAGGAGCACCTGGATACTATCTCGGTCCTTTTGACTCGGTTTAGAGACGTGCTATGAGAATTGTCTATGATCCCAATCTCTCTGGCGGTATCGAGCCACTTAGCTTGAGGCGAGACTTCACTTCGCTTTGTGTGTTCTACCGATTATACAAAGGACTGTGTTCTGAGGAATTGTTCGACATGATGCCGACAGCCACCTTTTACCACCGCACCGCTCGCCATCGACAGGGAATTCATCCCCACAAGCTGGAACCTAAGTGGTCCCGAACAGTGCGGTTTCAGAGGAGTTTCCTCCCGCGTAGACTTGATTGTGGAATGAACTTCCTGCCGAGGTTTTCCCACGAGACTACAGTATGGGGTTTTTCAAGAAGGGTATATTAAGGTTTCTTAAGGGTCGGCAACGCGCAAGTCATACCCCTGGTGTTTCAGGCGTGGGCCGTTTGCTTGATTGCCATCATCGTAGTATAAAAAAAAAATTACGATGCCCTACGTCCAGGTTCGAACCCCTAGCATTGCTCTCAGGATAGATAGATATATCGTTTATTGGTTTGTTACTAATCACACACAACATGTTCATAAGAATAATAGACAATACATAATACGACATAAGATTTATAAAATTGTGTTATTATGTGTGATCTGTAGCAATACAAAAAGGTCGAAGCTCAGCGTGGAACATTGTTCAATGAACAAAACACTGATTTTCAGCTTTAACCCATTTGAGAGTACGAATAATATCCATAAGTCCTTCCTTTTATTTGGAGTACTATCTTCACCTGCCCCCTATCGTCTGGTGAAGCTGTAAAGGCCAGCTGCGGCTAACAGTATTAAAGTGGTCGGAAAAAAAATTAAAGGTACAAACGAATGTCCTGAGCCAATTGCCAATAATACTATTGTTTTGATCCAGGCATGCGTAATGTGGAGCGGACTGTTCCCGGAGATGGTGCTCCTAGAGATGACTCTCCCGGGAGGATACAACGCTGATGTACAACTGCTCTACTCGCAGCTACGAGAGCCTAATTCCTGTTAGTAAAACCAGCTTGATTTTAGACGGCCTCAGTGATGTAGCGGTATATATATATATGGGTTGTTTGGACTATTGTCAGCTGCTTGGACCTGTAGCACTGTGACTTACATAGATCTATTGTGCTCGCCTTTTTCAGAGTTTGCTACCTAGACCCGTAAGGAACAGGAATTGAAGGATAGTCTTAGAAGCGATGGTTTTTATCTCCTCACGATGTACTGTAAACTTTCCAATGGATATATTACGTATTTACGTTTATACAAAGTAGGCTACAACCACATAGGATTTGTAGTAGCGTTTCCTCTTCAGTTTAGCAAAATCTGCAGATTTTTGTTGTGCACAGGCCTAGGTTTGCCATATGTTTGTTCAATTTGCAACGGGTTCCTAACGGGTTCAATTTCTCGCACAGTACAAACATTACTTTGCGATCTTAAAAGTTTGGACCTAGGAAAATTATTTCCTTGACATTTATAATTATATTTCGCCCAATTTACATAATTATGCTAATGTATAAGCGTGTATGTGTTAATCTGATGTATAAGCTAATTACTGTGAAATATAATTAAAATCCGTTCAGTAGTTTTTGCATGAAAGAGTGATTAACATCCATACATCATATTTATATTGACTTATTTTTCTTACTTATTATTATTATTATGTACCTATTTGTGTATCTATTTTATATTTATATTTTTTTTAATTGTAATTTATATATTTTGACGGGACGTTTATTGGCAGGTAGCTGATATATTAAGGAGCAACTTAGGCTACATTTATTTTAGAAAATTAAATTAAATTTCACGCAAATGAAGTCGCGGGTACAGCTACAGTACAGTAATAATAATAAATTTATTCATATTTTAGTATTGCGTCGCATAGAACTGAGTACAAAGAGTGACCGGACGACCTTCTACCTGGCCACCCACGACGGTAGCGACACCCTGGGCAGTGGAGGTCACCAATGCTACAAAGTACATGCCATAGGCCCCAAGACCAGGACCAAGCCAGCATACGCTCGGGTCATGGACTATTATAGACCTTCAGTTAATGATACGCAGGTCAGTAGAACAGTGTTTCCCAAAGTGGTCTATATCGACCCCCAGGGGTCTATGACAAACTGCAAGGAGTTTACGACAGCGTTTATGTTTTTAACACTAAACTTTACTACAGTTAGAAAATTACTAAAAATCAATACCAGGTAAGAATTGAGGGTCTACCCAAAACCGAATGATACGCAGGTCAGTACAACAGTGTTTCCCAAAGTGGTCTATATCGACCCCCAGGGGTCTAAGACAAACTGCAAGGAGTTTACGACAGCGTTTATTTTTTTAAGACTAAACTTTACTACAGTTAGAAATTTCAATAAAAAAATCAATACTAGGTAAGAATGGTGGGCCTACGATAAAATAAAGTTTGGGAACCTCTGGTCTATCTTCTAAAAGATTTTGATTTATATATTTTATTAATATTTATTTATAGCTTTATATATATTTGCAGCATATATAGTCTTTGGCATAATTAATTTTGTTCATAACGTACTCTGTGCAGTTGACAGAGCCTGATTGTAAAAATGGCGGGAACGGCCTAATTGAATGTGAAGCGCAATTTAGCATTTTATTTATTTAAATATTTAAATACAGTACAATATTGTATGTATATGTATGTGTTTAAATATTTTTTATGACATTGTTTTTCTCGTTGATTATATTTGCACTGCCTACAATTTTTCTCTGCACAACCTGTTGTTGACTGGTACAAAATATTATAATGCGTTACGTCTGCCATATGTACTTTTACTTTGGTAAGTTATATAAATACTTCAATAAATAAATTTTGGACTGTCTAAAACTACAACCTCTAAATTCAATACTTTCTAGTATTTCGTGTATCTAATGCAGCACTAGCAGGCTCTTACCAGATTTAGCAGGGGAAGGATAGAAACACGAGCGATGAAAGTGAGTGTTGTGGTACTGTCTTAGATTTATTAGTACTTATTAGTATTAGTACTTATTATTATATTTATTAGTACTAGCATGAATTTGGTAATCTCATTGGTTATTAGTCCACTAATAACCAATGAGATTACCAAATTCATGCTAGCGATGCATATGTTTAACTTCCACGCTGATCTGCCATTGGATATCATCTTAGACTGTGCTTTTTTCACCACTTTTTTATCTACCATACTGAAGAATTCGCACAGCGCCATCTAGTCAAAAGCTAAACAGAGCTTGTGTTATAGCTACTAGACAACTGATAGGAATACTTACATACATATTTCTTATAAATGCTTACATAATACACAAACTTTCATAACGCTCACATAACATACAAACAACCATGCTCATAAATACAAACGCATCGTGTGAGGAATGGAACCCGCGACGGCGAATGAGGCGGATTCCGCATTACGCCGCCTCCGCTACCCCACCGAGATATTTACTAAAAAAACAAATATTAAGTTGCTTAGTACCCGTAATTAACACATGCTCTTCTTTGCTTGGAACTAGATGATGCTGTGTGAACGATCCAAGGTTATTGTAGGCGACACGTAAATTTTTAATAGCCCAAAAGAGCACAGACCCTTGCAAAGAGAACTTGTGCTTGTGGTAGACCCCAGTTCTCCGAGAAATGTGTGACCGAAGAGCATAATTCAAACAGTATTACCGCGCAGAGATGGTAAAATTAGAGTAGTCACATAAAAATGTAACATAAAACTGAAGTCTGGGGTCCTAAGAAGGTCAGCTGTGCGTGTCGCACGTATACCTACGAGGTCTGACTGCCAGCACTGGGGAGATGAACACTCACCTCCCCAGCGATGGCAGTCAGACCGCTGGGCTGGCTGGGGAGGTGAGTGTAAACGACACGTAAATGTCTAAATATTTTAAACAAATGTTTAATATGTGATGTTCTTAATGTAATTTAAATAAACGCGCAATATGGCGAACGTAGGTGCGAGCGAGCCCAACTGCAGCTACTATTTTTGTTGCCGCCCTTCCTGTTTCCGCAACGCAACAATGAAAAAAAAATTTTTAATATTTTCTTCAACATCCTCAACAGTTATTATTATTGACTATATTTCTTCTACTTACAGATGTATACAATACCTGAAGATTGCCCACCAAGAATATCTTTAGAAACCAACCGATACAATTCATCAGATAATTTATTCAACGAAGCGCGAACACTATCTGGAGGTATAGCAATTATGGACGAATTCATTGAGGATATACCTGAAGGTTCACCTTTCGATTATCCCAGATATGATAATTTAACGCAAGGTATAACAAATAATTCTGAAGTTAATGAGCCATTAGTAGCAAAAGATACAGAAAACGCTACGGATAAAGAAGATTTAGCACCAATTGAAGATACGTTAGGTTTAGAATTAGTTGATAATGTTAGAAATGTAGATGAAAATACAAACAAATCAGAAGTTAGTGTGAAATATGAGAACATTAAATCAAATATTGAGGATCCAAGCTCAATCATACTCGTTGAAAACAAACAAGAAACAAATAACGATAGAGAACATTTTAATGATAACATAAACGGAGAAGTTAAAGAAGAGAATAAGCAAGAAAATATTGTAGAAGTTAACAATAGAAAAACAATTATTGCTAACGAAATTACGAGAACTACAGAAATGACCCATACAATAGAGGAAAGAGATGATATGATAGAAAGTCATGAACCTATTCAGAATCCAACTCTGTCGAGTTTCCACGTCATAGATACGGAGAAAGATCTAGAAGTACCATCCGGGATCGAAGGACCAGTTCCCGTTGTCGTGTTACCACCGCCGAATTTTATGACAGTAGCTTTACCACCAGGTATTAATGAGTACAATTATCAACCCAAAAGACTTGACTTAAAATCCTAAATAGCAAACAGTTACTGCCGTGATAAATGATAATAATATCCCTGGACAATTCACATAGCGCCATCTAGTCCGAAGCTAAGCAAAGCGATTATGGGTAGAGAACTTATAGATATACCTACTACTTAGTATACATACTTAATCACATAGAAAACACCCAGACCGATACGAACAATCTAATTCTATAATTCCCCTATTTTACAGGAATGCAGCACCCCATGATGCCTAGAAATGGGGTGAACAGAGGTATCCAAATGCACCCCACTCAACAAATTTACCCATACTATCAAAGGAATCCTTATTACAGAAAATATAGAAGATACACCGCACCAAACGGATAAATAACTGCGTTAAATTATTATTTATTTGTAATAATAGTAATTTAAATATTCTTTATGTTTATAGACGTTGTATAAATAAATTACACTAGGGAAACACAATGGACGATTTAAAAAACAACTTCATCCCGATATTATAAAAAGAGAAGGCGTCTAACTGTTTGTTACGACTAAACAGCTGAATGAATCTTAATGAAATTTGACGTGAAGAGTACTACGTGGCTAGACATATGCTATCCTAAAAAATCAGACACGATTAAAAGGTAGTAGTCAATAATATTAGACTATTCAAATTTTGAGTAAATTATTGCAATCCGCTAATTTTAGATGGAATTATCTGATACAAATTAAACCGGCGATTATCTCTCTCCCACTCTTTCTCTCTCTCTCTCTCTCTCTCTCTCTCTCTCTCTCTCTCTCTCTCTCTCTCTCTCTCTCTCTCTCTCTCTCTCACACACACACACACACACACACACTGGCTAGGCTCTTTTCATTTCCTTTGACGTCAGTTCTCATAGTCATTCTTCGCGCCAAACGTGTAGCAAAAATTGTGGAAATGCGAGTCAAACAAAGTTTCGCGGCTCAACTAGTTTTATATATAAGATAGCATCCGTCATAGTGAAACTATCTTCATGTCAAACATTGAATTCCGTTAACACTTTAGTACTGAGGTAACAAACAGACTGACATATCTTCGCATTTATAACATTAACACAAACTATATCAACTAATTCCATATAAATATTGTCACATTGAATGAATTTTAAATTCATTAACATTATCCACTAGAAAAGCAGTCTCCACATATGGGATTCGTTACGATATCTATTCCATTCAAGTTTTACGTAAGCACTATAGGGGTGCGGGGAGTCTAGATGATGATTACGTCATCGCTAGTAATTTACTTTTTTACACGAATGGCAACTCTCACATTGACACATTAATTGAAAAATGTTTAATGTGGGTGAGGGGGTAAAAGCTTTGCTTACTTTTGCTGACAAGGAGGATGGGGGAGGGGGTAAATAATTGTAATACATCTGCTTCATCATCTGAGCCCGGAAGACGTCCACTGCTGAACAAAGGAAATAAATAAATCAAACAATAAATTTGCTTACTTACGTAATATTTGAACGCATCACATCACATAACAGTGACAAATTATGTTGCTTAATATACACTTACTTTTATTGATTAAAAAAATATAATTTCCAATTATAACTTATACTAAAAATAGACAGATTAGAAATAAATATAATGTAAACATTTAAAAACGTAAGATGACTTGCATTTATAATATTAGTACTTAAATATAATTTATTTTTTGTTTTCTATTCCATTTTATTTATACTCTTTGTAAAAATAAATAAAATATTATCTAAATGTACATTAACTGATACAAAAAGCGGTCATATCGCTAAGCAATCTCTTCCAGACTACCTTTGGGTGAATGGAGAAAGTAAAGTTGAGAAATTATTATTATTTATTTCATAATATCGAGGTAGATTTTGTAATGAATTTAATATCTCATTTTATTTATATATACTTTTTATTGCGCCAAATACAGAAAACACCCAAAATAGTATATATTAACTGCAATAACTGAACTGCATGTGGGGATGATGGCCACTTAGATTTTTAGTAAAAAAAAAAAAGGTAGACGACAATTGTATTTTCTTCATTTGAACACCGGAAACGGACGATAAGATTAAGAAATAATATAAGCACAGAGTACAAAAGTAACTGAATTACTTTTTCTAATTTTTACGTATCTGGATACTCTAATAACAACTAAAAAAAAAGGCGGTATTGTCGCTTAGCTAACTACTCCTCCTTTGGGTGGAAAGAGAAAGCAAAGATAAGAAATTATTATTATTTATTTCATGATACTGAGGTTGACTTTGTAATCAGTCTTGTACCTCAGTCTTACCCATTTCAAGCAGCTTGCTTTTTTAAGCTGTTTCGGAAACAAAACGTCAGCATAGGTCCCTCAAACCCCAGACTCCAAGCAATTTGATATGTAAGCTATATTTTAGTTGAAGAGAAGAATAGGGCTGTGAAATTACAGAATAATTTCGGAATCGTAACTACAAGCGGTAGTGGGGTCGTCACGTGATAACGTGATATCCTGATATATTTGATTATTGCTGATCAATAATATTTTTATGTAACAACTTACCTTCTATACTAATATTTCGCAAATAAATAATTTCATTTCATTTCTGGGTACAGTCATAATGAAGTAAAATTAATTAAGAGCGATCTTCATTTATACCTAGATAAATCAATACAATGAGTTTCATATGTCACGAAATATAGTTAATTTTCTTAATTGCCTACTCAACAAATAACAAGGAAACATTTGTATTTATCCAATATGTAGGTACTACGTACTTCCATTGTTCCGTAGGTTAAGCCAAATATGGCAGCACAGGAATAAAACATTAGAAACATGACTGTACAAAATAGATTACAAGACAAAACGAACTTATATATTAATAATTAATAATATTATAAACGCAAAAGTTTGTGAGTGAGACTGCAAAAACTACTGAACGGATTTTAATGAAACTACAGTAAAATAACTTATGCATCATAATTTTTATTGAAATTTAATGCGAGTGAAACCGCGTGCACATCTAGTTAATTATAAAATACTTTTCAATATTCAAATCTAATTTATTCATGTAGGTAGTCCTACATTCCTACATTTATCCGCTTATGAACGTTAATTTTTTTATATTAATATTTTTTCTCTTCCGCCCAGTTCAAAATACAGATTCAATTGAGAAGAACTGGCAAGAAAATCAACAGATTTTTTTTTATAGCCAATTATTTTATATTGTGTACTTAAGTACATGTCTATGCCTAACATTAAGTGAAAATCCCGTGAGTGAACTATTATTGCCATGCACGTTTGTCATTTAATAGTACCTAATCGTTTAGTTGTTTAATCTATCTATTCTCATATATTATATTATATGTTCTAGATGATTTCAATATATATTATGTATGTATTTACAGAAAAAAGTATATAAATTTATCTATCAGTTGTCTAGTACCCATAATACAAGCTCTGCTTACCTTGGGACTAGATGGCGCTGTTGTTAATTATACTGATATATTATTATACCTATGCAGGGCCGTTTTTCACCTATTACAGGACCTGGGCACATTAGGATAATGGGGTACCCTATAATCATAGTAACAGAGCACTATTTTGTTAGAATAGAAAATGTCATGTTTTAACATGACTCTTTAGAGATGTATATGATATACTTACTATGAATACTATGAATAAACTTAATTTAAGCACTTTTGAATAGTCATAACAATTTGTTTTTAATCTACCACTCGTTCGGAAAGCTGTCTCATCACAAGAAGAATAAGCAAGAAACTTGTGTGTTGCTCTTTTAAATAATCCTTGTAAGTTTACATTTACAAGTCGAAACGTGTTAATATAAACTACCAACCAGCACTAATTTTTTTGGGTTAAATATAAATATATAATAAGATTAAATCAGTCGTAGTGATACGAGCAGACCAGTCCCTACAAGCAGCACTCGTTCACGAGTATGACGAATGAGCCAGCCATCACTGCGCTCGACCATATTTTAGGGAGCCCAATGACCTGGCCCACCACGCCGCCACATGTCTGGACATTTTAGTGAGCATGACTACTCATTTCACTCGACCACGTCACAGCTACAAAAATTACTATATGGTTGTTGCAGTATTCGCACTTTACATGAGGATGCATGCGGCAATCATTACAAAAACCGCTACGCTATCATATATCAAGAAAGCAGCATGAAAAATAAATTATAACGTTGTCCGCAAATAAACTTGCCTTACGAGAGCTAGATCCAGACCTTAGTTCTCTTCGAATTACTTCGTTTCGTAATTGATCCCTCAGAGAAACTCCAAGCTTAGCCCTTTCTATAGCTCGTTGAGCGACTTTGAGTTGGTGGACCATTTTGTAACTATGACAATTAAGACGTAAAAGCATCGGTAATATACCGTTAAATTATTAATTAAATTATCTTCCAGTAAGTTGTCGTAATGCGTGAATCTAAATATATATAACTCAAGGGTGACTGACGTTGTGATCTATCAACGCACAGCCCAAACCACTGGACGGATCGGGCTGAAATTAGCCATTGCCATGCAGGTAGATGTTAAGACGTAGGCATCCGCTAAGAAAGTATTTTGATTAATTCTACCCCCAAGGGTACAAAATAGGGGATGAAAGTTTGTATGAAACTTTGTCAATTTTAAACAGATTGGGCTGAAAATTTCCATGCATAAAGCTACTATGATGTAGGCATCCGTTAAGAAAGGATTTTGATAAATTCCACCCCTAAGGGAATAAATTACCGCGAGCGAATCCGCGGGCAAAAGCTAGTCATATATAAATGTCCTCCGTTGTATATATATCGCGCGTTCTATTAAAAGGTCGAAACGAAATAGAGTAGGTAGTCAGTCCTATTTATATCCGCATTCCCACTCGAACACATCGCTGAACAGATTTATAATAAAATATCTTAAAACTCTACGTCGTTATGGGACACAGTCACCTAGATACATCAAAATAATAATTGCATTTAATAATGTCTAGTAAGACAAATTCAATATTGTCTACTAAGCACTGCTGTGTTTAAACTGTGTCACTCCACCTTACATTTTCCTATTGTTATTTAGTATATAAGATCATTATTTCTATGTACACATTGTCAGTTTATCATCATCTGTAATATACATCCTCTCGACCAACAGCATCGTATCATTTACCCGCAACAGTCGTTATATGTTCAATGTTTTGTCAGAAAACACTCACTTACACAATTTAAGTAATTTGGGTAAGAGGAGATTGACAGTAGCAAGGTCTAGTCACCACATTGCTAGCAATATTAGTATATTGCTAGCAATGTGGGGGACCCGAGTGGAGGTTGACCTGACATAGTTAGCAATATACTATGTCAGGTCAATCTCCACTCGGGTCCCCTTGGAAATCATCGTGATAAGTTTTTGGTGAATTTGTCTCGATGGTCTAACCACAGATAACATCTAAGCTGACATCATGGTCTTATCATCGTCCACTGGCGACACTGGCACTTTACTGTTAGCGCAGGCAGGTGCACCATTCACTTATCATCCATTAAAAAACAGTTACGAGTTTAACGTTTAAGAAAAACGTTCAATATACGAAAAAGGTTAAGTTTAATGATGACAAGCTTATCATGGGCTTAAGAAAAATAAATAAACAACCCTGAACAATTAACACAGCGTCATCTAGTCTCATGGTAAGCAGAGCTTGTGTTATGGATACTAGACAACTGATATAAATACATATTTTTTTTGTACTTACATACATATATTGTTTCTTTCGTAAATATATACATAAATTATATGAAGGTATGTATTTACACAGAAAAAAAATCTATGTATTTATCAGTTATCTAGTACCTACCCATAACTCAAGCTTTAAGTAGCTTAACTTGGGACTAGATGGCGCTGTGTGAATTGACCTTAGATTATTACATAGAAAATACCCAGACTGTGACAAATAATCATACTCATGAATACAAATATATGCACCGTGCCGGGAATCGAACCCGCGGCCATCTTAATTAAACCGGTGTGCTAAACCACTAGACCTCCGATAGAGCAAGAGCCCACGACGGCCAGACATACGTCATTTTAGTAAACGTGAAAGTTCTTGTATGTGTGTCCCCAACACAGGTAAAAACGATCCCCAAACATGTAACCTGGATCGTGGTTCCTTTGGCAGGTACCAGGTAACAAAAGTGTAAAAAAATCATATCAAATTCGTTATTTTAAGAAACTCCATATTTTCATATATTGTTTGTAGCATTATTATAACTTGCTCTGCTCATTGGCAGACACTTAGTGTGGTTCCAACCCCCCGCCGGACCCCCCTAAACTATACTATTTTAGAAATAAACTTACGTCATTTTAATAAAGCTGAACTTTATATATATTATTGAAAGAACTATTAAACTGAGTTTCCTAAATTGCCAGACAGTTTTCTTGGTTCCTTATCCTACCAGACTCATTGATACCGTATATTGGGTAACAACGGTGTATACAATTTCATATCAAATTCGTTATTTTAAGATGCTCCATTTTTTCACATATTGCTCGTAACAGTATTATAACTTGCTCTGCTCGTTGCCAGACCCTTAGTGTGGTTCCAACCCCCCGCCGGATCCCCCTAAACTATACTATTTTATAAATAAACTTACGTCATTTTAATAAAGCTGAAATTTATATATATTATTGAGAATTCTCTCAAACTGAGTTTCCTAAATTGCCAGACAGTTTTCTTGGTTCCTTATCCTACCAGACTCATTGAAACCGTATATTGGGTAACAACGGTGTATACAATTTCATATCAAATTCGTTATTTTAAGATGCTCCATTTTTTCATATATGATTTTTTTTTACACCTTTGTTACCTGGTACCTTACAAAGGAACCACGATCCAGGTTTCATGTTTGGGGATCGTTCTTACCTGTGTTGGGGACACACATACAAGAACTTTCACGTTTACTAAAATGACGTATGTCTGGCAGTCGTGGGCTCTTGGGCTACGAGGCCGTCAAAAAAGGATAAAAGTAAAGTCGCACTTTTCGCTTGTCAGCCAATGGAGCGTCGTGTGTGCAGTTAACACACATTATAGTCGGATGGTTAAGTATGAGTCAACTATAACGGTGTTATCACATTCAGTTATCGTCCACAAATATTTAATCAAGAGTGACACACCGTTTGCTATAGCGGTAAATCTGTACAAGAATTGAGGAAAAAAGGAACTAGTTTATAATAATATCTTATTAGGACTATTGTCTGAAATAAATAATAACTATAATCATTTATTTATTTCAGATAATAGTCGAATTGTGTTATTTTACTGATAAAGGCTATAACAGAATAGCAGAGAGAGTGGACTCACTGCCCTCACTGAGTTATATACTGTTTGTCTCCTTCATTAGTTTTAAATTTTATTATACAAAAAAAAACTTTATTTATATACACAACAATTATGTTAGTTTTTGTTTGAGACAAATAAAGTTTTTTTTTGTTAGTTAATTACTGTCTCACCCTTTCTTTAGATTCATCACTCAGATTCAATTACCCAGAATGGGACACGTCGACCAACCCAACTTTACAAGCAAGTGCTTTCAGGAGACTGTGGGACTGTGGGGAAACGCGAAAGGGATAGGCATAATGTAGACTAATAACCCCATGTCAGAGTGACCTTCAAGCGACCCCTGGAAAACATTGTTATAAATTTCTAGTGAATTTGTTACGACGGGCGTGAGGTCAAGTCAGTTATGACCTGACCTCTTGCTCTTCTTATCAGCTCAACTGATGCCCGGCAACCCGAACCGTTAGCGTAGGCGATGCACTATCCATTATCATGCCATAACAATACTGTGGGATTGTTTATGCTTTAGGTTTTTTGTTAATATTCATACTTTTCCCGAACATAAACTTCCAGGCTTTTCACATTTTTTATTTTCTTACAAGTTAATATAATTTACTTTTTAAAACAGACTATTTCCTATACTATCGGTATTTATATATTTTGGGTTTTTATATACGTAGGTATATTTTTTGTTATGCTTTAGGTTTTAGGTTGTTTCTGGTGAATTTGTTAGTTCAGTCATCAAGCAGCTTACTTTATAAGACGAGTTTCAGTTATAGCAGTGAAATCCTTAGGAATTACAAAGCACGAGGTAGAGGTACAGGTTTTTTTCAATTTAGTCTAATGCTGTTGGCCGCAGCTGGCTTTTACAGCTTCACCGGACGATGAGCAAGTGCAGATGGCACTCCAAACCCGCGGAAGTAATTATGGAGCGGCTGACTAACTCCCGCCTGACGGATACGACTTTAGTCTGAGGGCACCGCTAAGGTTCGAACCTCTGCTCGACGGTTACCACTTACGAATAGTGCATAGTAGCCTTGTGCGGCATTTTTTTTTTTATTAAACTTATTTGTTTCACTGACATTATTTCTTATAAACATATTGACTTCAGCTGCGATTTGATACAGCAGAACTTTTCGTAGGGCTAGTTATGTTTCACTAAACCTTTTTCGGCATTTAAATTACAGAAAAAATCCAAGGACCGGGCAATTTAGCAATTTATTTATCTATTCATCCAAAACAATACAAATTGTGTAGGATAGGATAATAGGAACTTTACAGAAAATCGTCTACGACATAATACAACGCAATAAATCTAGTTGTCAGCTAGCATAGTGCAATAAGGTCCTTATAAGTCTATGGTCATCATTATAAAGTTATAATAATCATCTGCGGAATAGTAACACTTATTCAATAAAAATGCCCTCAATCTAGTTTTTAAATCTAATATTATCTTGAATCTGTAAAATAATTAAAAAATTTACATTAAAAAAATAAAAGAAAAAACTCTTTAAGAAAAAAAGCCTCAAGAACCGTTATATACCGGCTATCGTGTCCTTCCAAATAGTCAACACGGATTCTCTTCTCAAATAAAAAAACATACATATTTCTTTTATACTCCTGCTTTCTCTCATTATTCTCTTAATATCTCCAGTCGCTTTACAACGTTTACAAATAAATACATTAAAAACAAATGTTTAAATAAAAATATTACAATTACGCGGGTCATTTACGTAATTACACTGTAGTTGTTTATCAACAATGTGTGTAACGATTAAAGTGACCATTCGCCCCGGTTTGGTGATACAGTCCTATTTACAAAATGTCCCAATTATTGCCAGAAATTGCTACATTTGTAATGAGATGAAAGATAATTTATTAGAGTCATCTATTTATATTTAGTGTAACATAAACATAAACGAGGAAAATCTATACATATAAATAAAATTGGAGTGTTCTTATTGTAATATTGAAATAACCGTTTTTTACTACATGCATATAAATACGGTAACATACACCAAATTAACATTTTTTACAATTTTGGCTGTCTGTTTGTTCCGGCTAATCTCTGAAATGGCTGGACCAGTTTTGACGGGACTTTTTTTAGCAGGTAGCTGATGTAATAAGGAATATATTAGGCTACTTTTATTTTAGAAAAATAAAGTTAAATTCCACGCGGACGAAGTCGCGGGATAGTATATCATAATATAAAAGTATATTTAGTGCTTTAATGCATTATTCTAGGGTGAAAAACGATTGATAGTAATGAGGACTGAAGACCCATTGCTAGCAAAATACTATGTCAGATTGACCTCCACGCGGTTCCCCCTGGAAACTATCATGACAAATCCCTGGAAATTTGTTCACAATGGGCTAACTGTCCTGCCTTCATATAAATAGACAACCTCGGTGGTTCAGCGGTCTAGCACACCGCTTTACGTCCAATGGTCGCGGGTTCGATTCCTCACACGGCACAAACATTTGTATCCATGAGTATGATTGTTTGTATCGGTCTGTGTTTGTATTTACGAAAAAAAAATTATCTATGTACTTGTATCAGTTATCTAGTACCCGTAATACAAGCTTTAGCTAGCTTAACTTGGGTCTAGATGGCGCTGTGTGAATTGTCCTGAGATTATTATTATATATTGTTACATTATCATACTCCACTGGTGCCCCGCCAGCGTAAACCGTTACCGCAAGCCGATGGACCAATCCATTATCATCCATTAAGAAGAAAATATTATTCTCGTGTTCTTATTCATTCATATGGTCACACTACTTATGACGTAATTAACTAGTATCCTTGTAGTAGTGATAATGTCATTTCCGCTACATTTGGGATAATAAACCATTGTTTAATGGTAATTGTGACTATAATTAATAATAATAATATGTTAGGACAACTCACACAGAATAGAAAATCATTTATTCAAATAAACTTACATTGAAGCACTTTTGAATAGTGATTACATTTTTTTAATCTACCGCTCATTCGGAAAGCTGTCACATCACAAGAAGAACGAGCAAGAAACTTGTGTGTTGCTCTTTTAAATAATTTTATTCTTACTTTACAATTTAAGTTTAAGTGTGTGAATACAAATTACCGATTAGCACTAATTCAATTAAATAATCAAATAGAAAAAATATTGTATACACAACAACTGGTTAATTAATAAGAGGAAATCAGTCATAGTGACTAGAGCAGACCAGTCCCTACAAGCAGCACCCGTTCACGCACACAGCGCCATCTAGTCCCAAACTAAGTAGAGCCGGTTTATGACTACTATATTTAGACAATTGATATAAATAGGTACATAGATACATTTTTTTTTTCAAAAACATACATAATGTACATAGATAACACCCAGACCAATACAATCAGTTACAGTCATGAATACAAACGTTTGCACCGTGCGAGGAATCGAACCCCCGACTGGGAAGTAAAGCGGTGTGCCAAACCGCTAGACTGCGAAGACCGTCTTGTCCTGACAATTTGTAATCACTCAACATCATTTTTAAGATCAACATGCAAGTTTCTTTCTCTTTCGTTTTGTGATTACACTTTAGCTTTCCCAATGAGTGGTAGATTTAAAAAAAAATAAGTATGACTGTTTAAAAGTGCTTTATTTTAAGTTTATTGTGAACTAGCTTTTGCCCGCGGCTTCGCTCGCGTTAATTTATCCCCTTAGGGGTGGAATTTATCAAAATCCTTTCTTAGGGGATGTCATAGTAGTTATGCATGCAGTCTCAGCCCGATCAGTTTAAAATTGACAAAGTTTCATACAAACTTTCATCCCCTATTTTATCCCTTTGGGGTTGAATTAATCAAAATCCTTCCTTAGCGGATGCCTACGTCATAACATGTACCTGCATGCCAAATTTCAGCCCGATCCGTCCAGTGGTTTGGGCTGTACGTTGATAGATCACTATGTCAGTCACCTTTGAGTTATATATATTTAGACAACTATTTTTCTATTCTATTCTGATGAATTCTGATGATACGATGGTTCGTGTGACCGTATATATTAAAGTAATATCTTTTATATAAAATTCTCGTGTCACAATGTTAGTTACCATACTCCTCTGAAACGGCTTGACCGATTTATATTAAATTTTATTAATTTATGCATATTCAGTAGGTCTGAGAATCGGCTACTATCTACTTTTCATACCCCTAAGTGATAAGGGTTGACGACCCCTAACATTATTTTTTTATTTTTTGGGCAAATTGTTTTATTTATATTTTTTTATTACGTGTCATTAAAAAATACCTAAGTATTTTTTACCTAAACCCTAAATTTTCACCGTTCTATCACCAACCCCTATTTTTTTATAGCATTATATTAATTTATATGGCAAAACAACGTTTGCCGGGACAACTAGTATAAATGTATATTTATACTAGTTGTCCCGGCAAATACTATTGGAAGTCGTGACTTTGTACTACACTATATAACTTTGTAAAACTATTAGAAAATAAATCACAACATTTTAAGTGAAGCTTACCACAATACATTAGTGAAAACCGCGATAAAATCGGTTAAGCTATTTTTGAGATTAGCACAAACTTACACATCCAAAATGCTAAGAATCATTATTTTGAGTTCTACCTCGATGAAGCTCACCAATAAACAGCATTTAGGTAAAAAAAATAGCTTATTTTTATTGCAGCTTGAGAGAAGTTGCAATAAAAAAAGCAAATTTTTTTATTATTTCACGTGCAGACAGATATGAGATAAATTTTTATTATATTATATACTAGCTTATAAATTAACTTTATTTTTCTAAAATGTAGCCTAAGTTACTCCATATTACATCAGCTACCTGCCAATAAATGTCCCGTCAAAATCGGTCCAGCCATTTCAGAGATTAGCCGGAACAAACAGACAGACAGACAAAAATTATAAAAAATGTTATTTTGGTGTATGTACTGTATTTATATTCAAATGCATGTAGTAAAAAACGGTTATTTCAATATTACAAACAGACACTCAAATTTTATTGATATGTATAGATAACATGCATGTATTGTACATATAAACTTTCCTCTTGAGTCACTCTATCTATCTGAAAACTACATTAAAATCCGTTGCGTGGTTTAACAGATGTAAGGGAACAGACATCAGCGGTGACTTTTTTCTATAGTATGTAAAATGAATACGAGCTGAGTGTCTTCACAGTTCTTCTCATCTGGAAGTCATTCCACTGATGGCAGATTTGACATATCTTAAGAGTCTGTAAAAGACCTACATGAATAAAGATATTTTGTTTTCTTTTATTTTGAATATATGTACTATGTAATGTAAGTGCGTAGCTGTTTCTATGTTGATTGTCGCATGCCTATTCCTTGTTATTAAATATAAGTAAATCAATATTTATTTAAAAGAGCAACACACAAGTTTCATGCTTATTCTTCTTGTGATGAATCTGCATTCCGAATAAAAAAACTTGACTATTCAAAAGTGCTTATATTGAGTTTATTTGAATAAAGATTATTTTTATTTCTATTTCTAATGCCTTCCATCAGGAGCGGGAATAATATTATTCCTATTATACTTCACACAGTCTCTCCTTCGAAAGAGATGAATAATATGTTTTTTACTACAAGTGAGCTATCAGCTTGTTGGCCATTGCAATGCATACAAAAATAGTTATCAAGATTTAAGATAAATTTCTGTACCCAGAAATGATACTACAGATAGTGATTGCCAATTGATATCGTTAAGGTAACAAGACTGATAAGCAGTCAACGAGGTAGCAGTATGAAAGAAAATACTCATTAGCAACATTTTAATATATATTTTTATTCAAATGAATTTAATCATACATTACAGAATACTTTAATTTTTAATGTATGTTCTTTATTAAAAATAATTATAATAATTACAAAATAAACTTATAGAAGCTAATAATTATTATATTATATAAAAAAAAATTGTTACATTACCACTCGCATTCTCTAGCCATAATGTATGGACAGTAACTTCGTTTCTCCTCTGTTTCAACATACCAAACGTTTGAGCAACACTCCGCATTACATAGTATCTCTGTTTACAAATTGTATTATAATATTCATGAATATATTGTGCTATATGCTCATAAACGTCGCGTTAAAGCTACGTGGACAATTCATTAAATTAACTACAATTTAAATGCACCATTTGGGACCTTGCCCGTCCAGTCCTGTTTACACATAACATGGTTATGCAAGCAATACTCAATGACAATGTAAATAATACTGATCACTCTACATGCAACGGTGTGGATGTGGAGAGACTGTCCCCGAGTATTCTACATGTATGATCAATCATACATTATGACAATAAATAAAATAGATTTCATTTAACTTTTTTTAATTGACATGCATATTTTTCAATCAAATAACTTTATATTGCTTACACAACAATCAATCATTCTTGGAAAGGAAATAAATTAATGAATTTCAGACGTAATGTCTCAGTCAGTCCTACAGAGCTAATGAGATACTGCTCTAAGCAGTTCCACACCTACATACGACGTATCCTGTACAGTGCTACCAACGAAAATGGACAGTTGATTGATTGTTGCCCAAAAACATAATTGTAATCCAATCATGGGCCAATTTAAAGTGCTGCATGCTTGCCAGTAACCCTTCTATACGGAGAGTAACAAAACGCAATAAAATTCAACAGTTAAGATAGCGATATCTCTATATATTCATAGATAAATACGCGCCGGGAGACAGGACACCCCCGGTGACCATATACATTTGAACAAGATTCTTACGCGAATATGTACAGAGGCATGGAGCAGCCGCTGCGGCTCAGAGCGCAGCGGCAGGACATCATTGGCTCTTCAGCTCCTTACCGATCGTATAGGAGACCAGCCGCGCCCAGTCGATCTTGCTGCGGGTCACCGGCAGCTGTCGCCGGAGAGCCTTGAAGGTTGTGTCACTCATTGTCTTGTAGTTGTCCGAGATAGCCGTCTGGTATGCATTCTCTGCATCACACACAACACGGACGAACTCCTTGGCGGTCGCCGCCTCCCCTGTAGCCACGAGAGGCGCTCGCACCTCCTTAGAGCTAACCAACTGCACATTCCCGTCTTCGTAGTAATGCACCTGCACGCGGAGCATACCCCGCAGTTCCGCGGGGCCGCTGCCGACGGTGAGCGACCACAGAGAACGCCATCTACCGTTCCAATAGTTCTTCGGCTGGAATTGGTGATCTTCGATACATGCGACGAGTGAAACCGCTCCAGACTCGAGCGCCCGACCCACTACTAAGCTAGAACCGTGTTTGTAGTGAGCGGCCACGTACGCCGTCAGCTCTTCGTCGAGTGCAGCCCGCCAGGGCTCCGCTACTCTATCTGGCTCATACGGTTCATATTCGGACGCCTCCTTGCGCAAGTGATCGTACTTAAACGAACGTTTAGAGCGTGGATCGAAGAATCTACCGCCGCCGAGCTCATTATGATCGGTTATTAATGTATGGAGTTCGGAGCCTTCTAGGCGAACGGGCGTGAGCTGGTCCTTGTTGTATGACGCAAATGCACCGCTGGCACCTTCCTTCAAAAGACTATCGTTGTTCAGAAGGACTCTGACATCGTTAAATACCTCGTTGAACTCACCAGGTGGTGAATGGAGAATAAAATCTGATACAATTCTAACTTTTTCCTGATCACTTATCACTTCGTCACCGTCCGCCGCCATTTTTAATACTTTTGACACTAATGACGGAATTGACGGATGTGCAAAATTTACTGCTATCCGTTGCGTTCACACCCAAATTATTTTGATATTTCCACAGCTACAGGCATACAAGAAAATCAATTTTTGGAATATTGTTAGAATTTATATGGACTGTTTGTTAGATACTGACAATTATTTATGTTTGTTTATAGCACTGTATTCTGACTTAATGATTTGACTTGATTGATATGATTTCTTTAAAATTTGGATAAATTTCTATAATGAATAATCTCAAGTTGTTTTCACCTTTCACTGGCAACCTTGTTGCTGTCTCACCTTTCACTCATGCAATGAAAGTTATTGAAAATAGATTGAATATTTAATATTCATTTTATAACCTATATAACCTATAGATGGTCACTGACAGTAATAGGTTCGCTGTCATTTTCTAATGTCACTGTCACTGTTAGAAATGTCAATAAATTTTACACTACATTTTATATTACTGCGGTGTTGTGTAACTATTTCCCTCAAAATAATATTTAATAAAATAAACAATGTTAAGTTACAAATATTACGACACACCGGAAGGCTCAGATATTTTTAAGAAAACCTTTGTAACTAGCAAATATGCCACGCTTACGGGTCTCGCTGCAGCTTCGTTTGACGTGCTTATGTTCTCTCATCCTAAAGGAGTAATTAACACCGTAGGTCGTTATGGATTCATTATTGGTCCTCTCGTTGGGATGGCAGCAGCGTTTACCGTCACCGCAAATGTAGCTCAAAATGTGAGGGGCAAGAATGACGAAATAAACTATTTCCTTGGTGGAGCGGCCGCGGGTTCCATTTTCGGAGCTTGGCAGAGGTCGATAACGCTTGGAGTGCCAGCAGCTATACTCCTCGGTGCCGCTGCGGTAATTAAGAAGACCGCAGTAAATGAGGGCTGGGTGTTCTTCCCTGATGTACCTCACGCAACAAAAACTATCCAGTCTGTTAGACATGACTGGAGTTTAGTTAAAGATGTGGAAGAATACAAGAATTTTACTACAGGTATGTAACTATGTATTAATATATTTTTCTTATTATCCACACCTCTGTCCCATAATTTCAGACAAAGGAAAACCTATGTAAGAAAGGTATTAGAAGTAGATATTTTATTCAGTGCAATGTAAAAAATACAATATAAACAACAAACGAAAAAAAAAGAGCAAATAAAATGTACATATAATTAAACTTAATTTACCATGTAGATAATTAAAAATAAACATAAAGTAATCATTATTTACATCTAAAAATGCACTGAAATGGCTCCACTCAGATTTACAACATAACATACAGCTGGTTTTCAGTGGCACCAAATATATATATATATATATATAAAATTCTATGTATATGTCTATTTTTATTATACAATATGTATTAATATCAAATTTATTTAATATATTTATACAGTCATTTTGTAGTGAAAAGATTATAAATCTAACAGACAGAACTTTTGTATCCGTACATTTTTTTTATTCTTTGACAGCCTGTAAAAGAATAATACTGTATTGTAAATATTTGGCTGTATGGGCTGAGTCCTTTTGCCTTTCCCTAAAAAGGGAAAAACCGAACCAAAAAAAAAATTGTAAATATTTTAATTATTGCTTGTGAGTTTACTTTTATTAACATAGTATGTTATTATGGGAGTATTTTTTTCATTTTATGGATCCCAAACAACATGTTAATGGAAAGTTATAATAAATTGTAAGAAATTGGTTAAAACTAGTGACACCTAAATTTATAGATTACCTTCTTATTCAAATTCAAAAATCATTTATTCATGTAGGACATTTTAGCCGCTTATAAACGTCAAATTTTTACATTATAATTTAAATTTTTTCCCTACCATCCTTCCTCATTTCTTATATAGAATGATCTGTTTATTACTTTTTAATTTTGAATGTTTGAAAGCATTTGTGCATTCCACCTTTCTTACATATATGATGCTATGTTTTTAAATGATTTCTTTATTGTTGCAGGTTCTAAATGAAAGTCTTATAAAGCGAGATGGTAGTGTAAATATGATCAGTTTGTTAATTTAAGTGTTATAATAAAAAATGTAAATTATTTTCTATTCTTTTCTTTAGAAACACACTGTCGCATGCCAAGGTCCATGTCAAATGATATTAATGCCTGAGATACATTCTCTATTATTCATTAGAATAATCCATTAAATTAAACAGGGATGGTAAATATTATTTTGAGATATATCATAAGATATAATAATATAAGCTGCAAAGTACAATTTTATTTTACAAGTTAGCATTTTAGCTTTGAATTACATTTTATTTTGTGAACAGGAATTATTTGAGATGATACAAAACTTGAGATATATCATGAAAAAGAGATATAATATTAACTGCAAAGAATCACTAAGGATAGATAAAATAGTATTATACTATATTTTATCTAATTAGGTATTATTTCATTTGAGTCAGATTAGATAGAATTAAAACAATTAAATTCCATATTTAGAGTAATGTTAATTTCTAAAGGCGACAACAAACAACTTTTTCTATAAAATCTACCTCAAAACACCAAAATATAGCACATTTCCTTTGACATGGTATATTCAACATCTCAATGATTTGTACCAATATATATGAGTAGGAGTAATCGCAAATAAAACAATAATATTGTGTTAATAGTTTTTATTTCTTAAAACTATAAAACAGAAATCGTTAAATTATCCATAACGAAAACTCTACATTTAATTGTAATGTTAAATTCGTATGTTCATTATAATTTAATTGTATTAAAAAAAAATGATTTATAATAAATAAAAATGAGAATGGGAATGTACAAGCATCACTAAAGGAGTTGACACAATGTGAAACGCGTTGCTAGGTGCACAAATTTGCAGATGAAATGTATCTGTGGTGTTAAGGAAAAACAGATAAAAAAGAAGTCAAAATTACCGAAGAATTCGTTTCTTTTTACCGTTTATCTTATAACATTAACAAGTAATAAGTTTACTAGTCTCAAAAATTATTCATTATTTCTTAATTAAACGACATTGCCGCATTACTTACTAATGTTTTAAGCTAAATGACGTAAATTCGAAAATTTCAGAAAATTTTACTTACATTCTTTTTCCTTGACCATAAATATAATATATGCAGTTCTACTAACAATATTTAGGAAGATATGTACGTACATTATATTCACAAAAACAAAACATAAAAAGACCGTACTTTAAACAAGCCAGATAGAATGAACATATACATATATGGTCTTAGCCTTAGATGAAAATTTAAAAAGATTTTCAATTCCATTTCGACGTTTTCGTTTCGCGGCAAAATGCAAGTCATAGACTTTAATAGGACAGGCTGTATAGAATTTAATTTCCAATTCTCATTTTATAAAACGAATACATTTAAAAAGGTTGGATTCTTTTTTAAATTCTACGCTTCAAACTGAAACATAGACATACTAATCTATAAATAAAAAAAATATGGCCGTTTCAAGTAACTTGTGACAAAAACTATTCACGTAGACGAGAAACTGGTATTTATAGTTTAGTATTGCTGCTTTGCTTACTTTTAGTTATAATAAAAAAAACATATCTCCCGACTATGCGTAGATGGGGTAGTCAAGTCATGGTCAACTTCACTGAGAGTATATTAGAATCGTGATGGTAGTGAATATTCCGTTATTTGGGATTAATTTCGAGATAATAAAAAAATAGGGATTCATTATACTGTTAACATTTTCAGTACCAATAAATTGTAAATTTGATTACAATTTGCAAAATTTAGTATAATTCGTTGATAATCTCAACTTTACATTATTTTTATATAATAAATATTTATAGTGATGTCCTCCATTATATCTTTGCGATATAAACAAAAAATATTTATACCGCAAATAAATAAATGCATAAATACAATTCCAAACTCACGCTACTATAAATTACCTTAAATCCAATCTAAAAAAATGGTAATGAAGACAAGACTCATAAGTACATAATAGAAACATTTTAAATTTGGGATTGGCAGACTTAGAAACGATTGGACGAATTGGAAGACAAATAGGAAGTGGTTTAACGTGAAATTATAACAGACAAAATAATAATCATACGAAATAATTAATTCTAAGAATAGAATTTTCAACTTGATAAATAGCATCACTAATGTCCATAGACAAATTAATTGCCTTTTGTTAAAATATACAAAATTTTTCTCCCTATAATTTAACGAGAGAAAAAAAATCAGGGATCGAATAAAAAAATAATTCCTAATATGCGGTTACACTGTAGAGTACAGAGTAGGGTGTAATATGTATTACAAAATACAGGAACAAAAACTTAGGGATCGAATAAAAAATAAAAGAGGCGTATATATTGTTAAATTCTTGTTTATGATAAAACAAAACGAATTGGAAAATTGTTCTATCATTTCTCTATTTATATTTAACTCGAAAGTCCTATGATTGATGACACAATTAATGACTCATGAATAATAAATATGAGCAAGAAGTAAATTTGGCACAAAACACACTTGAACACTGTAAATTCGTATTTACACACAAACTACAAAATAATCTATTGACCAATGTAGCATTCACATTTAGGCGATTGGCTTGATTGATTAATTAATTACAATATATCATTGCTTAGTTAATACACTTAATAAAGACGCTGTATTTTTTTTTTATTTAAATCAAATTAACAGTTACAAATATTAAGAAATATATTTTTTAAATAATATGGCATAGATATGATTTATATAGTTAATAAAACAAAATTATGTTTACTATGCTGTTCTAAAACATATATTCACGACTGTAATCTTAAATAGAATATTTATCTTTCTTTTTATAATCACATAGGGGTCGTTCAAGTATTACGTAAGCAGATTTATTACAATTATTTACCTCCGTCCCCCTTGTCAGCACAAGTAAGCAAAGCTCTTACCCCCTCCCCCATGCTTACTTAAACATTTTTCAATTAATGTATTGTTTTTTTAGCAAAGACAATGTGAGGGTTGCCATTCGTGTAAAAAAGTAAATAACTAGCGATGACGTAATCATCATCTAAACTCACCTACTCTCGTGTCATCCAAAATAAGCAAAGTAAAGATGTAGTGCTTACGTAATAGTTGAACGGCCCCATATCTATTATATGTTTATATTTAGTTCTATAATTTCTTAGGCTTTTGTTTCGATTTGATCCAACGAAAGGATAGTTATAAACAGTACAACCAAACCAAATCGCCTAAACCAAGGATATAAAACTATAAAAAGCGAATCTATTTAATAAAATTTACACCTCAAAGCTATTCATAAATACCGAGATTAATAAAAAAAAAACAATCACATTGCCATTTAATGTCAATAAAAAATATACTTTATTACTTAAGTAACAAAATGTAAAATAAATAAAATAAAAAAATATTCAATAGCTGTCTAGTCTCTACTTCACTAATATAATTATATATATTTTTTTCGCTTGTTTTTAATTGTACACGTCATATTAAGGGGATATTTGTCTTGATAGAAATAATTATTAATGATTACTATAGAATACATTATATTATAAAACTAGCTGTTCCCGCGACTTCGTCCGCGTGGAATTTAATTTAATTTGTCTAAAATAAAAGTAGCCTAAGTTACTCCCTATTACATCAGCTACCTGCCAATAAAAGTCTCGTTAAAATCGGTTCAGCCGTTTCAGAGATTAGCCGGAACAAACAGACCGATAGACAGACAGAGAAAAATTTTAAGAAGTGGTTTTTTGGTGTATGTCCCATATTTATATTTAAATGCATGCAGTAAAAAATTGTTATTTCAATATTACAAACAGAACAATTTTATTTATATGTATAGATATTACTGATACAGGTTTCTATTTAGTTTAGATACCAGAAAACAATGTAAAATATAAGTATTGGATAAAAATAAAAATATATCTAAAAGATAGATCTATGTAGGACGCAGTGCTACAGATCTGTAGCAGCCGACAATAGGATTTACCCTTCAATAAAAATATAAAAAAAAACAAACCACGCTGCTATTAGCGTTCTGGCCACAGGTCAACATCTAAATATCCGGAGTTCATAATACTATAACGGTAAATAGCCTTTTTAATATAATGTGTACAAAACATAATTAATAATAATAATAATGCCATTTATTCAGTAATATATCAATACCAGTAGAGTTTATAATATATATAACTTTTAGAAATTAAACCTACTGGTAACACTGAAAGTGACACTCACTCAGCATTATACCTGACAACAGAACATAAATAATAAAATTTTAAAAATAAAACTTAACAACCATACCTCTTGCTGTTTATAATAATTAATATTAAAAATGTAGCAGCAGGGACAGAGAGCAAATAATTTTACGTAGAAATAATAAATACATAGAAAAGCAAATGTGGTGATTTAAATCATTTTATGCTATACATGAGTCTATATTACACTACATCACTGATATGGGATTATGTCCTTTGACCATAACCTAAAAATATAAATACTTTGAACAATACACACAGTGCCATCTAGTCCTAAGTTAAGCAGAGCTTCTGTTAAAAATTATTTTAGTAGATACATAATATATATTGAAAACACCCAGACCAATACAAACAATCATACTGGTTATACAAATAATCATGGTTGCATCGTGCGAACAATCTAACCTAACCATCAGAAGTATGTCGATGTGAAACCACTAGACCATCAAAGCCGTTAAAAATTTAAAAATTCAATAAAAATATTGAAAAAAAATTATGCGCCACACACTATCTATTGGCACTTCATTGAAAAGGAGATGGTCGAATATGGGAAAAAAATATATTGGCACGGCCTTTGGCTTCTTTACCTGTACATGAAGTACTTTAAAACTAAATTAAGCTGTATGGTCTAAAGATCTTTGCCTGTTCCATCATTAAAAAAGTGATAGACGTATGAGGGGAAAAAATATTTGGCACTGTGGTTATAAAGTAGCTAGTTACACCATAATTTCGCCGGAGCCAGAAAAAAGAAAATAAGATTCCATTTTCAAATGCGTCCATCTTACAGCTTAACAAAGAAAGAGACCGCATATGTAACGCTTCATTCTAATTGAGACATCATTACTTCACTCTTATATTACTTAAGTTGTTATTAAAAGCAATATTAATTTTAATTTTTTTTTCTAATGATCATGACTCGTGACTAAATCCTATATCAGTGTTCCATACAACTATCAGTTCATTCCTTCTTCGTGGTTGTCTTTGGTTCCGGTTTAGGCGCTTCCACTTCCTCTTCCTCTTCTTCTTCTACTTCCTCCTCGATTTCCTCTATCTCTATCTCCTCTTCTTCAATTTCTTCATCTGATAATTCTTCTTTCTGTAATTATACAGAAAAATAATTTAAACATATTCTTTAGATACCTACGATGGCAACACTTTTAACAAATAAAAAATATCATACCTCGGCGGCCGGCTGTGTTAACGCACTTGCCGTGGTGAAATCGTCGACCGTCGACTCTGAAATATTTATATACACATTGTTTTAATTTATTTTATGTATACATCTTACATTATCTATACATATAAATAAAATTGGAATGTCTGTTTGTAATATTGAAATAACCGTTTTTTACTACGCGCATATAAAAAATTCGGTACATACACCAATATAATATTTTTTACAATTTTTGTCTCTCTGTCTCTGAAATGGCTGGACCGATTTGGACCGGACTTTTTTTGGCAGGTAGCTGAAGTAAAAGGAGTAACTTAGGCTAGTTTTATTTTAGATAAATAAAATTAAATTCCACGCGGACGAAGTCGCGGGAACAACTAGCATTTACATAATAATCAAATCATGCAATCATTTATTCATGTACGACATTTTAGCAACTTATGAATTTTTTGTATTAAATATTTTTCCCTACCGTCCAGTTCAGTATACAAATTCAATTGAGAAGAACTGGCAAGAACTGAATTGATTTTTTAAATAGCCAATATATTTAGGTACATTCTGTATTTAGACACAGAAGAGACCTAGAAACCACCGTGACTTAGTCGGGCGTTAGTTTGTTTTACATTACACTAAAAAAAACTAAATATAATGTATTGTTTACCTGGGTCCCTCTCTGGCGTGTCCCTGGGTGCGTCCTGTATAAGTGATAATGTCATTTTGCCGCTAACAACCAACTGAAAAATAAAAAAAATATCTCAGTACAATTCACACAGCGCCATCTAGCCACAAGCTAAGTACAGCTTGTGTTATAGGCACTAGACAATAGATATAAATACATAAATACTTATTTTTTAAATAATATGCTTAGAAAACACCTTGAAACAAACAAATATTTGTACCGTGCGAGGAATAGAACCCGCAACCATTGGAAGCATAGCAGTGTGCTACACCACCAGACGATCGAGGCCATCAAACTATTTATTATAGCTCATTAAAAAAAATATTATGGTAATTTACAAACGTAATCTACCGGAATCTTTTCTCTCAAATAAGTGTGAGCCCTTCTTTAAATAACAATTAATTATTATTGAAAATCATGTATATATTTCTATAAATTTACTATTTGTTACTGTACTCTTGTTAATTAATTTCATATTCTCTGTTAACTTTATAATGCCTTTATACGTAGTGATGTAATTTTTTTAAGAATTAGTCTATTGTTATTAGTGAAAGCCTGTCAGTGGCTTACTGTGACATATATATTGATTTTATTTAAGATGTACTTGAATAGCCTTGGTTTTCCTTTAATAAATAAATAAATAAAATAAAATAAAATAACCATAATATAAAAAAACATCTCACTTTTCAGTCGAAATACCCCCTAAGGAGTAAACTGACCGGCGGCTGTAAGTAGACGAGTTATTTTTTCCAACTATTCTAATTTTGATCCCCTTTTAGGGGAATCTTACTGAATGTAGGGATTCGAACCTCGGCTCAGGCCGTAGGAATTTTTTTTCCCGTTTGAATAAAATAGAATAGAATAGAAAATCATTTATTCAAATAAACTTACATTGAAGCACTTTTGAATAGTCATTACATTTTTTTTAATCTACCGCTCATTCGGAATGCTGTCTCATCACAAGAAGAACAAGTAAGAAACTTGTGTGTTGCTCTTTTAAATAATGTATTCTTACTTACAATTTAAGTTTAAGTGTGTGAATACAAACTACCGATTAGCACTAATTCAATGAAGTAATAAAATAGAAAAAGAGGAAGGAATTGGAAGGGAGGGAGGGGAATGGAAATTAAATAGGTTATTGGGGTAAATGGGGGGTTAATGTTAAATGAAATATAGAAAATATAAACTAGTAAAGATATAAATGCATACCGGCGAATGTTTAGTCGGCGCGGTCGTCTCGGCTCTCTTCTCTGCGAAGTCAGCGACAAGCACGCGCGACTGCTGCGGGATCTCCGTCTCCAGGAATATCGACTTCACCTCCTCAGCTTTGTGCTGGAAATCGAGAATTGTTTATGATTCTTTTATATATACTGTTTTTACTATTTTGGGGGCGCCACTGTGTTTTGGGTGCGCGACTGTGTTTTGAGTGTGCGACTGTTTTGAGTTCACGACTGTGTTTTGAGTGACTGTGTTTTGGGTGCGCCACTGTTTTGAGTGTGCGACTGTATTTTGGGAGCGCTACTGTATTTTGTAGACGCCACTATATTACGTTTGGGAATCGGCAGTGCCACACTACGGATTAATACAGAGAAAAGACATTCCGGCGCAGAACGCTCGTAAGGCAGTCAAATAACAGACAACAAGCAACCCCTGTTAATTAAAGGTAGTAAAGACATCCCATTATATCAGGTAATATATAGTCTGCTACTGAATAATATGCATTCCCTACTACAGGGTACAGTGTTAGATTTATATGTTGGGATATCTTATTATTAACATTATAAATGCGAAAGTTTGTGAGTATGGATGGATGTTTGTTACTCTTTCACGCGAAAACTACTGAACGGATTTTAATGAAACTTAACAATAATGTAGCTTATATACATAGGCTACAATTTAAAAACATAATATGTATGTTAATTTTTTTTAATACTTTAATGTATTAAAAAAATATTTCTCATCAATATTTCTTCACTGTATATAAATATAGGTATTTTTTTAGGTGTCAAGGCAAACGATTCTAATACTATATTATACTTACAGTAGTGTAGTTTATTTTGAGTTATGTTAATACTTTTTAATGTTGATACTTTTTTAAAGATTATAATACACTAGGCCTGTAATTCTAATAAGTAATCTGAATAGAGTATATTTTAAATCAGAGAATAAATAGTCAGTAAAAGTATATGCAAAGGCATACATACAATTAATTGGGGGGGAAAGGGGATTGTTAGTAATGTGGACTTATAATCCTATTGCTAATAATGTACCATGTCAGGATTACCTCCACGTGGTTCCCCCTGGAAACCAACGTGATAAATTAAGAAAAACGAAATTTTAACGAGTAAAATTTCGTTTAAACAGAAATTGCGGGAACATTATTTAAATTTGTAACTTTTTTTACTGTCTTTCTACCTTTTACACATCTTTCTGTTATTTCCCTATAGGTCTCTCTCTCTATATATATATATATATTTTCTTACTTTCAATTTGAGGCTGTACTTATAATTTGATTATCAAATCATTATGTATTTATTTATATATCTATGTTTATATTTATACATTAATTTATGTATGTTTATTATTATTATTAATTTTTATTGAAATTTATTTAAATTATTTTGCTTTTTATTTATATATATCTTTTTTTTGACATTTCTCATCTATATTAGTGCACCGCCAACAATCATTCTCTGCACCACTCATGGTTGCTTGGTAGATAACGCCGCATGTTGTTAAGTCTGCCATATGTACACATTGTTTTTGTGCATTAAAGTTAAATAAAAAAATAAATTACTGGTGAATTTGTTACGATGGGCTAACTGACCTGACCTCATGCTCATCTTATCATTCACTACCGGTGCCCCGCCAGCGTAGACTGTTAGCGCAGGCGAGTTGCACCATTTCATAATAAACTTACAATTAATTTAATTTAAAAAGGGTCGTAGATTATATATTGCAATGCTTACCCATTACTAATTACTCATAGATAATAATTTAGCTATTTATCTGTCTTGATACCAATATATCTGCAATTATACCACATGTTTTATTTTGTTTCGAAAATAGTATTTCTGAACATAGTATATCATTACTTAATATAATGGAGAAGAAACTTGCCTACTTCAATACTCTCAGCTCTACCATAACGGCTCAAAAGCATAGGTTAACGAGCAAAATATATTTTTTATAACATGAATATACTCACCGTAATAAAAGTCCATGTTAATATTCATAACTTCACTAGTTAATATTTCTGACTACTCAATGCTATTATTTTAAATTAAAAATGTATTTTCGCTGTTATTTTTACTTATATATATTTTTTATATTAATATAGTTATGTTAAGGTAGGTAGGAGATTGGGAAGAATACATGTGACGTTTCCTATTAAACCTAAATTAAAATTAAATAATACGTTAAGATTAATGTATGCAGCCTTATCAGTCCAGACCCCATTAGTGTACTACTTATGGGGACTGGACTATCAGTCGAGTCCCCATAGCGACTAATAGTCCATTTGTACTACTTATGGGGACTAGACTATCAGTCCCCATGGGGGACTGGACTGATACCAGTCCAGTCCCCATAAGTAGTACACTAATGGGGACTGGACTGATAGGGTTACTGTCACTGATAAATTATTTTCTTTGATCAATAATACAGTAACATATACACATTCTCCCTAATCGAATTTAAAAATGCATCTGTATTTTTGTAAGCTCATTTGACAAGTCAAGGACTGAGATTCTCGTCAGTCCTTCTTAAGTACTCAAACTGACGGCAGATGAAATATGATATAGTTTTTAATAGGTCTACCTACATAAGTGAGTGATTTGAAATATCGATTTCATCAAACTGTATTAACTGAGCCTTAATTAGAACTTTATTAAATATTTTTTAATATAATTGATGTCCATATATTCATCACTTTTCAATTAGTATGCATGGGTACTTAGACGTTAGATATACTTGGGAATGATCTATTCCAAGGTACATTATGGCTAATATGCCAAAATCAGGAAAAGCCCTCTAAGATTAAAATTGTAAATAAAAATCTTTTGGGATGTCTGGAAATCCCTAAAGGGTTGATTATTAAAAAGAGACATGTTAGTACTAAATAAAACTGCTCAGTATATAATAATATCCTTTATTTCAAAAGTAAACAGTGTAATAAATTGTAAATAATAATAATAAATTGTAAAAAATAAGCAGTTTCATTTGTACTGTCGTTTCGTTGATTCATTTTATATGAGTTTCGCTATGTACTAACCCATCACAACTATCACAATAGGGTTAACTATTATTATAACTTTAAGTTAACTGGCTCAACAATTTAATTGTAAATAATAATAAATTGTATAAAATAAGAAATTTCATTTGTACTGTCCTTTCGTTGATTCATTTTATATGAGTTTCGCTATGTACTAACCCATCACAACTATCATTGTAGGGTTAACTATTATTATAACTTTAAGTTAACTAGCCCAACAATTTAATTGTAAATAATAATAAATTGTATAAAATAAGAAATTTCATTTGTACTGTCGTTTCGTTGATTCATTTTATATGAGTTTCGCTATGTACTAACCCATCACAACTATCACAATAGGGTTAACTATTATTATAACTTTAAGTTAACTGGCTCAACAATTTAATTGTAAAGAATAATAAATTGTATAAAATAAGCAGTTTCATTTGTACTGTCTTTTCGTTGATTCATTTTATATGAGTTTCGCTATGTACTAACCCATCACAACTATCACAATAGGGTTAACTATTATTATAACTTTAAGTTAACTGGCTCAACAATTTAATTGTAAATAATAATAAATTGTATAAAATAAGCAGTTTCATTTGTACTGTCTTTTCGTTGATTCATTTTATATGAGTTTCGCTATGTACTAACCCATCACAATTCTCATTGTAGGGCTAATTATTATTATAACTTTAAGTTAACTGACTCAATATTTTATATTAATTAATAGTAATAACTACCTTCAAACCGCACAAACTTTTCTTACTTCTAGTCTAATAATTGTGTTGGAAACTGTTTTATAAAACTTTTTTATTATTTATGTTTTTTATAATATTATTTTGTTTTTATATGACATAAGGGAATTACACAATATTTTACGACTATACCGGTGTCGTTTTCTTTGCTCGTCGTCCTGGTCTCCATCCTTCACAAATTGAGATGGGCCAATTACTTGTTTGCCACCATCGTAGTATAAAAAATAAAATAAAATAATGTAAGTAATACGATGTACCAGTCTTGTAAACTTTAGTCCATGTATAATACAATTCAATAACATTTTTATTCTAAAAATGTCGTAACATGCAACTAAGAGAAGAACATTATTTTGAATCGAAATAAAACCCTATCACATAATCCAGCATCATATAGTATCACTACGATATCCTCCTTAATGAGACCAGTTCTTTAAAGATACACAGAAGGCACAGTAATATAAAAAAAAAATAAGAGGTAGATACACAATTACATTGGGCAGTTAACAATATACAATATAGTATAAAAAACGTGTGAGTAACGTAATGTGTGTGCATCGCCCATACGTAAAAAAGGTAGCACCTCAGTGTATTGTTTTCTACAGACAACAATACCCTGATTTTCAGGTATTACTCAGGAACATATGCTGCTTTTTAGAACGATAAGGGTTGGTATGATAAGTCCTTTAACATTGGTTGAAAGTAAATAGCGAGACCCATATGAAATATCTAATAATTATTGAGCAATTACAACATTGAGCGTGAACATTAGGTGCTTTGGAATGTTATCTAACACTACGAGTGTATGTAATATATACTAACATATAGACACTACTATATTTATATAAGTTAGAGTCTATGTTAAATATAGAAATTAATAGTAATAATTGTTAAATAAGAAGGTAATTCAATCAAATGATGTATATTAATTGGGATTGAAGTAGACTAGAAGTAATAAGGATGAGTTAACACAGTCATGCTTGTGTTTACTCATACTTATCATTTTATACTATGAAATACTAAAACATAGAATATGATCAAACACCGAGAGACTACAAATAATTGAAAGTTATAAGAGACCATCCATAAATGATGCCACACGTTAAGGAGGAGAGATAGAAGCAGTTGTCAAAGAGTGATATTATATAACAATAAGTTGGAGAACTCAATAAACTTTGTGTAAAAATTATGAAGTTTGGAACCCCTGCCGCTCTTTGGGACCCTCCCAATTCAATTTATTGCTATCACATTTAAATAATAATAATAGCTAACAGTTTTGGTTGAGGACAATATTTTTTGTAAACTTAGACTTAGACTTAGCTTGTGTTTTGGGTACAACTAATACATATATTTCCTTAAATACATAAATATATACATATTACATATAGAAAAATCCAGACGGATATAAACAATCAGACTCATGAATATGTTTGCACTTGACAATAAACACACTTTGACATAGACACCTATATAAATATACGTTGTAAATAAACTGGGATTTAAAAAATAAGTAATTTAATAGAGTTTCTTAACAGTTCCTCTCAATTTGATCTTTATACTGAACTGGACGGTAGGGAAAAATTATAATACAAAAAATTGACGTTCATAAGCGGCTAAAATGTCTTACATGATTAAATTATTTTTGAATTTGAATATTTCGTAGTGCGGGGTGAGGATTACTGAATTGTGGCATAATCTATGGATGGACGACGCATGCAGAAACCATCAAGTGGTATCGTAAAGAGTTTGTATGATGTGAACGGTGTAGAGCGGCCTCACCATCGGACGCGGCGCGGCCGGTGGTGAACTGGCCTGCGCGGCCGACGAACGCGGCCACAAGCTGCCGTCCGCCGCATGCGCGGTAAGCTCCATGCCTACCACCTATAGTTATTCGCTACTGTTTATCTGCCCTCGCTCTATATTAGTCTATGATGACACCCATACAACATTATAACGTTACAGTGGTTAAGTAATATTTTTTAATGCATTTACTCGTAAAGTGGATATAATTTCATCGGTTCGGTTTACGATAATTGACGACCTTGGTGGTATAGCGGTCCAGCACACCGCTTTATATCCAATGGTCGCGGGTTCGATACCTCGCACGGCACAAACATTTGTATTCACGAGTATGATTGTTTGTATCGGTCTGGGTATTTTCTATGTATAATATGTATGTATTTACGAAAAAAAAATATATCTATGTATTTATATCAGTTATCTAGTACCCATAACACAAGCTTTAGCTAGCTTAACTTGGGACTAGATGGCGCTGTGTGAATTGTCCTGAGATTATTATTATTATTATTATAAACTAGCTCATAAAACATTGCGTTATAAACGCAAATAGTGAAATGATTGCATTTGCTATTTTTTTATCAAATTTCGAAATGACGCTGATTTAAAAAACTAAAACGGCGGGAAAGCAGCAGTGTGCAAATAGTTTCATGATTGAATTTATTTAAAATCAAGTATAGTGAATCTGTTGGATATATCATAGAGCAGAACTGTAACTTTATATTGTTGTATACGGTAGTCATTTAAAGCTGAAGAAGCAAGTTCTGAAAAAGGATACATCGTCAATCTTTTCTAAATATATTTAGCAACTAAAATATCATAACTCTTTTTTTATATAAAAGTATTTCTGTACAAAATTTGGACACAAAATTATAGTCAATTGATGGTATTTTAGAATCAAAGCCAACTGAATATAAAATTGTAATTTTATAAAATTGAAATTTAAAACGAGAAATCTTTGAAGGTTTCAAGAGTCCAATTTTTATTTAAAGTAATGTGAAATATCAAAATAATGTAAGAAAATATAAACATGTTATTCCAATTTAAACTACAAATTATATATTTACATCTAATATAAAAAATAGAAAAGATTGCAACGTGTATATAATAAATGCATCACCATACATTCGTAAGCTCGCCATTCGCCACGACTCTGATAGTGACAAAAGCTTATGCGACAATTATCTTTAGCGTAGGCTAAACAAATCTCAAAATTATATTAACAAATATAACATAATCGAATTTCAAAGATTTCCTTTCTTGGAAAGAAAAGAAAAAGTTAACACAAGACTCTTTGCATCATTGTGAAAGCCATTTCCTTTTATAATATAATGTAACTCCAATGTGAAGACTAACTTCATCAACCACATCAAATAAAATGGCATTGTACTTCTGTACTTCTAAATCCCAGTTCAAATTTCCTTGTCAAAGCTCTATCATAGCTCTTTTTCTTAAAGATCAGATTATAGAAGCTTTGCCCTTCCATTACTTTCCAGAAAATTCTATTATACCTAAATGGATGTCTCTATCATAAAAAATACACAAATAATTACAACTTTCAATAAATAGTTTATAAATGAGTCTGGTTGTCCTATTTGTCTGTTGTTGTTTATTAAATGCATCAACAACGCCGCTAGAGAAAAATATACCCTCAGTTATTACAAATTTTAATACATGAATTATGTTTTATAATCGGATTAATATTTTTGAGTTTTTCTATTAGGAACGATAAATAAATCTTTCATCTTTGTAACATTAATTTCGACTGATAAAAATATCTTGTAGATTCTTACCTTGACGCTAGCATTCTCCGGTTCAACATTCTCTTCTTCTTCCTCCTCCTCCTCCTCCACCTCTTCTTCCTCCACTTCCTCTTCCTCAATTTCTTCTTCATCCTCAAGCCTCTTTATCGGAGAATCTTCTTTAAGAGCTTCCTCGAGAAGTTCCGGTGTTGACCGTTTCTCTTGTTTATTTTCAGAAACTGCCAAAATATCACCCTCTTTTACATTTTCCAAGAACTGTTCTGTAGCTCTCTTAAGCGAATCTATTTCTTTTTCAACTATGTCCTCCGTTAGTTTGACAAGATCTGAATCTACTTTCGTTGTGAAATCTACTTCTTGTTCTGTAATGTCTGGTTTTTGTAATATTTCGGAACTAGAGACATTAGTATTTGTAATAAGTTCGTTTGGTTCTGGAGTGAGTTCTTTTGATTCTAGCTCAGGTATAGAATCACTGGATTTTGTAGAAGATTCTTTAGGTTCTGGAGTAGATTCGTTTGATTCTGGTATTGGTTGTGGACTAGATTCTTCCGGGTCTGGCGTGGATTTCAAATCTGGTGAAGATTCTTTCTGAGTTTCGGGGCTCTTTTCTTTGGTTGCCTCTCTATATTCACTAGCTACAATATGAACTGGCCCACTATTGTGTAATATAGTTCCGTTGGTGTATGGACGAGCATGATTATCCTGCACTTCCTGTAAACCGAAAGAAGTTATTAGTAAAATAGTAGTAGTGTATTAAGTAAAAACTTGCATTATAATCATTATCAAAGCCAACAACAACACTCTTTTTTCACAGTTCTGCTTATAAGGAGATATATTTACTTTTATATTTTAGTTTTTGAGTTCTGTTTCTTGTAATATTCTTTATAGCCTAAAGTTATTTTTGTTACAGTCACGAGTACTAATGTCAGAAATAAAATGTAAGCTTATTAGGGTATAAAAAATATCATTGTATTTTATTTATCTTGTCATACAATTGGTAACAACGGTGAAAAAAGTTTATAACAGTGTTAAGTGAAAAAAAAAGCGAATTCTGTATCACGCTTAATAATAAAATGTCACACAAAAACTTGGAAAATCGACTTTAAATTTAAAAAAGTAAAGTTAATTTTCCAAAAATGTAATTTATTATATGCATATTATTTTTAAGCTTGCTATACATAAACATTTTGAAAAATTCAAACTGTCAACAAACTACACACAACCTAATTTAATTGAAAACTAATATCTATAAAAAGTCCACTAAAATTAACACTAAAGCATGGTTACTCATGCGTTACATTGTACACACCAAGGTTGTTGCTGATTAAAAATAATAACGACAAACCAAGCACTACAGCACGCTGTAAAATAAAAATTAAATATACTAATTAAGAAGAAAAACAATTATTCAATAACAATAAATATTCTCAGTATTTAATTTAAGTAATGTAATGGTATAAAAAAAACAATTATTGAATAACAATCAATATTCTCAGTATTTAATTTAAGTAATGTAATGGTATAAAAAAAACAATTATTGAATAACAATCAATATTCTCAGTATTTAATTTAAGTAATGTAATGGTATAAAAAAACAATTATTGAATAACAATCAATATTCTCAGTATGTTATTTAAGTAATGTAATGGTTATATACCATTTTATCGAATTAGGTTTTATTTGCCGGAAGTCCGTTTCATTACTACTTAAACTTTACATTATTTTGTTAATTCCATTACAATCTTGCGCGGAATTAAACAAAATAATATTAGATTTGATTAGATTATTTTGTATTTTAAGTAGTGATAATAATGGTATTGTGTTCGATGTACAATTGATACATAATCGATGTTTTATATTCATTGCTATACTCGATTAACTCCAAAGTTACAAACTTTGTAAAATCCACTCTAAAGTTATCACGTTAAAATCTAATTTCAAAAATTAAATGTTTGAGTAATTCCATCATGTACTGGATGTAAGATACAACTATGTTATTTTTCCTTAGCTTTCATTGTTACCATTTCTTTGCGGTATATAATTCAATAGTTTCCAAAGTTCTCTTCCAGTTACTAATACATTTTGGTATAGATAATATACGTTTCTGTTTAGAAAGACAGTATTTTCAATTCAGATGTGCAGTTACCTACCTAATATCACGTCGCGATATTTCATTCGTATGAATATCGAAAATCGAACTACTTATATTTTTATCATTTACATTTATAACATAAGACCTTATGGCCTCTTTGTAACGTCATATACGAACGAACCTCTTTTTGCACATCATGTATACGAAAGAATAAAAATGTTTAATGGATTCATTCAAATGAGATTTGTTAGCAACTACTTTATAAATTGCTACCAAAGTTCCTATATCAAATATACTGACGGTCTACCTAATGGTAAGCGAAAACCGACGCTTGTATTCTGAACAGCACTATGGACATCACGTTATCATGTGACACTCGTAGTACCACGTATGCGTTGCTATTCCAGATAACTAAGATATCATGACACTTCTAACGTAATTTCACTAGTCGATTTGCACGCTACAACCGAAATACAGTTTCAAAGCAAGCTGCTTGGCTGAAATAGGTGAGACTGGGGGACTCGCACGGACGGCATTTTACAGTGAATTTTTAATCTACCTACGGTTGAAATCTATACCTACATACATATATTATAAAAAACACAAGTCAAGAGTAAGTTAAGCTATCGGCAGGTGAGTCAAGAAAATCCTATGAAACTGAAAAATAAAGAAAGAAGTATTGCATTCTGGATCCGACCACGAATCCAACTGTTTAACAAGTATCGATAAGCCTTATCTTAAATATTATTTTAAATGTCTGTTTAATAACAATAAATATCTTTACATTTAAATCAAAATATAAAGATATTTATTATTCAATCTATTTATCTAAAAGCGATAAGAATATAGGTGCAAGTAACTATTACATTGTACTGTGTCCTACAGCAGAAGCCAATAATTTGAAATTTATTCATTGAGAGTGATTTTCGCTATTTTAGTGACACAGGTTAGTCAAGGCGTAGTAACTTAGGTACAGGCAGACAGACACGATCATAAACAAACAATCCATGCGTTATGGAACGAAATCATAATAGTAAAGATAGAAAAGAAAGGCGAAACGAAAATAAAACTCGAGGCAACTTGGAGGAAGGCAATATGAGAAGGAGGTATGAATGATAGACAAATTGGGTAACTCATGCCCAAGCCGAAAGTCAGGTTGAATACCCATGAAACTGAAGTACTGTCATTATTAGAAATAAAGTGGAAATCCAGAATAATAATTTCGAATTTTGTATGAACATTCTCAAAATTATTTTCATTTGTTCCAATTTATTGCTTGAGAATATTTATTCAGTATCATAAATGCTCACTGCGTATCGGCGTTGCGCTTTAAGAATAATCTTGTGTGTATATCTGCTAATGTTGTTTAATGGAATGGTAAATTTCTTCTTTGTAAGGATACATATTTTTTAAATTATCTATATATATTTATAAGTGGTCTAGTACCCATAACACAAGCTCAGCTTAGCTTGGGACTAGATAGCGCTGTGTGAATTGTCCAGTGTTATTGTTAAATTTCCTCTATATTTATCAGTCAAACTTGACTTTCATGAGTATTCCTAACTTGGACTAACCTCTTTAAGAAGTCTTACAGGATACAGGATAAGTATCCTGTATGGGCGACGGTTGCCACATACCATCAATTTGACTAGCATTCCAGTTACGTAAAAATATGAGAGGTAAGGAGAATGGATGAGGCAGAAGGCGTGAGGAGTGCATGCAGTGACCTGTCTCTGCTGGTTCTGTGCGTAGCTCGCGTCCATCTGCTGCTGCACCTCCGCTACCAGGCCCGATATGGCCGTGACAACTGCACGCCACAATTACAACATTAGTCATCACCTCTCCGCTGATGGTAAACACCGAAATTAATCGGAGAGATGTTGAAATTTATTATAACGTTTTGATGACAGTCTGAGAGACGACGACATTGTGACGTCATTATAATATCAGTTCTAACTTTCCGTTGATGGTAATAGTCGATAAACGAAATTAATCCGATATATTTTTTTAAACAAAAATCATTTATTCACATAAGACCTTTCAATCCATTGTGTACGCCTAATTTTAATTACTGTCCCTACCGTCCAGTTCTGCTAGCTACTACAGTTGAGAATAACAGAGAAACTCAACTTATACATTTTTTATGTCATTATTTCAGTGAGTTGAATTTTTTTTGTCAACCGTCAGCACTAGTAGGTGCACCATTACATTTACCATTAAAAATATTTCCCTCTAGAAGATATCTATCATCATAATCATCATCGCAGCTCGGAAGACGTCCACTGCTGGACATAGGCCTCCCCCAAAGATCTCCACGACAATCGGTCCTGCGCTGCTCGCATCCAATGCCTTCCAGCGATCTTGACCAGTCGTCGGTCCACCTTGCTGGAGGCCTTCCCACGATTTTTATACCTACGTATATCTTTATTCATAGATGTAAGAATGCTTGCCAATTGTTAAGGATTAAAATATCTACAATTAGTGAGAATTTTAATAACTTTATCATACCAAACATTATCGGCATAGTTAGTTATTTCTTAATTAATTAAATTACACTCAATAGTTTATCAACATCCGCCGGGTTTTTGAATTTGAATTAATCATATCCTTTCTAATATTATAAATGCGAAAGTAACTCTGTCTGTCTATCTGTCTCGCTTTCACGTCAAAACTACTGATTTAAATGAAATTTGGAACACAGATAGTCTAGAGAAAGGATATAGGCTACTTTTTAATGCGAAAATTGGGTTGAAAGGGGAATGAAAGATTGTATGGAAGAATCAGAACAGTCATCTTTGAAGCTAGAAGCTTGAAACTTATTTTTGAGGCTGTTGATTAAATATAAATATATATGACATTCGAAGTAAGTAAAGAAAAATATCCATAAGGGGGTAAAATGAATGTAATGCTTGAAACTTATTTTTGAGGCTGTTGATGGAATTGTATGGAATTTTGTATCGTCATTTTTGAAGCTAAAACGATGAAACTTATATACTGTTTTAAACTTGACGCGGTCATTATTTATACGTATAATTTGCTGAGTTCCCGATATTTCGGTAGTGTTTCAACCACCATGATCACGGGTAACCCGTGTTTACCCGTGATCATGGTGGTTGAAACACTATCGGGAACTCAGCAAATAAATATAAAACGTGGTAAGATCCCGTGATTTTTACTAATTATACGATGAAACTTTTTTATTCGGCTTTTATTGGGCTAGGTCATTAAATATTTTTTCATTATTTACGCGGACGAAGTCGCGGGTAATAGTTTATTAATAAATCTGTATTTTTGTGAATGTGAAGAATAAACATGTTTTGAAAATGTACATACATTTTCAAAAGCATAAAATCTGAGTTTATTGTCAGTTCTTCTTAGCCTGAATGCATTCAGAACTGACGATAGATTTTGACATAGCATAAGAGTCTGTAATAGGCTTACATGAATAAAGATATATTGATTTGATTTGATTAGATGTGGCAAACAAAACCACTCTGTATATGATACTTTATACTTAACTTATTTATTACTTAATATAACAGATAATATTGGATTAGCATGTTATAGAGTAAATTATACTTGCTGAGAATCAACTACGGTTGATTAATTCCAATAAACTATGCTTATGGAGTATCTTTTTTATTTGTACTTATATTTATATTTGTCGAAGAATATAAACTAACGACCCGACCCATGCTTTACAAATATTTGAATTTCTCGGCTTGTTCTATACTATAACACACATGTATTATACATATAATAAACCTTATATACTGTTTTAAATTTGACGCGGTCATTATTTATACGTATAATTAGTAAAAATCACGGGATCTTACCACGTTTTATATTTATTTGCTGAGTTCCCGATATTTCGGTAGTGTTTCAACTCAGCCATAGCGGAACACTTGTTGGGATCGGGACCCAATCACTGGATTGAACTACACCAACCAAAAGTATTAACATCAGAACGGCATTATATCCCAAGAATGGTTAGAGAGGCCATTTAAATACAGAAATATAAAGATTTCAATCGAGAAGACGGCTATAGGCTCTCTAATGCCTGGAATCCAGTGATTGGTTTAATTAAACAAAAACAAAAAACGCGATCAAAAAGTGTATTAAATGTACGTAAAGATACTGTGAGTACAGTTTGCCGAGATGAATCGAGCGAGTTCCAGTAGTAGCAACAAACGAAGACGTGTGAAGGTAGACGCATATGTCTGCCCATAAAAAGATTTCATTTTCCATCTACCCGCTGCTCTTCAGTTTACCCGTGATCATGGTGGTTGAAACACTACCGAAATATCGGGAACTCAGCAAATAAATATAAAACGTGGTAAGATCCCGTGTTTTTTACTAATTATACGTATAATAAACCTTGCTCTTGAGTTGCTCTATCTATTGCAGACAACTGCATTAAAACCCGTTGCAATTGCAATCCGTTGTAATTTAAAAGATATCAGCGAATAGGCAGTGGCGACTAATTTTTTTATACTATGTAAAGACTTAAAACCTACTTGAATTGCTGGTTGATTAAATTTAAAAAAAATACGGTGTGGTAGCTGTTGGCCGTCGAAGCCCATTTTGATTTTTATTATTTTTAAATCTACATTTTTAGAACAGTTCTTTTTATACGTCATATTTTTTGATACATTTCAATTATTCTATTATTGTCTCTTGATAGTTTCGCATCTGCACAATAATATACTATCTAAATATATATAACTCAAAGGTGACTGACATAGTGATCTATCAACGCACAGCCCAAACCACTGGACGGATCGGGCTGAAATTTGGCATGCAGGTACATGTTATGACGTAGGCATCCGCTAAGAAAGGATTTTGATCAATTCTACCCCCAAGGGGATAAAAGTTTGTATGAAACTTTGTCAATTATAAACCCATCGGGCTGAGACTTTGCATTCATAAAGCTACTATGACGTAGGCATCCCCTAAGAAAGGATTTTGATAAACTCCACCCCTAAGGGGATAAAATAGACGATGAAAATTTGTATGAAAGTACTGTAAAGCCGCAAAAACTATACCTAATAATAATACTTATTAACGCGAGCGAAGCCGCAGGCAAAAGCTAGTTATTATATAAACTACGTGTTTTCATAATTTAGACACCTATACAGTCCACCGATCCATTACAGTAGCCTTATTTTGGGGTATAAAGAATAGATTACAACCCATTCTCAAATCTACCGAACGTACATATAAAATATCATTAAAACAGTAAAGCCGTTTTGAAAAACTATAGCAACTAACCCAGAACTTTATTTCTTACAGTGATAAAGATAATCAAAAAACGTTACATTTCTCAACAACCTTAAAAGACGACACTGCAAAAGGTTACAAAAAAAAACTTTCAATTACAGATACCCAAAGCTCTTAAAAAAAAAGTAAACAAAAATAGTCATCAACACAACACGAAGGACGCATCAAAATAGACCGTAGCATCAGTTTATTTCATGTAACGCACGTGCGTATACTGGACCTCAGCCAATTTAACTACGAGTTCCGTAGACAATGGTTTTTTTTATGTAATTAGAAAGAAAGAAGAAAGACAGAAAAATATTTTATTCAGTGCAGTGTAAAAATTATGAGATGAAATGTATAACGTATATGTATAACAACCTAAGTGGTCTCGGACAGTGCGGTTTCAGAGGAGCTACCTCCCGCGTACACTTAGATTGTGGAATGAACTACCTGCCGAGGTTTTCTCGAGAGACTACAGCATGGGGTTTTTCAAGAAGGGTATATTAAGGTTTCTTAAGGGTCGGTAACGCGTATGTGACACCCCTGGTGTTTCAGACGTCCATAGGCTACGGTAACCGTTTACCATCAGATGGACCGTATGCTTGTTTGCCACCTAAGTGTGTGTAAAAAAAAGTATAGCTTACACAACTAGATATGAACTGAAACTAAATATGTGGAACTTTGTTCCACACTGAATATTTGTCTTTTCATTTATAACATACTAGCGACCCGCCCCGACTTCGCACAGGTGCTATGCTGATACTAAATATACCTACCTACTACAGTCCTTATAAACAACGTTTAGAGCTTTTTTGTCATTAGACAGTACAAACATGTTTTGTTTAGCGCCGCCGGCCGGGCCAGTACCGCCGCACCGTTATGTCCCTGCATTTTAAATCTGTAATATCTTCGGAAATATTCATTTAAATTACATGCTGTAAAGGGCCATTTTGATATATATTAAATAGACAATGTTAACGTACTTAATTGGCTGTAATATCTTCGGAAATATTCATTTAAATTACATGCTGTAAAGGGCCATTTTGATATACATTAAATGGACAATGTTAACGTACTTAATTGGCTGTAATATCTTCGGAAATATTCATTTAAATTACATGCTGTAAAGGGCCATTTTGATCTATATTAAATGGATAATGTTAACGTACTTAATTGGCTGTAATATCTTCGGAAATATTCATTTAAATTACATGCTGTAAAGGGCCATTTTGATATATATTAAATGGACAAAGTTAACGTACTTAATTGGCTGTAATATCTTCGGAAATATTCATTTAAATTACATGCTGTAAATGGCCATATTGATCTATATTAAATGGACAATGTTAACGTACTTAATTGTATAAAAATTAATGCTGTATTACTGAAAATCACTTCGTAAATAAGCCATTTTTTCCCGTAAAATGTAAAGGATAACAAATGGTTATTGTGGGTTATCCTTAAGAGATAGACATATACCATCGTGGACTTTTTTGTTGACCTTTTTAAGATGTACAATACTGTACTACATTATTTTGATTTATCTCGTGGGGTTCAGCCAACGTTTGCAATGTAAGCACAAAAAAAAATGTTTATTTCCAACATCGCTCTCCTATCTAAATTTATCAGTGTTTCTATACAATATTATGCATGTATTATATATATAAATCTTCCTCTTGAATCACTCTATCTATTAAAAAAACCGCTTCAAAATCCGTTGCGTAGTTTTAAAGAATTAAGCATACATAGCATTGTTTTATACTATGTAGTGATGACCCGTTAACGTTCTACCGGAGAGTTTATTCCCATAACTAAAGCTTAATTAGTAACTAAATAAATAAATATTTCAAAATCCACTTTAAAGTTTTATCTTTAAAGTCGAGTTTCCAAAAACAATCTATCTTAGTTAATGCATTTTGTAATTTGGTCCAAACGTTGTTAAGGTAAATCCACACGACAGAAATCATCATCTGGTTGATTTATTCTTTTGCACACAAAATTGTATATGTGGCGGACTTAACAAGAGCTTAATTAGTGTAACTAAATGAATAAATATTTCAAAACCGATTTTAAAGATTTATCTTTAAAGTCGAGTTTCCAAAAACAATCTATCTTAGTTAATGCATTTTGTAATTTGGTCCAAACGTTGTTAAGGTAAATCCACACGACAGAAATCATCATCTGGTTGATTTATTCTTTTACACACAAAATTGTATACGTGACTTAATGCCTGATGGCATTCTCTACCAGACATTTGCTATTAATTAAACGAATATATTAAACAAACATATTCAAATATTATTGGGGCCGTTAAAAAACCCATTAGGGGGTGGCAAACAGAATATAGATAGCACAAACCAGGATACTGTTTAGAAAATAATTTCATTTATAAAAAAAAAAGTAAATTAATAAAAAAATTCAATATATCATTATGATAGAAATAGACCTTGTACAAAGTCATTTCCGGGTTCGATTCCTCGCACGGTACAAACAATTGTATTTATGAGTATAATAGTTTGTATTGTCTGAGTGTTTTCATATGTATTAAAATGTATTTATATGACTTGTTCAGTACCCATAATAGAAGCACTGCGTAGCTTGGGACTAGATGGCGCTGTATGATTTGTCCTGAAATATTTTTTTATGTCAGCCACCAAGTAGCTTATTTTGGGATGTGTTACGGTTGTAGGTTGATAACTGGAATGGTAAATAATCTGACGGCCCACCAAATGGTAAGTGGTAACCGTCGCCTTGCATATAGGTGAACAACATCATAACATTGTGTGGCGAGTTACCACTCATGCGTTGCCGTTCCAGATGGCTAAGGTCAGCATCTGTCCCCTGTAAGTCCCCTGGAATACCTGGTAGGGTTATGCCAGTGAAAATTATATAAATGAGATAATGATACCAACGCAGATCACTTTGTACAAACTCTACCTCGATCACGATGATATTTTATTACAATATAGATTGTTAGAAACGGGCATACTGTTCTTATGTTTAAATTTAATTAAATTAGTATAAATTAAAATACACTTTCTCTAAAACAAAATCACATTTCTCGTACAGTTCCATTGCGCTAACATATAACTAAATGTCTAACAACCCACTCATCCGGATGCTATAACTTTGTTCGTGCGTGCAAATTAAATGTATCAACGTAAAAAGACGTAACCGACACCATGCCGCAAGCTGCTACACTAAACATCACACCTCAAATTTATTTGAAGTTGTCTCGAACTGGCATTTAAGACGGAATCAATACTATTCACAATATATCCCTCACTCACTCTTCTATATCCTCAGGAAAACGTGTGTTCACTTAGCACATTTCAGTTCAAATGTATAATCTATTATACATTTGCTTTAATTTTAAAGCAAATGTATAATTTGTCTTAAAGACTGTTATACAAGTTTACATGATATCAAATACAATAAGATGAGTTGGAAATGTTGTAGGTACCAACCTGAAATTCTATAATTAAACTGGACAATTTTCCTAAAGAACATAATCAATAGAAGAAATTTAAATTAACTCGAAACGATCACGTGACTGCGGTTTCTATTAAGTATATAGCATAATATTATATTGTTTCCGGTTGGTATACCCTTCCGATTAACCATCCACAGCTCCTCAAACACATCTAAGCCTTTGACAGCGTCGCTGTTGCTAAATTTAGTGTTGCCATTAAATGGAAATCCAGTTTTCATTAATTGCAGTTTCAGCTACCGGGCCAGATAAATTTGTAGCTGTGTAGTTTTTTTTTATGTAAAGAGTGAGTGAGAGATAGAATGCGAGTGGATCGAGCCCCGGGAGGCAGTACCGCGTCACGCTGCGCCAGTTGACCGACGATCCTTTGCATCGCTTGCTCTGTCTCCGCCAAGCGCGCTCTCAACACTTCCAACTCGATGTCCCCTATACAAGGTTATTGTTTACACTCTGTGTAGTTACTCTTTTATTGCATGGATATTCACTTAGCAGTTTGCAACTGCGTTTTTTTAATTTCGTATTTGGTATTCTTTATATAGATAAATATTGAAGGTTTAGTTACTTAGATTAGCACAATTTTCTCAGAAATATGAAATATTTTGAATAATATATATTTTAGAATAATATTATAATACTGCACGTGGTTCCATAGATAACAAAGTGTTTTTATTTTTAGTGTAAATTGTTACGTATTACGTTATTTTGAAATGAGTGCATATTTATATAAACCACAGATACTTATTAATAGAAATGATTTATCAACCCCATTCTACCTCATACCTCAGCAACCTCCTTTTACTAGATTCGTACTATGAAATGTATATACATATTTAAATTAACTATTTGTATGTGAAAAAGAAAAATAGAGTTTATGTTTGTCCTAACAATTTTTATATTAATATAACAGAATCTTCATCAAATTTCAAAATATAACAAAATCTAAATCGATCTGGCGTCTTAAATTTTGTGGTTAGCAACACTTTTAGCGATTCATTTTTATTTATATAGATTTTCTAAAATTATTATCCACTACGAGCATCAGAAATTTCATTCAGTCATTCGAGGCGGATTCAATACAAACCGCGTCCATTTCTATTGTACAGTTCCAATTTTGAAATCGCGACAACTTTATCAATACTTTTTTTATTATTACAAACTTTTTTATCGCACGCGGAACGGGCACAGAAATAATATCATACGGTTTTGATAACGTTATTACTAGTAGATTGTTTTCCTGTTTTTATAATCAAATCATAAAATATACTTACTTGTGTCCCGTTCTTTAGGGCCTGCATGCAAGAATAAACAAAAACATGATATACTTTTATGGACATTCGGACATTTTAATGGTAAACGGTACTACTTTAAAAAAATTGTAACGTAACCGTTTATCATCAGATGGGCAGAATGGTGGCCTGGCGTTTCAGGCGTCCATAAGATACGGCCTATGGATGCCTGCAAAGCAAGCTGCTAGCGGTAGATTTAGGCCGCAAGTTTTGCTATATCATAGAATTAAGTAATGAGTACTAAAGGTAACTAATTAAAATTATTAATATTATTTACCGTTAACAATTTTTTGTATGTGACTCGACATATGATAACTGTCTGTGCAGTATTGCCAACTTCGTTTCGAGTATTTGAAACAAAATCTGAACGCAAAGACATTTGTCGTTCAGAGATATAAAAATGCGTCTGTAACTAGCCAATTCATAAAAATAATACGGATAAAAGTTTGTAATATATAGGATACGAAGTCGAAGGCAACAGATGGAAGGAATATACGTATATCCTATATCTAACTATACGAAATTCATAAAGCTGATTAAAAATTTCGTGAAAGAAATTTGGACTTTACGACGTCTACATTAAGGTCGAAAATCAATTCGCAAATCCGACGTCTGAAGCGAACATATGAGTGCGTGGAACCAGTACCTAGTTTATCAGGCGAGGTCCTGGAGTCGTCTCGGTTCACTCGTCGCCGGAACGGATTCATGGCATATTCATAAAATCTCTACAAAAATTCGTAAAATTATCCTGATTGGAAATTTCATGACGGAAAATAGGACCTTACAATGTTTAGATTAAAGTCGAAAATCAATTTGCAGAGCCGACATATGCAGAGAATCTTTTTCTGTGGTCTTAATGCACTTGTCCTGGAGTCCTCTCGGAACACTCGAAACCGGAACTAATTCATGGCATATTCTTATGCCACATATCTCTACACAATATTTGAAAAATTTTGTGGAAGAAAATTGGACTTTACGACATTCACGTTAAGGGCGAAAATCAATACGCAAATCCGACGTCTGCATAGAACGTATATGTACGTGGAACCGGTACCTAGTTTATCAGGCGTGGTCCTGGAGTCGTCTCGGAACACCCGCCGCCGGAACTGGGGGTCCGGTGACACTGATTCATATGGCACGGTCGCTGTACGCTTGAACAGTATCTGAAAGTACAGAATAGAATAGAAATTATATTATTTCTATATTTATCCCTTGGGATAGATTTTGTTAAAGCACATTAAACAATAATAACCCTGGGCAATTAAAACATAGCGCTAGCTAGTCCCAAGGTAAGCAGAGATTGTGTTATGGGTACTCAATTGATACAAATACTTTTTTTTGTAAATACATAGAAAATACTCAGACAGATACAAACAATCATACTCAAGAATACAAATATTTGACGGTTGAGAATCCAACCCAAGACCATTGGAAGTAAAGCAGTCTGCTAAACACTACGCAGACCACTTTGTACAGTCTACCTCTGGTATTATCAACGCCCATTAAAGGTATAAACTAAGATTCTTATACTCTATTCTCTTAGGAGATAAAAACCATCACTCCTAAGAATATCCTTGAAGGATTCTTCAGTTCATATAGTGTAGCGAACTTTGATAAAATGCGAGCACAATACATCTATGTAGGACGCAGTGCTATAGGTCTAACCACCTGACAATTGCAAAAACCCCCAATAAAAGAAGGTTCTTGCAAAAAGCAACTTACCTTGCTAAGTGTATAGACGAAGAAGACGATGATGCAAATGGTATAGATCGGCATCACGAAGCCCATCGAAGACTTGGGTGCTGGCACGGGTCCTCCAGGGGAGCCCAACGGCGGGCGCATACCAGGTATCGGAGGAGGCTGCATAGAAACAGTACATCTTACTAATATTATAAACGCTAAAGTTCTAGAGTATGTATGGATGGATGGATGGGATGATTGTTACTCTTTCAGGCAAAAACTACAGAACGGATTTTGATGAAACTTTACAATAATATAGCTTATACATCAGAATAACACATAGACTACATTTTAGAAACATAGTATGTAAATTGGACGAAATACAATGCTAAATGTCAAGTAATGATAAGTGTGATGCAGACAAAGTTGCGTAAGCTAGAAGTTATCATAAATCTCGGCATTTAAAAAAATTGGAGAATATCCTCCTAGTTAAGCGGATAAGCTAGTTATCATAAATATTTTTGGCCATTTTTTTGTAATTTGGCAAAAATCCTCATGGAGATCCGACCGACCGATCCGACCCCTTAAAGGTAGACGGGTACTGTCGGTCTCTTACCAGCTAAAAACTCTAAAGCGTTCCTTTTCTTGACCTTTTGCAAGAGTTACGAAAATGCGGCAACTCGCACGTGACAGCCCTAATGTTTCATAGGCTACGGTAACCGTTTACCATCAGATCATATGCTTGTTTGCCAACGTTGTAGTATTAAAACAACTTCCGCAATCCTAATGATTAACTGGGGGAAAATATCAGGTCCATCATGTGCACCTTTATTTGTAGTTTAATATATTACTAGCTCGGTAGTTCGGTCTATTTCTTCGTCCACGTCACCATGACTGATTCGGACAAAAATTGCAATGTCTATCTTAAATGCTAGATGACAAATATTTTGATTTATAGATAATCTCTCTTTCGCACTATTATAGTACGTGGTAACACTACGGACACTATGTTATCGTGTGCCACCCGCGATACCACTCATGCGTTCTCAGTTCAAAAGACGAGGATGTCGTGCTTCTTATCCTGTAATTTCACTGCCTATTCTGCACCCTACAATCCAAATATAATATATCTTACAAAGCAAGCTGCTTGGCAGCTGAAATAGGTGAGACTGGGGACGCAGACGTCTTACAGTCTAACTCTGATGAACACTCTTTAGCCTCTGGTAAAGACTTTACACACTTAAGTAAAAAATGCCATTCACTAAGTTCATATAAATATGGTTACAAAAGCATCTACAAGAAATCACAAAACTAAGCTCGTTTTGAATGAATTTTAATTAAACAATAGTATAGTTAATGAGACGATCGATCGACACAACGCCGACGGATAGACTGGATTGATTGAGTTTATAAATACTGTCCGCACCATTTACGACATCGCGCTTGATGGTTTCCTGTGTGTGCGATGTGCGTTGCAGACAAACTGACGACTGCGACTTACGACTAATCGATCAGACAAAGGTTTCAAATTGAATATTAGGGCCTTTTTGCAGAATTTAAGAAATTTGTCCAAAAATTGAATATAGAGCCGTACTCTTGGCCGAAATTAAGTTTTATTGTCCAAAAATTTAATATTAGGGCTCTTGGCAGAAATAAAGAAATTCATCATTAAAATTAGTATTGGGGCCTTTTGGTTGCAATAAAGAAATTTGCTATAAAATTTAATATTATGGCGTTTCGAGAGAAATTAAGACATTTGCCAGAAAGTCGAATTTTAGGACTTATGATAGAAATTAAGAAATGTTCCATATAATTGAATATAAGGACTTTTGACAGAAGTTAAGAAATTTGCCCTAAATTGTTATTAGGGCCAATGGTAGAAATTAATAAATTTGCCATAGAACTGAATATTATTAGCGGAAATTCAGAAATTTTCTACAATCTTAATTAAAATTACTTTAAAATTGTAACATATTTAAAATTTGTATGCCCATAAATTGTGGCAATTAAACAGTTACCCATAATATTAGTACCTGGATAATTTAGCATTATCTAACTGTTTTCTGCAAATAAATTTATTTCATTTCTTGTATCTACAATTTAGAAGCGAGTCTACATCGTATCGGTCTCGTTAGGTAACCTTCATTGCGTCCAGTGCTGTTTTCATACAGAACTGCGTAATTCGCCAAAACTTGACGTTTATCAAAATATGATGGTATTTTTATGACGCTTTGAATCGGATGCGATAAACTATTTTTGCATTGTTAGTATACAAATATGATTGGCGACAGAAAAACAAACGCAGCTACGAATGACCTCTGTGGACCATAGACTATAGAACAGAATATTTTTTGTACGAATCTGTGTAACAATTTTCGGCATTTTTGTAGGGTTGCATCAATTATACAAAATTTTTTTGGATGCATTACAGGTTGTTACATAGATAAAACGTAGTGTTAATTACTGTATTCTAATTGTACGAACAAACACTAAAATCATTTATTTTACAGATTCATAAGAAAAATAAGTAATTAATTTGTGTTTCAAATGTTTTCTATTTTCAAATACTTCTATTTGGAAGAAGTGTTATTAAAATTAAAGTGATCAAACAGTCTAAACCAGTGAATCCCAAAGTGGTCTATATAGACCCCTGGGGGACAAACTGCAAGGGGTCTACGACATAAAAAAGTTTGGGAACCTCTGGTCTAAACACTAGAACGTATAAGATTTCTAATATAAGTATACTATATATACGTATAGATGATTTACATGAACACCATTTGTTCGTGTTTCAGTTTTACTATTTTCAAATACTCCTAATTCGAATAAGATGCAAAACAGTGTTCTTTTTATAAATCTTTCAATCATCTTTTATTTATTAATACCAGTCTAAAGGACAGGCCATCAAAGATTTTTAATATACGGAGCTTGGCGAAACTGTTGTCACCCGAGAGAATGAAAAAGTTTTCTCAATTATGCATACGTATAGCTTATTTTAAATCAGTTCCATTTTCAAATACTTCTTTGTATAAATTTTCGGCCTCGTTTTTTATCTAAATACCTTTTTTTTTTATTAAGTATTTTGACGGCCCTGGAAACTTCTAAACACCAATTAGAATCATGAAGGTGACTGATTTCCAATATACATAATACAAGTATATAATACGTGTCTATTTGCGTGAGTTATATTATCTCACTTCTTTCGACTCATCGCACAAGTCTAAAGCACCCTGAACTGCTGTTGATTTTATATCATAAGATTCTGTAATAGACCTACATGAATAATTTTTTTTTATTATTGTTCGTCGGTGTGTCTTACGAGGAAAAATGTTAGGACACTTGATACGGCACGATGATTTCATGAAAATTATTATTGAGGAGAAAATAGAAGAAAAAGATGGGGAGGGGAAGACCAAGGAATAGCTACGTCAAACGAATTGAGGACAAAATGGGAGTCGTGTAGTATCAAGAATTAAAGAGCATGATGGAAGATCGCGGAAAGTGGCAAGAGCTCCACCGACAAGAGCGTGGCTCTTAAATTATGAATGAATGATGGTGTGTCTTTTGTAGAACAAAATCTTATATAACTCGTTGAGGATAGCTGTGCATATATATATATATATATATATATATATATAGTTATATTTATTTAGAATTATTAGATAATAAAATTAATAGTATTATTTGATATATTTGAATAATATTGATCTTTAGGTGTCACCTAACGAAAATAAATGTTACGTATCTACCTATATTTGACATATAATATAATTATTAAATGTAAATTTAATAATTCTATTTTATAATTTGTATATTACCAAAACAATAGCGAAATATGTGGACAATTTTATTAATACTGACATTCTTTTAATATTTATATCACATTTCATGCAAATAAATACATTTCATGTCATACATGTATGTATGTGTGTTAATAATGGTTTCCTTTCTTTATTCAGAGCATTTCTAAGTGAATTGGTGATAATACAAGGTGCAGTTAACTCGTACAACTGTTGACCGTCACAAAATATCTGGTAATTTACATAACTGAGACGCAGGTACGTACTCGCTTTATATGTGAAGAAAAATGCAAATTGATTCTACGTGATGTGCTGTTTAGACAAACATTTTTCAGTATAAACTAGTAACGGCCAGTCTATATGCTGGGTGGGGGAAATATTTTGTTAGTAATGTAAATAGAATAGAATAGAATAGAATAGAAAATCATTTATTCAAATAAACTTAATTTAAGCACTTTTGAATAGTCAACATTTTTTTTAATCTACCGCTTATTCGGAAAGCTGTCTGTGGTCTAATAAGCCCATTGCTAGCAATGTACCAAATCAGGTTGACCTTCATAAGGTTCTCTCCGCGGTGGTAAATTCCTGGTGAATTTACCACTATGGGCTAACTGACCTGACTTCGTGTTCATCCTATCATCCTCCACTGGTGCCCCGCGTGCGTAAACCGTTAGCGCAGGCTGGAGCACCACCATTATCATTCATAAGAAAAAAATATGCTGGGTAGAAACTAGTTTGCTTGTAGGAACTGGCCTGCTCTGATAAATATGGTTACTCAAGTAACTATTATATTTATGTATTTACTTCAGTCATTCTTGCTATTTGACGACCTCGGTGGTCTAGCGGTTTAACACCGCTTTAATTCCGACGGTCGCTGGTTCGATTCCTTGCAAGGTACAAACATCGCCATTTAGTCCCACGGTAAGCAGAGCTTGTGTTATGGATACTAGACAACTGATGAATACTTAGATATTTTTTGTAAATACATACATAATATATACAGAAAACAGCCAGACTGATACAAACAATCATACTCATAAGAACAAATTTTTGTAACGTGTCAGGAATCGAACCCGCGACCGTCGGAAGTAAAGCGGTGTGTTAAACCGCTAGACCACTGAGGCCGTCAAACTATTGCTGGGTAGAAACTAGTTTGCTTGTAGGGACTGGTCTGTTCTGATAACTATAGTTAATCAAGTAGCTATTACATTTATTTATTTCTGTCATGTTGTTATTTGTTATTTGACGACTTTGGTGGTCGGTTTAGCATACCGCTTAAATTCTGATGGTCGCGGATTCGATTCCTTGCACAGTACTAACATTTATATTTATGAGTATGACTATTTATATCAGTTGTCTAGTACCCATAACACAAGCTCTGCTTGCCGTGGGAGTAGATAGAATGACGTTAGATTTTGAAGTACTGACACGAAACTCAGCACTTATTCTTTTCAAGTGAGCTTGTTCTATTTTCAAATACCTACTCATCATTCGAATGAACTTCAAAAAAAGTTTTTTTTTTATCAGTGAACAGAGAATGTTCTGTTTTTAATAATCGACTTTTTTATTTTTTAATACCAGTATAAAGCATAGGACAACGACGAGTTCTGATTAATATATTCAAACGTAAAAATGAGCTGCATTCGTATATCAATTGATCGTATATAAATTGTTCTATTTTCAAATACCTACTCATATTTCGAATAAACTTCAAAAAAAGAATTTATTATTTTTTATCAGAGGACAGGGGATGTTCTGTGTTTTTAATAATCGACTTTATTATTTTTTTAATACCATAAAGCATAGGACACCGACGAGTTCTGATTAATATATTCAAATGTGTAGATGAGCTACATTCTTATATCAATTGTTCTATTTTCAAATACCTACTCGTATTTAGAATAAACTTAAAAAAAATAATTTATTCTTTTTTATAAGAGAACAGAGGATGTTCTTTGTTTTTAATCTACTTTTTTTTTAATATTAGCCTGAGGCAAAGGACGCATACGATTTCTATTATACATTATCTATGCGTACAGATGAGCTAGATGCGCGGGAGTGTCACTGCCTAGTTATTTCTGACGCTGTATGTCTAGGCCGCGGATGTGGGTCGCACCCAATGCCACCGGTTGGAGTATGTTTGTCTTTACACTTGCTAGCACGTCGCAAATTGGAAATCTCTTGAACAATCAGACCATTGTAGGAGGAAACAGTAAACTGAAACTATGTGGTTTTCTCGTCCATTCCAATAGGAGAAAGGGAGATGTCAATATTTTACGATAATATTGAAATAGCATATTCTGGTAGTCACTATTCTCTCTGATTTGAATTTAAAAATCAATCTGTATTTTTTAAACATATACAAACTCATTTAAAAAGAATAAGAGCTGAGTTTCTTGTCAATTGGTCTTAGCTTGAACGCACTCCAAACTGACGGTAGATTTGACATATATAAGTCTGTAATAGACCTACATGAATAAAGATATTTTAATTTATAATTTATAAAATAACTAGCTACTCCCCCAGCTTTGCACGGGTGTACATCTATTATACATACATATATATAACCTTCCTCTTGAATCATTCTATTAGCAAAATATTGTGAATTGAATTCTCTATTTATTAAAAAAAAAACCGCTTCAAAATGCGTTGCGTAGTTTTAAAGATTTAAGCATACATACGGACAGACAGCGACAGCGACTTTGTTTTATACTATGTAATGATAATTTTTCCTCACTATAGAGCTTATCATTTGAATTATTGGTACAGAGTAGCCCTGTCTGACCGCTGGGCGGCAATTTTAAAATTAAACAAAAGTGACATCAATCATCAATGTGATAGAGCCCAAACTTCAAATATAATTCAGTCGTTTGAATAACAAACAGCCTAGCCATACCACGCGGTTTCACCTGCCATTTCATTTAGATGAAATGGCGGTCACATCCCCTCGACTCGACCCACCGAATTGCATTGCCAAACCCGCCCGTGCGAGGGGGGGAGGGGATTGTGAGTAATGTGGGTTGCTAACCCCATTGTTAGCAATGTACCATGTCAGGTTGACCTCCACGTGATTCCCCCTGAAAACCAGTGTTAAATTTCTGGTGAAATTGCCACGGTGGGCTAACTGGCCTGAACTCATGTTCATCTTATCATCCTCCACTGGTGTCCCGTCAGCGTAAACCGTTAGTGCAGGCGGGTGAACCATTTCATTATCATCCATAAAAAAAACCCGCCCGTGCTCCTGTTTCTTTGTAGCTGAACGTTTATTCAGTCTTTTTCTTTTTATTCAACTCCTAACAGTCTTATGAATGATATAGATTATAGAATGGTGTACTCGCCTGCGCTAACGGTTTACGCTTGAGGGCACCAGTGGAGGATGATAAGATGAGCATGAGGTCAGGTCAGTTAGCCCATCGTGGTAAATTCACCATGAATTTATCACGATGGTACCCAGAAACCACGTGGAGGTCAATCTGACATGGTACATTGATAGCAATGTGGTTATTAGTCCACATTACTAACACGTCCCTTCCCTCTGGCTCCTAACAATCATACGTAGTTTTTATTAGGGACTGGTCTGCTCTGATTTGTTTTTTTTATTATTGAGATGTGTGGAGAGCAACACACAAGTTTCTTGCTCATTCTTCTTGTGATGAGTCTGCATTCCGAATGACCGGTAGAATAAAAAAACTGGACTATTTAAAAGTGCTTATATTAAGTTTATTTGAATAAAGATTATTTCTATATCTATTTGGGCTACCCGTCCGCACAGACGTGTGCACTATTCCATTTTTATCAATAAAAAATATATGTATATTTATAGATATCGAAGTGTTTGAATAAAAAAAACTAAAAATACATTTAATCTGTTATACAATACTAAAAATAGAATGCAAGTACTAACAAGACTCCGGCTCCTAACAATCGTACGTAGTTTTTATTAGAGACTGGTCTATTCTGATTTTTTTTTATTATTGAAAGGTTTGGGCTACTCGTCCCGCACAGACGTGTGCACTATTCCATTTTTGAAATAAAAAATATATATTTATAGGTATCGAAGTATGTTTGCATAAAAAAATAGGACAATAGGTAGATTTAGTTTGTTAATAAAAAAAATTAATTTGTTATACAATACTAAAAATAGAATGCACATGAACTCATTTTTGACCCTTATTACTCCATAAAGGGATTTGAAGCCGCGATTCAAGATAAGAGCCGTGCAGAGCGCTCAATTAGAGATGTGCTACCTCGTAATAAACATGACTCGAGTTGAAATTCAGGTAACTCGAGTTGACTCGAGTTACCTGGAATAAAAATATTTTTTTTATTATTTCGAACAAATCTAATGTTTTTGGGTGCAGCTAGCCTTGAAAGCTTTACCGAACTAAAGGAGGCCAGTAGAAATGGCACTTTAAATCCGCAGAAGAACTTATAGAACGCATAATCATTTTAATGATAACATAATCGGACGAATATGCGAAAAACAATGAGAACAACCTCAAATCAATACTGAAATATTTGTGACGAGTGAAAATTGTATGATATGAAAACAGAAAATTTCATGTCATTGTCGGTTGGATGACAGAATCACGTTCTCGCTCTTTTACTTGATTCATTCATTTACAAGTTGAATTCATCCAACTCGAGTTGCCAGAATTCAACTCGAGTTAACTCGAGTTGACACATCTGTACGCTCACTGGCACAAGATCACGGTGCCCCAAAAATAATGAATATGACATCATCGCGTAACAGTTGACTCTTTCTAACTAGACGCGGCGCAAGTCATCAGCTGAATATGCAGTAATATTAAAAATGGACGTGCCATTCGATGATAAGAAAATAATAATAATCTTGTCCCAAGCTAAGCAGATCTTGAGATATTTATTTATACTATGGTGGCAAAAAAGCATACGCGATATTTATTTATACTATGGTGGCAAAGCAAGCATACGGCCTGATGGTTACCGTAGCCTATGCACGCCTGGAACATCAGGGGTGACACGCGCGCGTTGCCGACTCTTCAGAAACCTTAATACACCATTCTTGAAAAACCCCATGCTATAGTCTCGTGAGAAAACCTCGGCGATATTCAAAAAGGCATACCATCAGAGTCTAAGAAAATAATAATAATGATCCAGTACAATGCACACAGCGCCATCTAGTCCCAAGCTCAGAAGAGCTTGTGTTACCCATAACACAAGTTCTGTTTAGCTTGGGACTATAATGTATTTATTATTATTTTAATATATGTTTAATGTATAATTTTAATCTCTATAGATAAAGTGCAGAATGCCAATATTTTATTAAAATTACATCTCTATATAAACTGAAAGTGAATGAAATTTTAAACTCCTATATTCTCGCAATTTTCGTAAAAAGAGGTTTTACTCATCATATATTATCAAATTGCATCAAAATATTGCAAAAGTCTTTATTCATGTAGCTCGAGCTACATACTATACATAGCTCTATTACATCGACAGCCTCGGTGGTCTAGTGATTTAGCACACCGCTTTACTATTTGATTCTATTTGATTTTGGGTTCGATTTCTCGCACGGTACAAACATTTGTATTCATGAGTATGATTGTTTGTATAGGTCTGGGTGTTTTCTATGTATATTATGTATTTATTTACAAAAAAATGTTTCCTGTATTTATATCAGTTGTCTAGTACCCATAACACAAGCTCTGCTTAGCTTGGGACTAGATGGCGCTGTGTGAATTGTCCTGAAATATTATTATTACACTCTTATGCCATGTCAAAATCTACCGTCAGTTGGCAGTGCACCACCCCACCACCAGCATATGCTATTGCAACTTTGTCAAACGGAAATAGTCTATCTAAATAGTGGCCATAACCAAAACAGACCAGTCCCAAGCAGCACCCGTTCACAAGTATAACGGATATATTAATATACTAGCTTTATTCGCGACGTCGTCCGCGTGGAATTGTAACTTTATTATTCTAAAATATAAGATTTTTAAGTTAAAAGTATCCTAAGTTACTCCTTATTACATCAGCTACCTACCAATAAGTTCTGTCAAAATCGGTCCACCCATTTCAGAGATTTGCCGGAACAAACAGACAGACAGACACTGAGAGCAGTTAAAGAGTGGAACTCTCTACCAGCGTCTATTTTTCCTGCTTCTTACAACATTGGGTCTTTCAAGTCAAAGTGTGAATAGGCATTATTTGAGCTTGCGTGTAACAGCTTAGACTATATAATAACAGCTAAAAAAAATGTTATTTTGGTGTACGTACTGTATTTATATTCATATGCATCTAGTAAAAAACGATTCTTTCAATATTACAAACAGACATTCCATTTTATTTATATGTATAGATAAAATTCGCGTAGGTTCAATTTTACTGAACCCGCCTATCCCTTGTACCACAGTCGAAGAGCACGTCAGCTGATTCGTACGAACAGTCGCCTGCTTCAAATAGGACAATGTTTAGTTATGTACATTACGTTACAATTGCTTCATAGCATGCGCATAATATGTCATTTTAAAAGAAATGGAGAGAACATAGTACTACATTAGTTTTCATTTGCAAGTCAGGTCTATACGTTAACATAATGATGCACGTCTGAGAGGATCGTTTTAGAAATATAAAAATGTCAAACAATATGAGAGATGATGTAATAACCCTATTACTCATAGTACTTGCTAGCTCACTACTGTATCTTCTTTCGTTTCAACGGCAACTAAATACATATATTTAAATATATTTTCCCCAGAACGCCGCGAGGACCCTTGCGCATTCCGTCGTATTATGTAGGTCTTCCTTTGTGTAGGGCACAAAGGACAAGTCAATAAGTGTGTTATGGTCTGGGATGGCGCTCCGCAGTCATAAGCCTCCCTTGAAGCGGCACCCCACTTAACCGAGTTGTACCTGCAGCGGCATATCTGTGTGTATGTGAACTTAGAATTGATTTTTTTTCTAATTTCTATGTAATTTAGGGACTTTAAAAACTAAAAGTAGATGGCAGTTTCACTGTACCCTAAAACTTATAAACTACATCACTTCACCAGCAAGCAAATTGCTTTGTATGGCGCCCACATCAGAATAGAGAATATCTACCGCTGATTCGGAAATCACAAGAACGAGCAACTTGCGTATTGCTCTTTCAAATAATTGTTGTAGTAGTTGTATATCTGTTTAATGTTTATATTTATTTATGTTATTTCATTTTTTCTTTTATTACATATAAAAGAAAGAAAAAATGGGTTTGTATTTTTAGTGCTAATTTTATTTTAATTATTATCATTAATATTTTAAATAGTGCCATCTCTCTCCCCTTTTTTATATATATTTATTTTTCTCGTTTTGGTGCCACTGAAAACCAGCTGTATGTTCACATAGGATATACAATAAAGCTGAGTGGAGCCATTTCTGTGCTTGTGGAAGGAAAAAAATGATTCTTTTATGTTTATTTAAATGTAGATAACATGTCAAATTATGTTCAATTATACGTATAATTAGTAAAAATCACGGGATCTTACCATGTTTTATATGTAAACTGATCACGGTTTACCCGTGATCATGGCGGTTGAAACACTGCCGAAATATCGGGAACTCAATAAATATAAAACGTGGTAAGATCTCGTGATTTTTACTAATTATACATATAAATACTGACCGCGTCACATTTAAACAGTATATAAGTTTAATTATATAGAGATTTTATTTACTTTTTTGTTTGATTTTTTATATATTGTAACATTGTTGAAAAGCACTGTATAAATATTTTTTCTTTCTTTCTTGTACCTTTACATTTTTAAGTTGAAATGTGTGAATAAAAACTAGCAATTACCTAATTATTTTTAATAATTATGTTATCACATTGGATATGGAAATGTTTTTTGTTAATACAAATTAAAAATAATGAAATTAACATTATACCATGCTCACACAAGTTGTTAGATCTGGCGAAGCTGATAAGCCGCTTTATGAGTTAGAAATATTAGACGAATTCACAATAGCTGACGAAGATTTTTTTTATACAATTATGGTGACAATTAAGCATACGGCCTATCTGATGGTAAACTGTTACCGTAGCCTATCGACGCCTGTAACACCAGGGGTGTACCGTCCATGTTACCGACCCTTAAGAAACCTTAATATACTCTTGAAAAAACCCGTGCTGTAGTGTCGTAAGAAAACCTTGGTAAAGTTCATTCCACACTGTAAGTGTACGCGGGAGGAAACCGTACTGGCGAATAAAAAAATTGAAGATTAAAAATATATAGAACTGCGTTCAAAACAGTCTTTGTGTCAATAACTGACATATGTAAAGTCAGGTTTAATATAAATTAGAAAATATTTGATGTAAAATAAAAGAAAATGATTTAGAAAGAACAAGAATAAAATGGATAACGAAGTACCAACATATTAGATAGCCTTGTTCCATAAGTCTTTCAAAAACACGAATGAATTAGAAAAATGAGTAAAAATTCTGAGCAAAATATGATATTTGTATGTTCTTAATTCATAAATATAAATTATAAATTTAGTTTTTTGTATGTCATTTTAATGGTACAATAAAGTTTTATAAAGAAATATTGTTGTAACGTTAGTAACCTTTATTATTTCAATAAAGTTATCCGGCTCCGCATGGACTAAAAAATTATATGAAAAAGATACGTGTTTTATTTTTTAAATGTAATATGAATTTAACAGACTGCAAAGGTTTTTTTTTTAGTAGACGATATATTAGTCTAATTTAATGCGCTTACTTCACAAGTTATTATGAACTGACCAACCCTGCTTGGTTCTTTTGCATGTTTGTCCATTATCCATAGCACTCGTAACTTTAAGAAAATTTAAATACTTATATTAAAGCTATCAATAATATTCTTACAAGTCTATTAAGATTGTATACTGTAAAAAATCGAGGATTTGATTTAAATGCAAGTACATTTCTTTATATCAGGCAAACCTTAATTTTAAAAATGTCTCTTTAAATAATTTATATTCTAACATAGTACGCCTTTAAAACAAAAGTCCGTCAGATATGAATACCTTTTGAATACGAAGATCAGCGTCAGTATTAGAAGCCATGTGCCATATCGCAGAAGCCTCACACCATCACTCTACCACTCAGTCAACTGACCTTGATATCCAACTCAAAGTAGACCGATAGGGGGGAGGATCGTACCCTGACGTGGGGGGGCAGCGGCACGGGGGCCCTCGCTGGAGGCGGCGGCGTTCCCGCGGGGATCGCTCGGCCTCTCTCGCGGAGGGCAGGATGCGGACCAGCGCCTCGGATGGGTGATCGCTCTTGCTTTAGTGCTGTAAAAGTATACATTGTAAATATAACTTTATTATAACGTATTAAGGTAGTGTCTCAATGCTTACGTGCGGTTCGATACATTCTTACTTTGATGGAAAGTAAAGTATGTACATATAAAGAACCATAGATATCACAATATTCGTTATGGATCCTGTGGAACCTGTGGAATGATATGCCTGCGTACTCTGTAATGTTACTGCCATACCTCACCCATAACCAGGAACAGAGTTGGCTAAACAAACTGCTAAGCGACTATAATATAAGATTGAGTCTAGACTGAGGTATTCATGCAAACGACTTTATAAATGGTACTACTTAAGTAACTCCAACAGGGCGGTCCACACCGGCGCCTCCGGTCGCCCCTCCGATCGATTCCCCGTTCAAATCAAACGGGGATCGAAATTACAACGGCCTGTGCTGAGATTCGAACTCCTAGTCTCAAACTAAATTTGTATCCGGCAAGATCAGGCAATCATAGCCCGAAGAATTGCGACTCTGAAGTGGTAATGGGCAGGGCACATAGCTCGTAGGACAGATGGCCGTTGGGGTAAAGTCCTCGAGTGGCGACCACGGACCGGAAGACGCAGCGTGGGCCTTCCAGCAAGGTGGACCGACGATCTGGTCAAGATCGCTGGAAGGCATTGGATGCGAGCAGCGCAGGACCGATAGTCGTGGAGATCTTTGGGGTAGGCCTATGTCTAGCAGTGGACGTCTTCCGGGCTGCGATGAAGATCAGGCAATTGACGGCCTGGGCCGAGGTTAGGTGCCCTCAGACTAAAGTCGTATCCGTCAGGCGGGAGTTGGCCTTCAGCCGCTCCATAAGTCCTTCCGCGGGTTTGGAGTGTCATCTGCACTCGCCCTCTATCGTCCGGTGAAGCTGTATATGCCAGCTGCGGCTAATAACATTAGAATAGTTCGTAAATATAAAAAAATAATAACTTCACTACTACTTTTAATATTAATAACCAAACGTATGCATTGAGACGCTACCTTAAACACTTAGTTCCATGAAGATTATTTCAATAGCAAACCATGCAATTTTTATTAATAACATGTGACATAATTAACATTAAATTAATTAATAATTATGGGGGGAAGGGGATTGTTAGTAATGAGGACTCATGACCCCATTACTAGCAATGTACCATGAACCTCCACGCGGTTCCCCCTGGAAACCATCGTAATAAATTCATGGTGAATTTGTCACGATGAGCTAACTGACCTGACCTCATGTTCATCTTATCATCCTCCACTGGTGACAGCGTAAACCGTTAGCGCAGGCGGGTGCATCATTCCATTATCATGCATAAAAAATACGGTATCTGTTATATCTTCCTATATATTCATCTATATAATCAACATGGAAGATTGCAGCATGACAGATAAATAAAAAAAAATCTTAAGTTTTTTTTTATTAATTATTATTATTATCCTGTATGTGAATTCCTAAGATTTTTTGTTTTATTGCATGGTATTGTTTATTTTTGTTGAAAGGTACACATTCCATTATCAACCATAAAAAAAAATTATTAATACTTTCAAAAACACATCAATCAACACTTATTAAATAGGTGTTAATAAAAATTTGTGCTAAATAATATAAAACAAATTAGTTATACACGTTTCTTTTAACTCTCAACAAAATAACATACTTCATGCGTTTCACTGTAATTTAAATATATACACGTCATGGAAAAATTAAAACACTTTTTGAAAGAGAGATAAGACCTTCTTGATGGAGATATTCAGTGGATTATATACAACAGCAAATATAACTTATTCTCGATCTGATACAGTTTACATACACGTTTACACGTTACATATCAACTGTTATTTAGCACCATGATTACTTATTTTATACCCAATTTACAGTGATGAGAGAGTGTAAACACGAGTGGAAACACTTCCCATGCCATTGACGCTGCCACTCGCGCTGCCCGGCGCTCACTCAATTGTCGGTTGTTCGTGCGCGAGTCAAAGGACTGGCAGCGCGAGTGGCTGCGTGTTCTTACATTCAGCTCTCTCGCTCAGTAGTCGCAGTGTTTCCGGCAGCGCGAGTGGCAGGGGAAGCGGCTGAATGTAAACGTAGCATTGAATGTGATGGATTAGATTTTTTTAAAATCAATGTGCTTAATATTTCTTAGCATTCTATGGTTTGACCGTGCGAGTGTTTAGGTCCATTGCGTGTCAGAGAGGGAAACTCCGTGCAGTTACCAGGAATTGTGACCCGGGTGTAGGTTTAAGGGAGCACCTTACCGACGTATGTTGATGTAAGGGGCTCCCTTAAACTACTCACCTTCAACCCTCGATTTTTCTCTAAAATTTTCATGTTCAATCTAGACACGCGGCAGCGTGTCAAGCCGAGTTTCAAGTAAACTGGCCTGCAGCACCGTGTGTATATTTACACGAACCATTTGGAGCCACTTTTGACCCCCTCATAACTCAAAAACTCTATCACACAAACCTGTCAAATTTGGTTCATATATTGAGACCTGCGAGATAAATATGTGTTCCAAATTTCATAAACATATCTCAAACGGTTATTTAGATATTAATGTCCAAAAATCGTCATTTTTATCACTGATCAACTATAGATCAAAATTATAACCCACTTCCAGATGACCTAGGAAGTTCAAATTTGGCATGCAGATAGGTAATTAGGTGAATATAAAGGAAAAAATCTGAAACTGGTAAATTGTTATCATTTTACTACAATTTTTCACTTTAATTGATTATATTTCAACTTATACTGGACGAATACTAAAATTCTATGAAAACGTCGATAGCCACCAATTGACATTGATCCCTGGCGAAAAATCTCATCTTGTACTGGACTGAAACTAATATTGTATGAAAACGTCGATCATTACCAATTTACGTTGACCCCTTCACATCAGTGTCGATAACTAGCAAACTTCAAATATTGCATTGAGCGGTAAACACTAGTTGCTATAATTTAGATTCTGTCTAAAATATACTCGTACTTATAACTAGGAGTATAGTCGAATTTCGTATTTATTATGTTATTAACTGAGATTTGGTATTAATTATAATTTCAATATTTAGCGCACATGGATAGTGTAAAATCATTATTTTTATAAATAATTATTAAATAATAGACATTTCGGTATAGGGCGCCGCGGCGACGTGTGGGAGCGGTGCGATAAAACGTTGACGCGAACCTGTCCGAGCGAATGGCAGCCGCCCTCATATGTCTCAATGTTTTGTTTCTCGATATCTAACCTATAAGGTTGCGATTTATGCTACGAAATTTATAGCTTTCTTAAATTATACTTATATATTTGTGGTTATATTATTATTACATTATTTTAGTAAATACGTATGGTATAGACAATAGTTTAAACCAAAAATTAATAACAATTTTAGTATAGTTATAAGTAGGAATGTATAGTTAACTCGAGAATGAGAACTCATTGGTAACAAATTGTTTTCTTGAGAATTCAATATATAACAGTCAATTTGTTACATAATCGTCTTTACGAACTATAACGTGTCAATACGAAGTTTCAGATATTAAATAATGTATATGTTGAAAGAGAACAATTCCGTATTTGCTTAACATATGCTATTACTATCCACAAATCACAAGGCCTTAGTTTTGGCAGTCCTCTTCTTAACATAGGCTCCTCCATATTTAATAAAGGGCAGGTTTACGTTGGACTCTCCAGAGTTAAAACCTTAGATGGGGTACGTCTTAACAATTTAGATCCAAGTCACGAGAGCTCTATTGTAGAGTACAACCATCTGTGGACGTTATACCGCCCCGATTTGCCCAAAAATTCCTGATACTGAATTAGCTTTGGACTTCAACATTTGAAAGTTACAAGAAAATATAGAAAATAACACAAAAAAAAGACAATTATACCCCGTAAATATACGAAAATACAGTAATTTATCAAAAATAATTTGGTATTAATTTAGTTATAAATATGTACCTAGTATAATTTATGTACAAAAAGTAATGATATCCCATCAAAAACATAAATGTGAAATGATAGCCGAGTTTAATATTATGATATATGCCTTGATTGTTGACTTCTACGACAAAAGAGATGAGATCTAAATGGGTGCCAAGTTCAATGGTCTGTCCTGAAATGTATTTATAACAATATAAAATATCATTTCTTCTTATAACTTAGGATAATATACTGTAGCCTAAGGTCTAACTTGGCTAGTTTTCATATACGAAATATACTGTAGCCTTCGCAAGTTCTAAACATGTTACTTGTAGGTTCCTATTTTAATATTAATAGTAACTAGCAATCGAAAGTAATAATTGGTATATGAGAACTGGCCAAGTTAGACCTTAGGCTACAGTATATTATCCTAAGTTATAAGAAGAAATGATATTTTATATTGTTATAAATACATTTCAGGACAGACCATTGAACTTGGCACCCATTTAGATCTCATCTCTTTTGTCGTAGAAGTCAACAATCAAGGCATATATCATAATATTAAACTCGGCTATCATTTCACATTTATGTTTTTGATGGGATATACATTACTCATATTGTTTCAAAAGATTTACAGAATTCCAATTCAAAAGGTAGATTTACCACAGCTTAAAAAAAAGTTATCGAAGTTTGGAATGCTGGAGTGGCAACCACTAAACGGTCACCCATCCATGAAATGGCGTATCCTAATATTGCTTAACCTCATTGATTACCGAGTGACGAATGCAAGTGAGCCGCATGCGCTACGGTAATGACATATGATGTCAAAAAAGAAAGTTATTTACATACAATGAGTGTGCAAATACGAGACCAAGCCTCGAACTCGTTTACCGAAGGCGTGATCTTGTAGTCTAGTCGGTTTCACTGGTCTGTACGATATCTATATCTAACAGAATTATGTATACACACATATATAATCTCACTACTCACTAATCCGAGTCGGGGTAGCTAAAAAGTTTGTTTTATAAATACAAAACTACCCATACAAATATTATAAATGTGAAAGTCTGTCTGTCTTTTGCCTTTTCACGACTAAACGACTGAAACAAATTTAAAGAAATTTATCGTAAAGATAGTTTGTAGGTATACGGGGACGCTCCTAAACTATTTATTACCTAAAAAAAAAAGTAGACGATGTCGCTGGTAACAGCTAGACATCCATATAAAACCTGCTCTATACAATACATGTTTCAAAATATATGAACCATATACATATAAAAAGTATTATCATTCAAATCTTAAAATTAAAAGTGATCTTGTCGACAACGCGGCAACTTACCGACCTGAGCCGCTATATTTTCCTATACAATTAAAAAAAAAATACTACATATTTAAAAAAAGAAGTATGAATAAAAGTTCGTGGAATTGTAAATCTAAATTCAAAATTTAAAAACGGAACTCGTTACGACATTACCCAGAACTCGGCGGATTGATTCTCATTTAAACATTCGTTTCACCTTTGTACCTTATTACGGCACGTTTTCTAATAATTTCAGCCAGTATCATGTGATTTACTTTTGACGTATTTTGGATAATCTATACTTCATTATTATTACATAGTATAAAATAAAGTCGCTGTCGCTGTCTGTCCCTATGTATGCTTAAATCTTTAAAACTACGCAACGGATTTTGAAGCGTTTTTTTTTAATACATAGTGATTCAAGAGGAAGGTATATATATATATATATATTATACATGTACCGGGGCGAGTAGCTAGTGTACTATAAAACAAAGTTGCTGTCGGTGTTTAACCTATCTATCTATCCCTAATCTATGTATGCTTAAATATTTAAAACTACGCAACGGATTTTGAGACGGTGTTTTTTAATAGATAGTGATTCTGGAGGAAGGTTTATATGTATAATACATGTACACTCGTGCGAAGTCGGGGCGAGGAGCTAGTACTATTATAAACGCGAAAATATAGTTTGTAAGTATGGACGTTTTTTATTCTTTCACGCAAAAACTACTGAACGGATTTTAATGAAACTTTACAGTAATATAGCTTATGCATCAGAATAACATAGCCTATATTTTATATTGAAATTTAACGCAGATGAAACCGCAGTCAGTACATATACATACATGTATATATACGCGCGGATGGTAACAGATAATTAAATAGATTAAAACACATGCATGCAGTGAACAATACCCGAGGTTGTTGTGAATGGTCACTTCCTAATTCACATTCCAGGGTTCGCTGATGACTCAGCATTTGATTGATATGTCTAGTTGTGAAATAGTTTTAGTTATACACAGAATATAGACTGCCCCGCTCAACTGCTCCTATACCTATCTGTCAACCAAAGAATGGAGAAATTGAACAAGGGACCATAAATAAAGAATAAATAATAATAATAATAATAATAATCTCAGGACAATTCACACAGCGCCATCTAGACCCAAGTTAAGCTAGCTAAAGCTTCTGTTATGGGTCCTAGACAACTGATACAAATATATAGATAATTTTTTTTGTGAAGCTGTAAAGGCCAGCTACGGCCAACAGCATTAGAGTAGTCCGAAAAAAAAAGCCTAACTAACCACCACGCATGACTTACACTTATGGAATAAACACCCTATTTGTCAATTGTTAGATACGGCATCTAATTTATTTTAAAAAGCCATATGTGGCCAAGGACTCGATATGGCAGTTCACAGGCCATTTCTGTACTATCAGTGTTGCCAACTAATATAAAACATTTTTGATCGTAATGAAACAGTAGACAAGGTGAAAAGGAATTGTTAGTAATGTGGATTGATGATTTTATTGCTAGCAATGTACCACGTCAGGTTGACCTCAAAGGTACCCCCTTGAAACCATCGTGAAAATTCACCATGAATTTACCACGATAAGCTATCTGACCTGACCTCATACTTATCATCCTCCACTGGTGCCCCGCCAGCGTAAACCGTTAGCGTAGTGGTGCACCATTCCATTACCAACCATAAAAAAACTATCTATTAAAAAACCGTTTCAAAATCCGTTGCGTAGTTTTAAAGATATAAGCATATATAGGGACAGACAGCGACAGCGACTTTATTTTATACTATGTAATGATGAATTAGCATTGAAAAGTGCAACTCTAAATTTCCGTATAAAGTATGAACTCTAATTTTTTAATATCGATTTTGATTTATATGGCAAAAGAACTTTTGCGGGGTCAGCAAGTATAATAAATAAATAAACATTACTATTATCAAATGACAGAAAAAGGTATATATTTCTTATACCATATCTCCTGCCATTCATTATCGTATTATCGTATTTTTATTAGAATTAGGATATACATTAGTGTTGTTTATGATAATTTGATAATCATTTTAATATATTTATAACAGTATTAAACTATTAAATACTTACAGATAGTCGATTGTGCCAGTACATCGACAATTTCGATTGTAAAGATATATCCCGTATGGTCTAGTGGCTAGGATACCTGGCTTTCACCCAGGAGGCTCGGGTTCGATTCCCGGTACGGGAAAATTTTTTGGTACCATCTTTTTGTAAGAAAAAAAAACGTTTGGAAAAATTCATCTGTTATAAACCATACTTAACAATAGCAATTGATGTCAATACCTCGACAATTTCGAATATAAAAATATATCCCGTATGGTCTAGTGGCTAGGATACCTGGCTTTCACCCAGGAGGCTCGGGTTCGATTCCCGGTACGGGAATGAATTTTTGTTACATTTTTTTTATAAATATTAATAATTTAACTGAAAAGATGGCAACACCGTGCACTATTAATGTTACTAAGTTGTATAAACAAAACGAAACAATATTCAGAGCCGCTAAACACATGTGTAACCGTTTAGCGTTGAGTGAACAATTTACAATTTCAATGAATGGGCTTGTCAGTTTTAAACGAGTTGTGGTTTAGCAGTTAAACTACCGCTTCATCCACCAACGGTCGCTGGTTCGATCCGTCAGTTTCAGTGCTTAGTGGTGCGCGGTTAAACACAATAGTCTCGCTATTAATGTTCGCTGTTTTGATCCTACACAATATAAAAGGTTTTTATGAGCGTCCGATTTTTTTTACCACCGCAAACAAGCATACGGCACAGCTGAAGGTAAACGGTTACCGTAGCCTATGGACGCTTGAAATGTATACGTTACCGATCCTTAATATACCCTTCTTTGAAAAACCCCATGATGTTGTATCGTGAGAAAATATTCATCTATGCATATAAATAAAATTAGAGTGTCTGTTTGTAATATTGAAATAATCGTTTTTTACTACATGCATATGAATATAAATGCGGTACATACACCAAAATAATATTTTTTACAATTTTTATCTGTCTGTCTGTTTGGTCCGGCAAACTCTCAAATGGGTTGACCGATTTACGGGACTTTCATTGGCAGGTAGCTGTAATATGGATGTAATAAGGAGTAACTTAGGCTACTTTTATTTTAGAAAAAATTTTTTAATTTAGACAAATAAATGAAATAACAAAATTTATATACTGCAACGGTTAAAATTGATTTTAATTGTTACAAATAAACGCGTTGCCGTTTACAAAACGCTACCGCCTTCCACTTGGGCTGATGTGACATAAACAAATCAATTATCTATATATCTCTCTATCTAATTAAACTTTTGTTCTTTGCGGGGGTTCTTTGTTTCTTTTTTTTGAAAAAAAATGACAATTATGTAATAAATAAAATTAATTTCTGATGCACGAAATAGAAGCAGAAATATGTTATTATAATTATTATTAAAATAAACTTATTTAGGTAAGTATTTTGTATAATTTGTTAATAATTAAATTTATTTTCTTCTACCACTCCTATACCTACACAAAAACGAGCATCGAACTTGCGTATAGCTCTTTACAATAAATGTTATTCAACAATAAATTTTCAGTTCTTCAGAAATCGCTGCCGCCTGTCACTTAGGTCGTGTGACCTTAACGAGGTGACGAGGTGGCGTTAAAACTTTTGTTCTTGGCGGGGCTACTTAGAAACGGGTCTTACTTGAAACGCTGCATTGTGAAAGCTAATGTGTCTATTTGTATTGAAGCCTACAGAGCATACAGCTAACATGGCATCATACTGTATTTACATGTATTTGTATATACAGTATGATGCCATGTTGGTTGGTTTGTGAATTGCTGTACCCGTGGTTTCACCTGCATTAATTTCAATATAAAATATAGCCTGTGTTATTCTGATGTATAAGGAATATTACTGGTACAGGTATAATACTTATTTATTAAAATTTTATCAAAATCCGTTCAGTAGTTTTTGCATGAAAGAGTAACAAACATACTCACAACTAACAATAACAATTCCTAAACTCATTGTAAAGAAGTTTAGAGTTAAGAAAGCTATAGTATTAATATTTTTGCAAAACATCTCTACATATAACAAAATCGTGACGACGGAACAACTGTCTGTTTGTCCATTTACTATTGGCGAAGATTATTAATTGGTATAGGACAATTTGATATGACAAGTAACATGTAAAATTACACCGTTAATCTTCCTAAAATAAATAAAAAAATATATATATATGACCAGTTAAACAGAGAAATTAGAATAAAATTACAGAATATGTTATTATTAATAATGCATCAATATATAGACTAAAGAAAACTAACAAAAAAAAAACTAAAAAATACCCCCAAAGCGACAAAATAATTAATTTTTTACAATTGTGTAAATTAGTTAACTAACAAACTCATAGATGGCGCTATATGGACGCTTTTTCTATTATAGGCGTTTGGTTTGTCACAAATACATATAGACGAAGTCTCGGGAATTACTAGTCAAAAATAAGATAATATAGACGTCGCCAAATTTTGGTACGAACAGTCATAAACACATCGTAGCCCGGCTGGATATGTCATGTCAACAAAGTTATTTGCGCAAGCGCATAATAATATTATAGATCACTCCTGTACAGCAAAACAGGTTTAAAATAGTGTTGGTACATTACATAAAAATAGTGTTGTGATATATTCCATCAACAAGTTCATTTTAAGCAGGTGTAATACATAGCTTGCGTTACCGGGTATTCTCACATCGGTTGCTTAACTTTCTGCCATTATATATATGTATATACTATCTGACCCCTATTTTTTATTTAAGTATAACAAAATCAATACAAATAGATATACAACTAAGAGAACACAAACATATTTTTAGCGTTACACAGACAAAAGTCTTTTTAAACATATAAGCTGACCCCTATTACTCGACTTTTATCACTATATTTCGGCCTATTTACAAAAAAAAAATTAAATTATAGCCTATATGTTATACTGATATATAAGCTATATTGCTGTAAAGTTACATCAAAACCCGTTCTGTAGTTTTTCCGTGAAAGAGTAACAAACATCCATCCATACTCTCAAACATCGCGTTTATAATATATATATGTAAATTAGAAAGTACATTTTTAATTTGATTTTGTGTTTAATTAACTAATTGGCCTTTCATACAATAATTTCAAGTTGAACTCCAAGCTTTTTAAAACTAAGTAGATTTTAATGTAACTAGCATACTTCAATAACTGTAGTCCTAACTTATAGTTCTATATTCCTAAGTTTTCTATCTATATTTTTAAGAGAATAGTGACTCCTTTGCTATCAATTAACCAAGTAAGGTCCACCTCCACGCAGTCTCCTTGGAAACCAAAGTCTAATTCCTAGTATATTCGTCACGATATGCTAATTGACCTGGCCTCATTCTCATCTTGCCATACTTTACTACCCCGCTAGCGTATACCGATAGTGCAAGTAGATGCACTATACCATTATCATAACGAAAAAAATCTATATTCTTAACTTTGATTTTTCACGAGATTATAATTAGCTAAGGTCTAAATAAATTCCAGGTTAATCAAAGCAGCAATTCCTTCAAAACCATGCGTGTTAGTCAACTTTCAACGGCACTAACTATCTTGGAGTGTCCACGAGTTCAGCGCCGTGTGAGTGCTCACGCTCCACGCTGGCACCCCAAAATGTTCTTTCAAACAGGAACTGTTGCTGCTCTTCAACGTTTCCAGCAGCATTTTCGTCGTCTTCCCAACGTTCTCGTTCCTTTTGAGGAACGCTACGATGTCCACGCCGCACGTTTCGTTTACGGACTTCCTGCACTCGGCGGCGTCGTGGGGTGACAGCTTCCCGTCTTTGGATATCACTGAGCTGCATACCTCGTTGATGAGTTCCAGGACGGCCATGTGGGCCTCGAATATCACGTCACAGCATCCTGTTGGGGAACTACATTGATCGGTATTGGATGATTGTAAAGGTGTTTTCATGTGCAAATGGTGTAAAGTTATGGAATTTGGTTAAACTCCAAAAACGTAAGTTACAATTCCAGTAAGTTTTGTAAGTACTTAAAAGTAAAGGTAGAGAACGAATGAAGAGAAGTGAAGATAATAATGTGATGTATTAGAAACGTAAGGAAATTGTACTACTGGCGTTGTTCTAAAAGTAATACGAGTTATGGTTTCTTTTTGGCAAAATATATAAGGTATTTTTTATGTTAATATTATCGTAGAATTTTGTATAGTTCTATTGACTATTGGTTTAACAGAATTTGAAATAATTCAATAAACCGTTGTATATACGTAAATAGCGATTTGGTTTACTAGTACCCTTAGGACCCCATGTGGTTGTAGCCCACTCATAAACGAAATATCTTCTTTGGAAGTAAAAAGCGGAAGTGATTGAAGGAGAGAAAAACCATCGCTCCTAAGAACCTCCTTCAATTGTTGTCTCTGACGGGCCTAGGCAGCGAACTCTAAAAAATGAGCGAACACAATAGATTTGTGCAAGTCTCAGTGCTACAGATCTCTTTAGCACCAAGAAAGAGTGCAAAACTTTTAATAAAAAAAATAATTGAAAATTAAGATACTGAATATCAGTAAAAGGAGAGGTAGGTATGACTGCTGAGAGGCCAATTGAAGAGGCAAATAAACTATTGCTGGAAAACATACACACTAGTGTTTTAATTAAAGGCAAAACTAAGTTTTGGTTGGGTCCTTTCAACAAAGAACGCAGGGTTTTTGAGGGTGACGCAGTGAATCGTGTCATAACGCGTATTCAAGGCGTTTGTGGCCCAAGTCGTCACCAACATGCTGACCACCTTCATGAAGGAGGACTACTGGCCGAAGGGAGTGGTGTATCTGCGCTACCGTGGCCGATTGCCGTCTTAAGTGCCGTGATCACACAGACAATTTATATATATATATACTTTATATTAATTTTAATATCATTCATATGTATTTTAGTCTGTAAAGGCCATTAGTAGTCTGAATTACATAAATAAATAAATAAAGACTCCTGCTAGTCTGTTATAATAACCAAATATGATTATTGTTCCATTCTCTACATGGATATGCATGGAAACACTAATGAATTGCAATGTAATAAATTTTAGTACATTTCTAATACACTTTACAATCTCCGTAAAGCATTGTCTCTGAAGCAACTAAATTGGCTACATAATAACATTGGATATAGATTTGGAAGATTTCCAGCCAAAGTAGGGTGAGATAATATATCAATTTAAGATTAAGAACTTCACTTGTAAAGTATATGGTACCACAGAGGATGTATATCATTTGCTGATGGAGTGTGTCAGGAAAGAGAGTAGGTATACGACGTAGAATAACGTCAGACCATAAAACAAATATATTCGATGTTGGTGTGAAAGTGTTTTAGCCGATCCTTCAGATACTGTAGAGCAGGACATTGTCGACTATATACGGACCAGGAGTAAGCTGATATTGATGGTGACGGAACTTAAATCGAGTTATAAAGCGAGTTTCAAGGCAAACATGCTGACCACCTTCATGAAGGAGGACTACTGGCCGAAGGGGGTGGTGTATCGGCGCTAACGTGGCAGATTACCGTCGTCCGTGCCGTGGCCACAAAGAGAATTTCAATATAGTAGTATGATATTTACCCACATGTCTATAAGGTATTTATAATATGGACCCAGTAGCCTGAACTAAATAAATAAAGGAATGCTCACTGGTGAAATGAAGTAGTTATTAATTTTAGGGTACAAAGGGACTGCCATGTAGTTTTAGTTTGTACAAAAGACTATTACAAAATAATATTTGTAACTATGGTACTATTTGATAGTATAATACCCTGAACTAGGAGCACTGATGACTATTCTACGGAACCAAGTTTGAGAATCCCATGAATTATGAGCTTGGAATGAAGAATGACAGAGATATAGGTGGTGATTACAACTTACCATCAGGTGGGTAATCAGTTTGTCTACCATTTCAGTTATATATAAAAAAGATTGCCAAATTTTTATGCTTTTTCATAAGCAAATGTAATGATATTGTCATAGACACTTGATAAAATATTTAACAAAATTTACTAGTTACATTATTAAAGAAAGTTATCAGAATATAATATACAGCACCCGAATGAAATTGTCAAGTCTTACTGAGCTAATTGAAATAAGCCACAGTTACAAAATTACACTGTGTCTCTCAAACCATGTTGGCAAAATCACCGATCAAAATTGGTGGCAGCTATTTAAAATAAAGAAGAAGTTGTCAGAAATACAATCAAACAAGTTAATAAACTATTATGGATATAAAAAAATGGATTCATAATTTTATTTATATATTACTAGCAGACCCGGCCAAGTGTTGCTGTGGCTAAGGTTCTTGAATAAAATACTATAAATTGAGATGTAAGCTATCCTATCTTTAAAGCTGGATCAAATTGCACACAATGTAGAAATCAAATTTGCAATCGGTCCAGTAGTTTAGGAGTCCATCATGAAGGAATAATTTGACACATAATTTTTATATATAAAGATGTATTTATATATATATTTTGCCCATGTAAATACATATGTAAAGAATATAACACACTTTAAAATTATGTACAACATCCAGTTGGCAGTGTTCACTGATTGCTATTTGAGTGTGAAAACATCAATTTGAGTCGACATTGGTATATGATTTAGGTTTGAATTCCAGCAACGACAATAATATTTATTATGAAATATGTGTGTATTCACATGCTTAATAATATCACTGCAGTAATTAATAAATTACAAGTACTGGAAAATGGAGTTTTAGATGTTAATTTTAATGTTTAGTGTAATTGTGTAGTCAGGTAATAAACCAATTATTTTTATTGAAATGGTAACATATATAAGAATTCTGCCAATATATAACAGTAATGAACCTACCAAGAAACCATGAAGGGTAGAAACAAGAGAAACATTCTACATGTAGTTCAATTAAGGAAGGTTTGATTTACATAAAAATATAGTCATAATTTTAAAATTACAATATTAATATCTGAGAACAATTCACAGAGCACCATCTAGTCTCAAGTTAAGGCAAACCTTGTGTTATGGCACTAGACAACTGATATAAATACATAGATACATTTTACATACATACTATAAACACAGAAAACACCAAGAGCAATACAAACAATCATACTAATGAATAAATTTTTGTATAGTGCGAAGAATTGAACCTGTAAACAGTGTGCTAAATCTCTAGACCACTGAAGCCTTCAAATATTGTCATATACTCATAATTTAACCTAATGCCATACAAAACCATTCACCATTTTTCTACTTGATAATACATTATTTATTGATTGTACATTTTTATCAAAGCAATTCATTAAAATTGTATTTTCCTATTAATGATTATTTACTAATCAACTTGTGTTAATAATATCTAACATTAAAAATATGATTACTTAAGTAATAATTTCATTACTAGTAAAATTATAAAATAATTTTTATTTCTCTAAAAACATTGCATATGGATCTGTGTAATGTTTGCGTCTAAAAACATTGCACAGGGATCAGTGTAATGTTTGTGTTTAGAGAAATAAACAATATTTTATAATTTTACTAGTAATGAAATTCTAACAATATTAGGCTGGAAATTCAACACATGAATAAAAGAATATGTATTTTATTGTTTTTTCTGTAAATAATGGAACATATTTTATGTGTTTTGTGAATCTAATATTTGATTAATTTATTGCAAAATGAAATTTTATATGAAAATTACCATAGAAATGTATTTTTTCTTTTTTAATGAGTATCTATTAAATGTTAAATTAGTACTAGTAGTACATTTCAGTAGTAATTAGTAGTACATTTACAGGTATATATATTGCCTGTGGATGTACATATAATTGCTATCAATTTTATACAATTATATCCGTTTTAAATAATGTTAAGTACTTAAGGTATTAAAATTAAACTGTTTTACCTTGAAACATAACTAGTTACTAATTAAACGCTGCAGACCAAATATTTATAGTAAATATTGATAGACTACATAATTTTTTATATAGATGGATATTAGTTTGTTAAAGCCTGACTTTTGGTGCTTTTAACTGCTGCATGGTCCCTAGTGCTCTTATAATATGTCAGAATAAATGATATTATATAATGCACATGAATAAATAAAAAAAATTAACACATAATTGGTTTGAAGGCAACAAGCAATATTTGAATATTGTTCTGTAACTCGCCATAAAAAAACTTCGTCTAAACTGTCATTTACACTTGGGTGTGAAACAAGTTTCCAGAAGGATAAGTAATGTTTTATTTATATTTGACTTTTCTAGAAACCTTCGTATGCGAGATACGTATTTGTATACATTTTTAGGTGAAGGTGTCCAGTTTTCCAATAGTAGAGTCAACAATAAGAAAATTATGCAATCATGTTTATATTTTAATTTCATACGCGAGTACCGCGGCTTGAATGGTCTTGTAAACATATAGCCCAAAGTCAACAACTGGTCCAGTCTATTTGTACAGCAATATCTCGCTCTTGCGAATTGCAAATACACCTACGTAACTGTTTACGTTGAAATCCAATCGTTAATACATAGCATTGCAATGGAAATCACGACAACTGGCGGCTAAAATGGTCGTCAATTACAACTTACACCCGTAAGTAGCGTATAATTAGATTAAAAACATCATAAGGCGCCCGCCCGACGGAACAGCGGCCGCCGCGACCAGCGCTATTGACATTGAGTTTGTGTTAAAAATACCAACTTTACCTGCCTCCCGGTCGAACTTGTTCGGCTTTAACTGGTCCTGCGTGTGGCCCAAGATCAACGGAGACAGTATCCTGGGCCACAACACTGCGAAACATCCCACAACAATCACTAGTACGAACATTGTCTTTCGTGGACCTAACACCTCCTCGTTCGCCATTCTGCAGTCGTGTTTTTCGTATCGTTTCGTCACTCACGTAAACAGGCAGTCGCACTCTACGGGTACATCGTCGTGTGTGATATAAATAAAGATTTTCATCCCTCCCACGTCCGACCATGAAAAGAAAAGCGCGAAAATGACAGCTGTCAAACGCGATCTCCCGGCACGGCGCTGCGTTCGCTACGGGAGCGATCCGGCTGTCTCTATCTTTACGGGAGCATCCGCGCATCTTCAAATTGTCTCGTAGCGCAGAAAGCCGGTGGATTGAGCTGGCTCGAAGTGACACAGCCGTATACGAAGTCAAACAGCTATGCCGACTTCTTGCCTCCCCAGCCACCGGCTCGGCTTGCAACGGTGAAATCGGCGGAGCGGTAAATGCAGTTCAAATATTGACAGAGCGTATTAAAGTTTGGCGGGCGAGCGTACGGCACTCGCTGGTCACAACTCGGTACATTATGCCTGGGCGCGGAGGCGGCGTCGGCTATTAACCCGTCCCCACCGCGAAGAGAACTACACGCGCTCAGATGAATACTAATTAGACAGTTTTGTGAGTACCTAGTGGTCGTAGGCGAGAACCATCGACGAAATGTGCATCCTTATAGGAATCTAATGTTTTTTCCACACATAATATCTCTTGAAGAGGAGTCTATTGCGAAAGAGTTAACCCTTTATTACTGCGCGACTTTATTACCAACATTGACCCAATGGCGCGACTGATCACCAGTTTACGAGGAATCCTAAGTACAATGTTTAAAACTGGAATTATGCATACATATTACATATTGTTTAAATATTCAACACTAGCTGTTACCTGTGCCTTCGTCTGTATGGAATTGAATTTTTTTCGTAAAAGAAATAATATTTCGATAATGAAAATAAGTTTTCTATAATAAGTTACTCCTTATAACATTAGCTATCTGCGAGACAAGTCCCGTCAACATCCGTCCAGACGTTTCTGATATTATCAAGAACAAACAGACAAAAAATTGTAAAATTTGATTTGATTTAAGAATTATATATACATACATAATATTACTGGAAAGTTGTTAATTTAAAATTACAGACAGACACCTCAATTTTATTTAACGGTATAGATATAACATTTATAAATTTAAATCAATGAGTCAAACATAAATTGTGCAATTTCATTAAGGAAATTAAGCGTGATAATTGAATAAGTAGATATTTGTAGATATAGTTTGCATTATTTGTTTCTAAACCTACATATTAATCTGTACCATGATTTATTTAGGCTAATGACAAAGAGATTGTAAACGAATAATCATATAGAAAACAGCAATGGAAATACCAACAACATACCGATTACCTATTCCTAAAATTTACTAATCATTCATATGAACATCGAATCATTAACATTTTTCTATTTATTTATTTGCACAACACGGAAAAACCGATTTGTAGGAACTGTAGAAATTAGTACATAATTAAAACAAAATAAAAAAAGTAATGGAGTGTGTAAGGAATCAGGAACGAGAGTCTATGGCTTATAATAACGTCAGACCATAGAATAAATATTGTTGAAAATCGATGTTGTGCGATCTCTTAATTATATATTGATGGCGAGATTAATTACTAAAATGATACTACATATTCAATTTTCAACATATATTTCTATTGTAATTTTTTAACATTTTTATTTATTATTCCATTCAAATTAATGTAGGCTGCCAGTACTTGTCAATCTGCAACAAATATTGGTTGTTGGTGACATGCAAACTGTTTTAGCAGATCCTTCACACACTGCGGCTAAGGCAATTTGTTTACTGGTGAGGTAATGCAGTAATTAGTTTTAGGGTACAATGGGACTTGCATGTACTTTTAGATTGTACAAAAATCCCTAAAAGTAATTAGAAATAAAACAAATATGAAGAAAAATTCTTAGGAATTCACATACAGGGTAATAATAATAATTAATAAAAAAAGAACTTAAGATTTTTTTTTTATTTATCTGTCATGCTGCAATCTTCCATGTTGACTATATAGGAAGATATAAGAGATACCGTATTTTTTATGGATGATAATGGAATGATGCACTCGCCTCTAACGGTTTACCAGGCAGGGCACGAGTGGAGGATGATAAGATAAGCATGAATTGAGGGCAGTTAGCCCATCTTGGCAAATGGCAATTAACCACGAAGATTTTCAGGGGAGCCGCGTGGATGTTAACTTAACATGGTACATTGCTACCAACGGGGTTGTTAAGGGGAAAGGGATAATTAGTAGCTAGCCCAGGCTTCGCCTGCGTATACATTTCTTATACATATAAACCTTCCTCTAGAATCACTCCATCTATTTAAAAAAACCACTTCAAAATCCGTTGAGTAGTTTTAAAGATTTAAGCATACATAGGGACGGACAGAAAGCGACCGCGACTTTGTTTTATACTATGGAATGATGTGAAGAAATAACCCCATTGCTAACAATGTACCATGTCAGCTTGACGTAAACGCGGTTCCCCTTGGAAACGTGACGTAAACCTTCATGTTGTATGTGCGCGCTAAACTCAGAAACGGCTTTACTGATTTGGGTGCAGTTGTCACTGCATTATGGGAGCTACATGTAAAACTGTGCTGTTATTACTGCTTGGTATATTATTCCAATTGGTTCACAAACAAAAAGTCGAAGTCGCAGGTCAGAACTAGTCTATTAGTATAAAACAAAATATCTTTTTACGTGAATCCCAAACAAATAACAATATCATTTCTCCCGCGGTTGAGTAGTAAACGGAAAGGATACATTGCATTAGGGAGAGGAAATCTGGATGATGTTGTTAAACAATGCACTATCTTTTGTATAGCACAGGATCGGACTGAGTCAAGGTGGCTTTAGCCAGCCGGGCCCCAGCCCTCCCAGTCCCGCCATGTCATTTTTATGGATGACTAATTGTATCCGCGGTTTCTTATAGCCTATATGTTATTCTGATGTATAAGCTATATTACTGTAACGTGTCATGAAAATCCGTGAAGTAATTTTTGCGTGAAAGAGTAACAAACATCTATCCATACTCACAATGTATCACGTTTATTATATTAATAAGATAATGGAATGAACGCGCTAACAGATTACAGCGGCCACCAATGGAGGATGTTAAGATGAACATGAGGTCAGGTCTGTAAGCCCATCATGACACATTCATTAGGAATTCGTCACGATGGTTTCCAGGGAGAACCGCATGGAGGTCAATCTGACATGGTACAGTACTAGCAATGTACTATGTCAAACCAGTCAACATTATTAAAAACATCGACAGTTAACAATGTCTCTAACTAATCCACGGATACGACTTTAGTCTGAGAGCACTGCTAGGGGGCCCCGAGATCGTAGGGAGCCACGCGGGCCCTTCCAGGCTAGTCCGTCCCTGTACTGTACAGGTGCAACTGTTATCTACAGTAAATATTTAGAACTTTAAAGTATTTAACTACATATTATGTCCGGACTATGATATTTTATGGTCTTCCTCGACGTTGAGAAGATAAACTGAGGTAGTTTGTAACCTTCCACATTAGTGGATGCAGTCTTAATCACGGTGTTCTACAGAATCTATGGATAGATGTTATCTGTACTGACATAAGAAAGAGAGTGAATGAGAGTGGACTTTGTTATAAGGATACTCCGGAATCATCATCGCAGCCCGGAAGATGTCCACTGCTGGACATAGGCCTCCCCCTAAGATCTCCACGACGATCGGTCTTGCGCTGCCGGAGTTGGATGGAATCCAACTCCGGAATCGCTGAACAAATTTGAGAAATTCTTTTACCGTTTGTATGGTACCTGCATTACCATACTACAGAGTAATATAGGGTTGCCTACCAACATTTATTTATTAAAGGATAATAGTTTATTTTATTTGACTACTACCCTACTGCCCTACCGGCTTCGCACGGCTGTACATGTATTAGACATATAAATTATGTTATATATATAAAATATATTTTAGTCATCATATTCTATTTTTTTTTAAGCTTTTTATTTTAGTTCTTAGTTGTACAATTAGGTTATGTAAATACTAGTTATATAATAATATGTATAGTAATATAATACTACAATTATGATATGTTATTATACAATCCGTTACATAGTTTTAAAGATATAAGCGATCAGACAGCGGAATCGACTTAATTTTATACTATTTAAAGATTTATTTGTAGTTTTTAGTAACAGGTAGGTTTCAGGGGTAAGATTTATACATATACATATACACACTCGTGCGAAGCCGGGGCGTGTTAGCTAGTAAATTATAATAAGATTCCAACGTCATACGTTACGGAAAAGCAACGTAACAGAATATGAATTCGAATCGAGGTCCAGCGTTTGTCGAACCGAAATATAACCTTCCAACCGGAAGCAAGTCAGGATATCCTTTACATTTATGGTGCACTATCTCCATAGCATCCAGACGGACTTATAATAACGCCATTACGAGTTTATTTAATATGGCAACAGCGGCCATTTTGTAAGACATGCGCGTGCGCCGTTTCCTGCGACGAAAAGAGCGCTACCTACCCATTGTTTTGCTGGAGGGGATGCGTGTGAGGTGAATACATATCGTGTTGATAGTTTAACTATCGATTTGAAAGAATGTGAATACCTTTTTTAAAGTATTTAATATGCCTAGCTATTTTGTAGAGTCGTCTGTATAATATTGAAATGAAATGGTATTTTTTTTTATTTATAACTCTTTATTGCACCTTAAAAACAATACAAAAAAACAATATTCCGTGTTTATCCTAGTGTATCGCTAAAGCGATTTCTTCCAGACAACCTTTGGGTAGAGGAGAAAAGACAGAAGGTGGTGGATGGCGCGTGGATGGCGTGGATGGTGAATGGTATCTTAGAAACAATCAAGTAATAACGGCAGTCGCATAAAAAAACTAAAGGATTTTAGTTTACATTTAATTTATTAATAAAATACATTTTAAGTTATTGACTAACCATAACTATATAATAACAAGTTATATACTATTCGTTTTTTCGGACTACTCTAATGCTGGCCTTTACAGCTTCACCGGATGATATGGGGCGAGTACCGATGACACTCCAAACCCGCGGAAGGACTTATGGAGCGGCTGAATGCCAACTCCCGCCTGACGGATACTATTTTAGTCAGGCACCGCTAGGGGTTCGAACATCGGCTCAAGCCGTCGTAATTTCGATCCCCGTTTGAATTAGACGGGGGATCGATCGGAGGGGTAAAAGTTACGTGTGTGCGTATGTGTCAGAGCATCCACCGTCTAGGTCCGTGCTCAGCATAATGCTGTAGCGCCTATATCGCTGCAACGCTGTTTTTCAGCACAAGATTGAGGATAACTTCTATAACCAAGCCATAAAGGCCAACTGCAGCCAACAGCATTAGAATAGTTCGAAAAAATCAGTTTCCTTCAGTCTAATGATAAGATAACAAATAAACAGACAGACAAGTATTAACGTATTATTGGATGTTTATTTTAGACGGACAACGCCGCAAGACACAACTAGTATTTAATAGTGGGAAGGGGATTGTTAGTAATGTGGACTGTTACCCCATTGCCAGGAAGGTACCATGTTAGGTTGACCTCCGCGCGCTCTCCCCTGGAAACCATCGTGATTAATTTCTGGTGAATTTGTCACGATGGGCTAACTGACCTGACCTCATGCTCATCTTATCATCCTCCACTTGCGCCTCGCCGCGTAAACCCTCGTAGCAGATATAATATTAAATAAAATTGGAGTGTCTGTTTGTAATATTGAAATAACCGTTTTTTACTACATGCGTACATACAACAAAATAACATTTCTTAAAATTTTTGTTTGTCTGTCTGTCTGTTTGTTCCGGCTAATCTCTGAAATGGCTGGATCGATTCGATCGACGGGACTTTTTTGGCAGGTAGCTGATGTAATAAGGAGTAACTTAGGCTACTTTTATTTTATAACAATAAAGATAAATTCCACGCGGACGGAGTCGCGTGTACAGCTAGTCATCGATAAAAAAAACTAGTGTATAAGCCCTTCAAAACTAGTGTATGAGCCTTAGCGCATACGGGTGCAGAATTCCATTTTTTTTTTGTGATAGATAGTGGAATGGTGCACCCACCTGCGCTAACGGTTTACGCTGGCAAGGCACCAGTGGAGGATGATAAGATGAACATGAGGTCAGGTCAGTTAGCCCATCGTGACAAATTCACCAGGAACTTATCACGATAGTTTCCAGGGGGAACCGCGTGGAGGTCAACCTGACATAGTACATTGCTAGTAATGGGGTCATAAGTCCACATTACTAACAGGACGGAGACGTCCCCCTGCAGAATTCCATTAGAAAAACTAGTGTGTAAGTCGAAATAGCATCACGATTAAAGATGTACCAAACAATATTCAATTAGTACAAGAAATGGGGGCGTAGTATATATAATGAGTTGAGTCATCATTTCATCATTGGCCCATTCATCTGGCCGAGACAGAATGACACCCACTCGCAAAAAAGACAGACAGATCTTCTTATCTCATCTACCTGAGCTTACGAGAGATTTAGTAACGAGTTCTCAATTGGATTTATATACCGAACTGGACGGTAGGGAAAAAAATTAAAATTATAATATAAAAATCTGACGTTCATAAGCGGCTAAAATGTCCTACATTAATAAATGATTTTTTAATTTAGAATTTGAGTTGAAAGTTTAATATGTTTTGAGATAATTTAAGATTAAAATATAATTATCTATATTCAAATAAACTTAATATTTACACATTTGAATTGTTCATTTATTTATTCTACAACCTTTTTAAAATGAATCAGCATAAGAAGAATATGCAACACACTTGTCTATTGCTCTTTTAAACAAATCGTCGATCAAATAGAAAAATTACATTTTTCAAAATTAGAAGCTAGAATTGCCTCCTTTTATATCCTTCTTATTAAGTCAATTAAATTAACCACGCCGTCTTAATCATTATCTAAATATTTTTAAAATGATATGTTATACTTCTGTGTAAATTTAGAACTTTAAAAGGAAAAATAATTGAAATAAATTCAAAATCTTTAATTGCTTGTCTACAAGATAAGACAGCATTTCTGTCTTATCTTGAATACATACATTTTGAATACTGCCATTTTTCTATTGAACCGACGAAATATATTTCAACTTTACCTGTTTATAGTTTATAGAGTGTTACTCAATAGGTACTTGTAACAGTATGACCTCGGTGGTCTAGCGGTTTGGCACACCGCTTTACTTCCGATGGTCGCGGGCTCGGTTCCTCAAATTCAAAAATCATTTATTCATGTAGGACATTTTAGCCGCTTATAAACGTGATTTTTTTTAATATATTTTTTTACTTACCGTCCAGTTCAGTATATAGATCTAATTGAGAAGAATTACCTATACTACTGACGACCTCGGTGGTCTAGCGGTCTAGCACACCGCTTTACGACCGATAGTCGCGGGTTCGATTCCTCGCACGGCACAAACATTTGTATTCATGAGTATGATTGTTTGTATCGGTCTCGGTGTTTTCTATGTATAATATGTATGTATTTACAAAAAACATAATATATGTATATGTATCAGTTGTCTAGTATCCATAACACAAGCTTTAGCTAGCTTAATTTGGGTCTAGATGGCGCTGTGTGAATTGTCCTGAGATTATTATTATTATTATAAAAGAACTAGCAAGAAACTCATTTGAATTACTTCTTTTTTCGGTACAAACATTTATATGTATGTCATGAACATTATTGTTTGTACTGGTATAGGTGCTTTCTATGTCTATTATGTACGTATTTTCCCAAAAATAAGTATTTACTTCCGATGGTTGCGGGTTAATTTCTCGCACTTGTTACTCATGAATATGATTGTTTGTATCGGTCTGGAATATTATGTTATCTGTGGTCTGGGTATTTTTTTGTATATACATTATATAGATATTAAGAAAAAAATGTATCAAAATATAGAATTATTTCAGTTATCTAGTACCAACAACACAAGCTTTGCTTAACTTGGAACTAGATGGCACTGTATGAATCGTCCAATACTTATATACCTATGTACTTATATACTAAAGTATTCATAATGCAATAATTGAAAATAGTTTTTATTTCATGTCAAAAATACACGTTCATTTCGGAGCCTTATTTCCCTAATCAATTTTTTATTTATACATTTACTTCATGCTACTAATGGACCCTATTATAAATACCTTATAAACTAACATACATATATAATAATATATGGAATGAGTCACCTACGAAATTGCAACACTGTTTAAACAGAGTCCATGTGTGTATTGTTGAGATATATAATCAAGAAATTATCAATAATCGTAATTCAAGTTTGATTCAAAGAGTGGTAATCAAGATACAGCTTGCGTAGCATCTCCATATAGTTAGTGAGGTGTAGACATGCCGCCGGTAGCGTAGTGGCGACACTGGCGACACACGTTTCGTGCGCATATTTTCGCGTACCAACGCCATTGTGGAAGCTGCCGTACGCGATTTGAATGCGCACACGCATCATTGTGTCAAAAGTTTGGAAACATACCGAGTTTATATGTCGCTACAAAACGTATGATGGTTCATATCAAAATCAAAATATCTTCACTCATGTAGGTTTATTACTATAAGTGAAGAATTGATTCAGAATGTATCTTTGTATCTTCTTCCTTATAGTAAATTTAAAAAAGATCTATTAGAAGCTCTTATGATACGTCAAATCTGCCGACAGTTCGGTGTGCTATCAACACTTTACTAGATCGCGTGATGACAGTCATACGGATTTTATATGTCGCTACAAAACGTCCGATGGTGTATATCAACATATCTTTATTCATGTAGGTCTATTACAAACTCTTATGATACTTCAAATCTACCGTCAGTTCGGAGTACTATCAACACTATACTACATCGAGTAATGCCAGTGGTATACAGAGTTTATGAAACGTACGATGGTTCATATAAAAATCTAAATATCTTCACTCATGTAGGTCTATTACAGACTTAACAGTGTTAATATTGTATATGTTTCCAATATATACTCCATTTTATAACAACGATTACGTAATTATTACGTAATATATATATATATGGGTCGTTTCCTTCGGCAACTTTTGTAGTCTTGGGGTGCTAGTGATCACCCCCCATCCGCCTGCACGTCGTTTGTCTGGATCACCCAGTTTTTTAGAAATCGCTAAGTTAGTCTGAAATATTTCAAAAAAATCACAAGTTTCGTTTTCAAAGGTCGTTCTGTCATACTAACTTCAGTTTTCACCCCAGACTTTTGATTGTCTAGGATGCCTAAGGTATCCCTCCGTCTAGTTGAGTAAAAACTAGGTCGGATTTCGCTAAATTTTCATCCTAACTTTCGGTCTAAGTCCGAAAAATCGTAAGTTCCGTATACAACTCTCATCTCCCATTACCCTTTCTCCCCCCCATCCTAGAATTTTTTAACTATTTTTCCCGACATCCCCTCGCTCCCCCCCCCCCTCGATTGACACCACACTCGTCTGATTCTGACGATTTTTTTTGACAAATTAGTGGAGGGGGGAGGACAGACCAGTAGTATCGTGACATTGAGGGTGACGCAGCTAAAGTCGAGTCTTAACGCGAGTTTCAAGTCGTCTGTGGCCGTAGTCCCCACCAACATGAAGGAGGCCTACTGGCCGAAGGGGGTGGTGTATCGGCGCTACCGTGGCAGACGGCCGTCAGCAGTGCGATGACCATATAGACAATTTATATATTATATTAATATCATATATTATTCAAATGAATGTGCGTCTGTAAGGTATATATAGTTTTTTTTTTATGATAATGAAATGGTGCACCCGCCTGCGCTAACGGTTTACGCCGGCGGGGCACCAGTGGAGGATGATAAGATGATATGGTATATATAGTTAATAGCTTGAATAAAATAAATAATACGATGTGATGTATGAACACCGTCGCTTATGTAGTTGATGTTTGACTTATAACCAGGCGTTAAGGGAGTGAACCCACACTGTTAAAAAATGATGTAGGTATCCTATCTCTATTCAGAGACCTTACGTCTCTCCTCATCCAAGAGTGATAGCAATACTTCAAATCGAAATTTTGCCGTAAATATTTACGTTACTCCCTACTCGACTTTCTCTATTATTTCCTTATTGTATTATATATTTTTATATTGGAATATTTCGTTAATCTAAAAATTCATTACAACTCCAATGTACAATTTTTATACTGTTGTTGTATTGTACATGCGAATACGCTAAATATAGGTCCTTTTTTAGTGTATGACAAGTTTTTCAATTACGTATAGTATTAATCTAACTTGTTTAAAGAAAATCTGACAATTGTGAAACTTTAATATTAGTTACCTTATCGTATGGACAAAAAATCATCTATTTTAATTAGTTGTTGTAGAAAATTTACATAGTAATACGTTTTGTATAGAAAGGAGTAAGAAACAAAAATCATCTTTTTATGTCTCAAATAAAAACTGTTTATTAAAATGTTATTAAAATTTTAAAGTAATAATCGAGACATATCGGTCTATAACTCAGAGAAGGCATTGAGTCCACCTCTCTACTATCTTGTTATACCCTTTATTAATAAATTAATACAATAAAAGCGTGCAATACTGAAAAAATATACATGCAATCTGTCATAGGAATATATTTGGTTGCATATAAAGTAGGCAAACGTTTGCATTAGATGTGGAAAGCGAATGTATCTAGGTGCTTTCCATTGCATTGGTGTTCACGATGCCTAATGGTGACTCATGTCCAGGCAACTAGCAGACTACCAAACATTATATTTGCAAATGAAGTGCAAATCCGTCGTAACATGTCTGATAGGTAAAACCACATCCCTGTCTATGCGTCGTCTATGATTAAAACTTATATTGACCATAATGGAGGCAAGAAGGAGATAAGAAATTATACATCACTAGCTGTCCCGACAAACGTTGTTTTGCCTTAAAATAAAAAAAAAATTAGAGGTGGACTACCCCTAACATTTAGGAGGATGAAAAATAGATGTTGGCCGATTCTCAGACCTACTCAATACGCTCACAAAATTTCATGAGAATCAGTCAAGCCGTTTCGGAGGAGTATGGGAACGAAAACTGTGACACGAGAATTTTATATATAAGATTTATCGTATAAATTTGCAAAATAACATGTATAATAATAGAGTTTGTTTTAGGATAAGCGATATGGCCGCCTTTTGTTAACATATTTATTAGTTTTTTTTTTATAATTATTTTTCTGTGCACAAGAACGAGTTATATTATAAGTAGCTATTCGCCCCGGCTTCGCACGGGTGTACATGTATTATATATATTAACCTTCCTCTAGAATCACGCTATCTAGTAAAAAACCGCTTCAAAATCCGATACGTAGTTTTCAGTTTTATGCATACATAGGTACGGACAGACAGCGACAGCGACTTTATTTTATACTATGTAATGATAATAATAATAATAAAGATGCAGAAAGCGGTGCTGTTAGATTCTGCCCGCATTGTACGCCGGTTTCTCTCCCTGGGGCCCTGAACCCCGGCCGACTGTGCTTCTGCCGGTATGTTGCCATCCCCTCTCCTTAAGAGGGGAGATGAGAATATTTGAAAAAAAGAAAAAAATAATAATAAACTAGGATAATACACACAGCGCCAACTAGTCCCAAGTTAAGCAGAGCATGTGTTATAGGGGTTCTAGGCAGCTGATGATAAATACTCAAATAATAATAATATTCCTGTGCAATACAGGAGGTGATTGTTAGTAATATGATCTAATAACCCCATTGCTAGCAATGTACCATATCAGGTTGACCTCCACGTGGTTCAACTTGAAAACCATCGTGTAAATAAAAAAAAAAATCACATAGTGGTATTTAGTCTCAGATTAAGCAGAGCTTGTATTACTAGACAGCTGATATAAATACGCATGGGTGACGGTAGACTGTGCCGGTACGTAATGTCGACGATAAGTTCATTGGCCTCTATATTATTAAAAAAAAATACAATCTACAAACATTAGAATTACCAGAAAAACTACTTAATACACCAAGTAGGTCTGTCACAACTACAGATATTATTCAACAATTATTGCTAAAAGCCTAAACAAAACTGGTTCATTTATTTAAATTATTGTTCATGTCGTAACCGTAACCTCAGTCCAAGGTCGGTGGTTTTAGCGGGAACATGACAAAATGGCCGACCTACGTCACAAAATGGAGTACCGCCGCTAAACAAGAGGTCACGATGGGACAAAATGGAGTGATAATTGCGTAATTTATTTCACTTAAAAAATTTGATTTAATAAAGAAGAAAAATTATTTGAATTATAAAAAAAAATATTATATTAGCTTGAGCTATGATCACTTGTATGTTCTACCGGATATACAACGGACTGTGTTCTGAATCTTTCGACATGATGTCCAAGGCTACTTTTTACCATAGCACCGCTCGCCATCATCGGGTAATTCATCCGCACATGCTGGAACCTGGAACATAGTCTGTTTTTTTTTTGTTTTAATCATCTTTATTTCCTATAAGAGCAAATAATCTAAGCCCATACAGCCGTTGTCTTCACATATCGCATATCAATTTATTCATAAATTTATAAGTTTCTTGCTTTTTCAGTAAAATTTGAATAGTGCGCGGAATATTCAGATCCTTATAAATGCACATTGAATTGTCAATTGACCAAACGTTGTAAATTAAACTTAAATTTGACAATGTGGTTTCGGACAGTGCGGTTTCAAAGGAGCTGCCTCCCGCGTACATTTAGATTGTGGAAAGAATTATCCAGCATAAAATCCATAAATGAACTTATAACTAAAACAATAATAACGGAGCGGCATGAACTAAGGCTTCAGTAGCCCGACTTAGATCGAAAGGTAGTAACTTCAAATCTGGCCGAAACAAAAATCACCTTTCTGACTGGCTTTCGATGATGACGGAAATAGCAAACTTAATTGCTTTTTTCTAAATTGTACAGAAAACAACGCAAACACAATCATACTCATGAATACAACAAGTACATAGTACAAGAATCAAATCCGCGACCTGTAAGGCGGTGTAGGTACCTAAGCAGCTGGACCACCTACTTCGAAATACAATATCGTACTAATAATATAAACGCGAAAGTTTGTGATCATGGATGGATAAATGGATGTTTGTTACTTTTTAACGCAAAAACTACTGAAGGGATTTAGTTTATACATCAGATTAACATATAGACTATATTTTATATTGAAATTTAACATTTTATATACATGCCGTCGAAACTGCGAGCACAACTAGTAGATACATAGTTTCACAGTCACAAATAAAATCATATAAGTATGTGTTATGGGAGGGCCATCAAGCCCATCGAGTTCCCGATATGTTCAAGTACAATGAGTGGCCGGAAAATCAACGGATTCCATATACGAGGATATTATTGGTCATCGCCACCATATACCACGTTTTAGTCTATTGAATATGCAAACCACGTCCGTTACCAAAGACCGCCTTGCCCAGCTGTGAATAGAAAGAATCGCTATCATGGAATTTAGGTGTGTCCACACACGAAAATATCGATATCCCATATATTACATATTTATAAAATATCGATATCGATGTACCTTTTTTTTTTCTTGGGGAAATCCGTCATGGAGACCCGCCCGCTCCAGAGGTAAGGAGCGGGTACTGGCGGACTCCTACCGGCTAAAACCCCAAGGTGTACCTCTACTGCTTGTTGCCGGAGCTCCTAGTCCAACCACAAGTTCTGTTACAAATGAGTACATTTCTTTTTGATGAAGCAATGTAATATTAATAGAACAAAAAATATAATCAGGTTGTGAACACTGATTAAATTTTTTGTTCTTTGCGATAGCATATGCTGGTGGTCACTCTATTCTCCCAAATTTGAATTTTAATAACTGTATTTATCATAAACATGTTCCACTATTATTTGAAAAAAAAATACGAGCTGAGTTTCTTGTCAGTTCTTCTCATCTCGATATCATTCCGAACTGACGGTAGATTTGACATATCATAAGAGTCTGTAATAGACCTACATGAATAAAGATATTTTAAATTTTGAATTTTATTGTTAAAATTTTACCTACATATTTATTAAAGTTCAGCAAAAAATAAAAAAAATATCCAAAGGCGACACTGTCGCCTTTAGCTTTTATATAACCTTTAATCTGTTTGGCCACGAATGTATGGGTTTACGAGCTTTTTCCAAGGGAAATTTCGCCACTGCTTGTGCCAAAGATTTGTCAAAAAGTCACCGTGTCATTTAGTTTAGGCCATGTTCACTAAAACTGGCCATAATTTGAAGTCCAAAGAATTGAGACCTGGGCAAGATGAGGGCCATAAAGTCCGGAACGTTGGTTTCAAGCCAGATTTGGGTGATTCGTGCCTTATGACCAGGTGCAGAGTCCTCCTGGAAAGTCCACGGTATATTTTTAAAAAGTGTATTGCTGAGAGGTTTCCCAATATGATCTAAAACTGAATCTTGATACACTTTGGCTGAAGTTTTCACTCCTTTTTCGCAAAAATGTAGTTTTGCGACTCCTTGATAAGAGTATTTATGGCCAGACTAGTTATCACTATCAATATATATAGAGAAATGTATACCTATAAGAGCATACTTCCTAAAAGGACGGCAACGCACTTGCAATTCTTCTAGCGTTGCGGGTGCTCACGGGCGGCGGTAATCACTCATCAGGTGAGCCACAAGCTTGTCTGTCCCCTGTGCTATATATATACAGTGGCGTAGCTACCTAGGGGCTAGGCGGGGCAGTGTCCCGAGTCCTTCAAGCTCAGGGGCCCTTGAACCCTTACTAGAAAATCTCGATCGAATTGAACTTTTGAAAATTCTAATTTAAAACTCTCCCATTTTCAAAATAAACATGACAGGTTGCAATCTGACTTTAATCATGGAATTCGGAATCCTTCGGAGTTCCCTTAAATTCTTTCTTGGGTTGGCAGTGTTATCAATTTGACGGATAGCGATATGTGCGTTTTAACAGAACCGTAATGTAGGGCCTCACTGCTCAACAGTGGGACCCCATTTTGTTGTTTGTCCCAGGGCCCTTGGTTATCTAACTACGCCACTGTATATATAACCTTGGTCTGTTATATTAAATAATTGTCTATATACATAACCAGCGCTACGGACATTACGTTATCGTGTGGCACCTGGTATACCAGAGTCATTGCCGTTCCCAATAACGATGATCATGACAGATGTGGCATTTTATTAATGTTGCCGTTTATTTTACAGTTCTGTATTAATAATAATAATGTCTCAGGACAATTCACACAACGCCATCCAGTCCCAAGCTAAGCAGAGCTTGTGTTATGGGTACTAGACCACTGATATAAATATATGGATGCATTTTTTTGTAAATAAATACATATTATACATAGAAAACACCCAGACCGATACAAACAATCATACTCATATATAAATGTTTGTATCGTGCGAGGAATCCAACCCGCGACCATCGGATAGTAAACCACTATACCACCGAGGCTGTCGAATTACATGTTATCAGTCAATTTAATTGATGTTCTTTGAAAAAATATGGTTTCCTATATACCTGATAATTTACATCGATATTTCGAAATACCAAAATAAATAAAAACGAACTATCGATATTTTTTCGACAAACCTATTTGAGCTCGAACTACCGGTGGCTCTGTGCGTATGATGTACGTACTTACCACGAATGGAATATCTTCTAAGAATAGTACCTACTTGACAAATTTATATTCATGAATTGCATATAGGCTGAGATTGGGCGTTACTGTCTTTGTTCTTTTTTTAATAGATAATAGTAATAATAATAAAATTAAAGATATGTATAACCACACTATAATATAACCAACTATATGTTGTGGAATGCTGAAAAAAAAAGACATTTCTTTAGCATTAGATACATTAGTATTCTTATTTACAATAATAATACTGTATAACTTAAGGACTGTGTGAAAGATGATAGGTAAGAACGGGAGATAATAACGTGATGAGTGCGAACAGGGATGAATGGAAGAGAGAAAAACATATTACGACGACCACAAATAAATTAGATAAGGAAGAAGCAGATGATGATTACTATATAACTTAAAAGCTACAACATACTGGCAGTTGTACCTGATTGCAGCGAGCGCTGTCAGCGCGAGCGAGGTTTTCAGTAGCTCCACCAGACACGAGACTGCGTGCGTACAGATAACAAAAGAACATAAAATTTACGAATAAAATATATAACAACATAAAAATATGAACCATTTGGGTTTCTTGCCATTTCTTCTCTGAAATAGCTAGCTGAACTGGACGGTATGGATTTTGATAAAAAAGTATTTCATAAATACATAAGAGGCCGAAATATCCTATTACGCATGACTAAATATTATTTAATTATAATTCTATACATGTACTGAATCAGAAAGTCGGATCAGAAAGTCAGTAATATCTCATCTTTTACACCAGAATAAGCACAAGCTGCTCGTGGCAAAATTGGTGAAATTCATATGTCCAAGCAGACGACTATGTACTGTATCCCTTAAGACAAATAAGTTAAAAATGATCCTATCTAACGGTCTATCTATGTATGCAGACATACTTGAGTATCAATGGATTCCACCCTTGCACCTTGTTTCCTTTCATTATTTCTCTTTGTCGATTAATGTATGGATGTGTTTATGGATGTTTTCTAGACACGAAAGATGAGGTTCAAATATGGTTTGTGGGTACCATTTATATTGCAATTTCTTAATAGTCGATAACGCGTAATTAATACTCCATGTGTCAATGTTTCAGGTGTCAAAGGCAACGTTAATTGTTTACTTCTATCAGACGGGGCGTATGCTTGATAGCCATAATTGTTGTGTAAAAAATATTTGTTTGTATAATAAAACTGTTGATGGTTGGTCTTTCGTACCGTCATAGAACGGGGTTTGCCCCGACATCAACTTCGAGGACAACAAGCCCCAGGGACTGGATGATTATCCTCATATTGTCATGAATAATATTTAGTAAGTGGTCACTCTATAAAAATTAATCTTTATTTTGGTAAACATGTATAAGCTTATTTCAAAAGAATAAGATCTGTGCTCGAAAGCACTCCGAACTGACGGTTGATTCAATTTATCATAAGACTCTGTAATAGATCTACAGAATTAAAGATATTTATGATTTTGAGTGATAAGGGAATTAAATAATTCAATAACGGAATTAACCAATTCAATCTTGTAATAAAATCGTAAAAGCTGAACGCAACCATAACTGTCAACTGCAATTAGTCTAATGTCAATGTCAAACTTCCGTCAAAATAATCAGATTCCGACTGACTCAAATTAATATACAATTAAAATAATAAATAAATTAGTCTTAATAATTAATAATTTGCATTTATATTATTCTCTACTATTTATTATACTTTATTTGTGACAAGTTGATTGTTCTCTTACTTGTTTGATTTGATTTAGTTGCTGATTGAGTATTGTAATTCTTAGATTTGATCAAAACAATGTCCAATAAATAAAGGAAAGTGTAGGTTACGCAGTGAAAAAAGAACAGCACAATGCACGATTTTACAAGCATATTAAACATCATATTTATAATAAGCGGTGGGGTACTCACTTGCGTTATTTTGTTTATATTCGCCAAAAGGCAAATCACAAGGTTCGCTCTCCGCTCTCGTAGAGGTCCTCACGTTCCTATAGGTGCAGACGCTAAAAAAGTGAGTTAATTGTACTTAAATAAGAATTCATTCTATTATCATCAATTAAACTATAAAAATATACTTATTTCAGTGCCTAAAAAAGGAGATTGAACGTAGAATCGAAGCTGTACCACGGATCATGCACGAACCAAAGCTGTTGAGTGCCGAACCCTCACATTATATCTTGGAGCCCCAGCAGCCGTACCACTACAGGTTCAGAGCAGTGGATGATGTGAAGCTACTGGGTTTGTGATTACTATAGCATATACAATAATGTTACTTGAATCCAGAGAGTTTTCATGTTTGAATTTGAATATAAATTAACCTATTTGTTAATTTAGGATATGGTTTATCTATGTACCAAAATTACATTCCAATTTATGCAGATCTTATTAGTATGATGTAAAGTAGAGGTTCCCAAACTTTTTTGTGTCATAGACCCCTTGCCATATTTTTCGGTTTTGGGTAGACCCCCCATTCTTACTTGGTATTGATTTTTTGTAATTTTCTAACCATAGTATAGTTTAGTGTTAAAAACATAAAGTAAAAACACGATTACTGCTGTCGTACACCCCTTGCAGTTTGTCATAGACCCTTGGGGATAGATATAAATTACTTTGGGAAACACTGATGTGAAGGATCTAGTGGGTTAAGCATATGAAAACTACAGTTGCATCTGATGAATGTCTTACCTTCTTTTTATTGTTTTCCATCTAAAATAACCATACACTCAATCTCACATCCCAAACCCTATATGGTTGAAAAAATAAGAAAATATTAAGGGGTGGGTCACCCTTATCATTAAGGGGTAAATAGGTATTGATAGATTCTCAGCCCTACCCAATATGCACACAAAATGCCATAAAAATTGGTAAAGCCATTTTGGAGGAGTCTGGTAACAAACACCGTGACAGGAGAATTTTATATATAAGAAGATAATAAAATATAAAATAAATTGACTATAGAAGAAGAAATAGCCCGCCAAGATCCGGTGTTGCGGCGTCATCCGCGCGAGTCTCTCCGCGCGTTCCTGTTGTCGTCGCTGGCGGCGCCGCTGGACGGACGCGGACAGAAGCTGGTGCACCAGTTCTGTGATACATATGAGTTCGCCAGACACCACCCGGGAGAGTTTGGGGACGAAGAATATCAAGCCTACAGTCGACTCCTGTTGAAATTACTGGATGCGTAAGTCATATGGTAATCAAATATTAAAGAAAAATGCTCATACCTTCATAAAAGGCCATCAACGTAGTTGCAATTCCTATGGTGTTGTGGATGCTCATGGGTGATGGTAATCACTTACTATCAGGTGACCGGCAAACTCGCTTGTCTCTTATGCTATAAAAAACATTTGACTGGTGGTAAGCTCCTTCTGCAGAGTCTGATCGTCTGCTTTACTAATCCGCCGTAGAAGAGAAATCGCCCTCTAGCCTAATCGCCGGTATATCCTTGCCTCTAGATAAGGATATACCTAACTCCTAAGAAATTAAATTAATATTTTATGTAGGATAATGGTGGGTCAAGTAACGGGTCAACAGTACAGCATGGTAAGATGAGAATGAAGTTAGGTCAGTTAACCCATCGTGAGAAATTCACCAGAAACTTATCACACAAAAACACACAAGCTTGTTATGTGAATTACTGTATTGCCGACTATTCAGATTGCCAACTTCATGATATAAAAGATTTGTGCTGGGTCACATAGCAGGGTAAAATTTCAATGGACTGCTGTTCTCATTTCTCTGCTACTACCAGTCTTTCTATCACAACATGATATCGTCTAAAAAGCATGTAGGAGACATGCGACAGTAATGCTTTTCCGTAATCGACCTAATACATTTTGTCTATTACTCACTCGGCGAGCGACAAATGATCACCAATTACACAATACCCTCAGCTGGCTACTAAAAGTAGCCATAGTGGAACTCCATCTACAACTTCGATATAAGTTTCACTTCAACGAACTAGAGACGCTTGGGAAGTGGACTGTTAGTAATGTGGACTAATGATCCTTTTGCTAGCAATGTACCATGTCAGGACCTCCGAGCGGTTCCCCTTCGAAACCATCGTGATAAATTTCCGGTGAATTTGTCACGTTGACCTAAGTGATCCGACTACATGTTCAAACTATCATCCTCCAATGGTGCCTTGCCAGCGTAAAAGTTAGCGCCGGCGAGTGCACCATTATCATCCTCTAAAAAAAAACTAGAGCCGCTACAGTGAGCGTGGCGTGTCCTCAGGGCGCGGCTGCTGCGCAGCGTGGGCGCGGGCGGGCAGTCCCCGCGCGGCAGCCCCCTGCGGCGCACGCACGCCGCGCGCCTCCTGGACGCCGCGCGGCTGCGGCCCGGCCTGCCCGCGCTGCCCGGCGCCGCCAACCTGCGCAACTACACCGCGCTGCAGGTCGCTCTATATCGCACTATATCGCACTGTATCGCACTGTATCGCACTATATCGCCGCCCGCCTGCTGGACGCCGCGCGGCTGCGGCCCGGCCTGCCCGCGCTGCCCGGCGCCGCCAACCTGCGCAACTACACCGCGCTGCAGGTCGCTCTATATCGCACTATATCGCACTGTATCGCACTGTATCGCACTATATCGCCGCCCGCCTGCTGGACGCCGCGCGGCTGCGGCCCGGCCTGCCCGCGCTGCCCGGCGCCGCCAACCTGCGCAACTACACCGCGCTGCAGGTCGCTCTATATCGCACTATATCGCACTATATCGCACTGTATCGCACTGTATCGCACTATATCGCCGCCCGCCTGCTGGACGCCGCGCGGCTCGCAACTCGCTCTATATCGCCTATATCGCACTATATCGCGCGCACTGTATCGCACTATATCGCCGCCCGCCTGCTGGACGCCGCGCGGCTGCGGCCCGGCCTGCCCGCGCTGCCCGGCGCCGCCAACCTGCGCAACTACACCGCGCTGCAGGTCGCTCTATATCGCACTATATCGCACTATATCGCACTGTATCGCACTGTATCGCACTATATCGCCGCGCGCCTGCTGGACGCCGCGCGGCTGCGGCCCGGCCTGCCCGCGCTGCCCGGCGCCGCCAACCTGCGCAACTACACCGCGCTGCAGGTCGCTCTATATCGCACTATATCGCACTATATCGCACTGTATCGCACTGTATCGCACTATATCGCCGCGCGCCTGCTGGACGCCGCGCGGCTGCGGCCCGGCCTGCCCGCGCTGCCCGGCGCCGCCAACCTGCGCAACTACACCGCGCTGCAGGTCGCTCTATATCGCACTATATCGCACTGTATCGCACTGTATCGCACTATATCGCCGCCCGCCTGCTGGACGCCGCGCGGCTGCGGCCCGGCCTGCCCGCGCTGCCCGGCGCCGCCAACCTGCGCAACTACACCGCGCTGCAGGTCGCTCTATATCGCACTATATCGCACTGTATCGCACTGTATCGCACTATATCGCCGCCCGCCTGCTGGACGCCGCGCGGCTGCGGCCTGCCCGCGCTGCCCGGCGCCGCCAACCTGCGCAACTACACCGCGCTGCAGGTCGCTCTATATCGCACTATATCGCACTGTATCGCACTGTATCGCACTGTATCGCACTATATCGCCGCGCGCCTCCTGGACGCCGCGCGGCTGCGGCCCGGCCTGCCCGCGCTGCCCGGCGCCGCCAACCTGCGCAACTACACCGCGCTGCAGGTCGCTCTATATCGCACTATATCGCACTGTATCGCACTGTATCGCACTATATCGCCGCGCGCCTGCTGGACGCCGCGCGGCTGCGGCCCGGCCTGCCCGCGCTGCCCGGCGCCGCCAACCTGCGCAACTACACCGCGCTGCAGGTCGCTCTATATCGCACTATATCGCACTATATCGCACTGTATCGCACTGTATCGCACTATATCGCCGCGCGCCTGCTGGACGCCGCGCGGCTGCGGCCCGGCCTGCCCGCGCTGCCCGGCGCCGCCAACCTGCGCAACTACACCGCGCTGCAGGTCGCTCTATATCGCACTATATCGCACTGTATCACTGTATCGCACTATATCGCCGCCCGCCTGCTGGACGCCGCGCGGCTGCGGCCCGGCCTGCCCGCGCTGCCCGGCGCCGCCAACCTGCGCAACTACACCGCGCTGCAGGTCGCTCTATATCGCACTATATCGCACTGTATCGCACTGTATCGCACTATATCGCCGCCCGCCTGCTGGACGCCGCGCGGCTGCGGCCCGGCCTGCCCGCGCTGCCCGGCGCCGCCAACCTGCGCAACTACACCGCGCTGCAGGTCGCTCTATATCGCACTATATCGCACTATATCGCACTGTATCGCACTGTATCGCACTATATCGCCGCGCGCCTGCTGGACGCCGCGCGGCTGCGGCCCGGCCTGCCCGCGCTGCCCGGCGCCGCCAACCTGCGCAACTACACCGCGCTGCAGGTCGCTCTATATCGCACTATATCGCACTATATCGCACTGTATCGCACTGTATCGCACTATATCGCCGCCCGCCTGCTGGACGCCGCGCGGCTGCGGCCCGGCCTGCCCGCGCTGCCCGGCGCCGCCAACCTGCGCAACTACACCGCGCTGCAGGTCGCTCTATATCGCACTATATCGCACTATATCGCACTGTATCGCACTGTATCGCACTATATCGCCGCGCGCCTGCTGGACGCCGCGCGGCTGCGGCCCGGCCTGCCCGCGCTGCCCGGCGCCGCCAACCTGCGCAACTACACCGCGCTGCAGGTCGCTCTATATCGCACTATATCGCACTATATCGCACTGTATCGCACTGTATCGCACTATATCGCCGCGCGCCTGCTGGACGCCGCGCGGCTGCGGCCCGGCCTGCCCGCGCTGCCCGGCGCCGCCAACCTGCGCAACTACACCGCGCTGCAGGTCGCTCTATATCGCACTATATCGCACTGTATCGCACTGTATCGCACTATATCGCCGCCCGCCTGCTGGACGCCGCGCGGCTGCGGCCCGGCCTGCCCGCGCTGCCCGGCGCCGCCAACCTGCGCAACTACACCGCGCTGCAGGTCGCTCTATATCGCACTATATCGCACTGTATCGCACTGTATCGCACTATATCGCCGCCCGCCTGCTGGACGCCGCGCGGCTGCGGCCCGGCCTGCCCGCGCTGCCCGGCGCCGCCAACCTGCGCAACTACACCGCGCTGCAGGTCGCTCTATATCGCACTATATCGCACTATATCGCACTGTATCGCACTGTATCGCACTATATCGCCGCGCGCCTGCTGGACGCCGCGCGGCTGCGGCCCGGCCTGCCCGCGCTGCCCGGCGCCGCCAACCTGCGCAACTACACCGCGCTGCAGGTCGCTCTATATCGCACTATATCGCACTGTATCGCACTGTATCGCACTATATCGCCGCCCGCCTGCTGGACGCCGCGCGGCTCGCCGCCCGCGCTGCCCGGACCGCCAACCTGCGCAACTACACCGCGCTGCAGGTCGCTCTATATCGCACTATATCGCACTATATCGCACTGTATCGCACTGTATCGCACTATATCGCCGCGCGCCTGCTGGACGCCGCGCGGCTGCGGCCCGGCCTGCCCGCAACCTGCGCAACTACACCGCGCTGCAGGTCGCTCTATATCGCACTATATCGCACTATATCGCACTGTATCGCACTGTATCGCACTATATCGCCGCGCGCCTGCTGGACGCCGCGCGGCTGCGGCCCGGCCTGCCCGCGCTGCCCGGCGCCGCCAACCTGCGCAACTACACCGCGCTGCAGGTCGCTCTATATCGCACTATATCGCACTATATCGCACTGTATCGCACTGTATCGCACTATATCGCCGCGCGCCTGCTGGACGCCGCGCGGCTGCGGCCCGGCCTGCCCGCGCTGCCCGGCGCCGCCAACCTGCGCAACTACACCGCGCTGCAGGTCGCTCTATATCGCACTATATCGCACTATATCGCACTGTATCGCACTGTATCGCACTATATCGCCGCGCGCCTGCTGGACGCCGCGCGGCTGCGGCCCGGCCTGCCCGCGCTGCCCGGCGCCGCCAACCTGCGCAACTACACCGCGCTGCAGGTCGCTCTATATCGCACTATATCGCACTATATCGCACTGTATCGCACTGTATCGCACTATATCGCCGCGCGCCTGCTGGACGCCGCGCGGCTGCGGCCCGGCCTGCCCGCGCTGCCCGGCGCCGCCAACCTGCGCAACTACACCGCGCTGCAGGTCGCTCTATATCGCACTATATCGCACTATATCGCCGCGCGCCTGCTGGGCGCCGCATTTGTTTACTTATTATTATTTATCAAAATATGTAGTTTACTAAATGAAAAGTGTAATAATACCAAATTATACGGGTTTGTTTGTATCTATGTACCCCAAATCAATAGCAAATCGTCAATTATGTTACTATATATTTCCAGAACTTGCCAGTAGAGTCAAAACTGGACGAGATCATCCGTATCCCAGTGAAGAGCCCTACGGAGCCGCTGGTGAAGCCCCCCGCGGACGAAACGGCCGTCTGAGGGCGGCGCACCCGCCACGAGGCGCAGACCTTGTAGACGGGTTCATAACAATTATAGTACACACGACTACATACACAATGCAGAGTGTAAACTCACTACTATTACTGGGCACTAGCTCAATCTTAAAAGTGACATTAGTCAAACAAAATCATGTACACCTTAAAAAAATTATAAACATCATTGTCTATGTTTCACTACTCTCAAACACAATTTTTTTTCAACACTTCTACTACATTTTTGGGCACCAATTTAATGTGGAAAGTGTCAAACAATATGAGAAATTGACCATAGAGAGTGATGACGACACTTTTTTTAATCTGTAATTTAACTGGCATATTTTAATGTGCAAGCTCACTTGGGAAACAATAGGTACTATACACTGAATGCATATAGTCTACTTTGCTAATTAATACTATAGATAAATAGAGAATTTATTTATTTGACAATGTTTTATTTAAATTGTAGATCTTACAATAAAATATGGTATAATTGTTCTCCTCATCATCAGAAGTCATACAAACTACATTACAATGTAATAATAAGAAAGTTCAATAGTTTTATGTTAATTCTTGCAAAGTATAGAAAAAAAAGTATTCATAGTTATGTAAGAAATATGCACTGGCGATAATTTTCCAGAATGAGCACTGCCTAAAAACTTGACTTTCACTTTGTAATCTTCTGTAGAGTGGTGTAATAAGGTTTGATACTTTAGTGCAATTGTATAGGGCCAAACGTAAATTATGTAACATTTTCATATAATTTTGACCCTTTCTCTTGTGCTTATGATAGATGTAAATAAAAAAAATGAAAATAAATTGGCTTTAACAAAAATAGAAGTTCAGTTCAGAAGAATAATTGTAATACATTTTCTTACGTAATACTTGAACGGTCCCTTAGTATTTTGTTAATAGTTCACATTTCGTATTTTGATATTTAGATGTTAGATTTCGAAATGTTCACTTAGTCACTTTGTGAACACCATCTTCCCGCCTTTAAAGTTAGACATAATTTATTGATGGCCCCTATAATAAGTGGGTGCTTAGATCAGTTGTTACTAGTGCCAAATGTGGAACTAGCAGAAAGGTCGTAGGTTGTAATTTATTCGAGGTAACAATAAATGTATATATATTTAATTTTGTATAGGGCCTCGTTTATAGAACTTAGTCTGAAATTAGGTGTAATTGTATATTGAAGAAGGAATCTGCATGTTGACTCTAGTAACTAATTTCGAAATAAAATACATTAACTCAAAAATTATCCTTTTTAAAAATCACCTTTAATGTTTACAGTTTAAAGTCGAATTTACAAAATTTCATTTTTTTAGTTGTTGCAGATTCCAAACGTGTGATATATAAATATATAGGATCTTGCATTTGTAATGTTATGCGTTTTAAAATCATTACCCGATTCATAATATAGATTGGGGTGTGAAGAGTAGCCTAAAATGTCGACTGTTGTACTTTTTAAATAAAAATATTTATAATGCATATTTATATATTGTGGTATATTGAAAACGTGGGTGTGGGTGACACAGTGTAATATATTGTATGGAGAGGTTAGAAAATGAACTGTAAATATATAAAAAAGTGTATTTTGTAAATTTACGTACCTAAACCTATTTATAGTCCAATAAGCATATTATGTAATTAAATGTAATATAATTTAAACAACCAAAGGCTTGTTAATAAATATTAAACAAAGTATTTTTTTTTTTCTATAATTATCACACTCGTTTAAAACCAATTCTGAAGATATTGCGATGTACAATAAGCTGATTCGTATTTTGATGAGACAGCTTTCTCAATGAGCGAAAGATTAAAAGGTTAACTGACTATTCAAAAGTGCTTAAATTAAATTTATTTGCATATAAAGGATTTTCTATTCTATAATTTCACAGCTCTTTAAGAGTATATAGTACACTAGGAATATGCTACTAGACCTCCACGTGGTTCCCACAGGAAACTATCAAGATAAATTCTTGGTGAAGCTGTCATGATGGGCTAACTGACGTGACTTCATGTTCATCTCATGCTCCACTGGTGGCCCGCCAGCGTAAACCGTTAGCGCAGACGGTTGCTACATTCCATTATCTATAGCCCACAGCCACAGTCGGCTGTGGCTGTAAAAGAACGACGCTGGGGTGGTCGACCCCAGCAGAATGCCCGGGCAAGGAGCGCAAGCTCGGGGCCCGCACCCAGCGGTACACGGACCAGCGGACGACCCGGTATCTAATTTATACATATAAATAAAATTGGAGTGTCTATTTGTAATATTGAAGTAACCGTTTCTTACTACATGTATATGAATATAAATACGGTACATACACCAAAATAACATTTACAATTTTTGTCTGTCTGTTTGTTCCGGCTAATCTCTGAAATGGCTGGACCGATTTTGACGGAATTTTTATTGGCAGGTAGCTGATGTTAGAAGGAGTAACTTAGGCTACTTTTATTTAAGAAAAAATAAAGTTAAATTCCACGCAGACGAAATCGCGAGTACGGCTAGTCATCTATAAGAAATAGGTTGAATAGGTAGTAAATAATAACAAATAAATTGTATAACAAGTTTAATATCATAAAAATCGTATAAAAATCAATACTATGGACTAGACTGATCAGAGAATTCTTAACAAATAGATTTACTTTTAAACTTCCGCGTTTTGTATACATAAATACATTATTTTGTAAATATGTATAAATAATATTTACAAAATAATGTATTTAAGTATTTATCTCAGTTGTCTAGTACCCACAACATAAGCTCCGTGTTATAACAAACCTGAATCAATAACAATCAAATGATTAATTCAAACAAGGGGGGAAGTTAATTGTTAGTAATGTGGACTTATGTTCCCATTGCTAGCAATGTACCAAGTCAGGACCTCCACGCGGTTCCCCCTGGAAACCATAGTGATAAATTCATGGTGAATTTACTACGATGGGTTGACTGCCCTGACCTTATGTTCAACTTATCGTCTTCCACTGGTGCCCCGCCAGCGTAAACCGTTAGCGCAGGCGGGTGTACCGTTCCATTATCATCATTAAAAAAAATCACACAGCGCCATCTAGTCCTAAAGTAAGAAGACCTTGGGTTATGGCTACTAAGCAACTGATATAAATACAGTGTTATCTCACTAATCCGGCACTTCGATAGATAGGCACGTCCAATAATCCGGCACTTGTCAACCCACATCACATGAGCAGAAAAAAACGGCATATCTGCCAAAGATATATAATACTTCGCAATATGCGAGAAAAGGTTTTTAAGCAAGGACTACAAGTTACACAGAAGCAGCGCTCAATGATTTTAAAAGGATATTTTAAAACTAGTTAATTACATATGTACCTACATGTTAATTTAATACATTACATACATACAATTATTCTCTCTATGAAATGCTTTATTTTGTTCACTATATACCTATGACTTTTTCATTCTATTAGCTATGACGTAGTCTGGTGTTTTGAATAGTCATGCTCACTAAAATGTCCAGACTTGTGGCGGCGTGGTGGACTGGGTCATTGGGCTCCCTAAAATATGGTCCAGCGCAGTGATAGCTGGCTCATGGATGTAAAGTAAGAATAAAATTATTTAAAAGAGCAACACACAAGTTTCTTTCTTGTTCTTCTTAAGATGAGACAGCTTTCCGAATGAGCGGTAGATTATAAAAATGTGATAACTATTCAAAAGTTCTTCAATTAAATGATTTTCTATTCTATTCTATTCAGTATAATCCAGTAATCCGAACATTCTAATAATCCGGCACCCTCCAGTTTTTAATAGTGCCGGATTAGTGAGATTACACTGTACTTAAATGCATGATTTTGTCTGGTATTGGACTTGATGTTTTCTATTTACAAAAAACGTGTCTATCCACACTCACAAACTTCCACGTAAGACTGGCGACCCACTCTGCCTTCGCACGGGTGATTTATCATTTTTTTCCAGCTTTACAATACTATTTTGTGCATGTCTTGTACATATAAAACTTTCCCTTGAATCACTCGTATCCATTTCAGAAATCTGCCTTTAAATCTTTATTTTCAACATCATATGTCCATGGCGACTGCGTTTTTAACAAAGTGGCTCTCTCTGAAATAAAAACATTCAATCATTAATATATTGGGTATACGGGTGCTGCTTGTAGGGACTGGTCTGCTCTAATCACTATGACTGATTTCCTCTTATTAATTGTTTAACCAGTGGGTTATATATTCAATATTTTTTTTCTATTTGAGTATTTAATTGAATTAGTGCTAATTGGTGGTTTGTATTCACACACTTAAACTTAAAAATGTAAAGTAATAATAAAATTATTTAAAAGAGCAACACGCAAGTTTCTTGCTCGTTCTTCTTGTGATGAGACAGCTTTCCGAACGAGCGGTAGATTAAAAAATGTAATGACTATTCAAAAGTGCTTCAATGTAAGTTTATTTGAATAAATGATTTTCTATTCTATTCTATTTAATACTAGCCATGCCCGCCGGTTTCACATGCGTGAAATTTATAGTTAATATGTTATTCTAACTGTCTCTTAATTCTGTTAATTTTAAGCAAGACTACTGTAAAGTTTCATAAATATCCGTGCGTTCAGTAGTTTTTCCGTGAAAGTCTAACAAACATTTATGCATACTCACAAACTTTCTATTTGGCACATTGATTTTAGAAGAAACAGTCTAATCCATCACATTTAAAATAAGTAATCATGTTGCTAAGTAACAGTTGATATGTAACGTGCAACTGAATCAGATCGAGAATAAATTATATTTGCTGCTGTAAATGATCCACTGAATATCTCCATCACTTTCGCGTTTATAATATAATTAGAATTAAAACAAATCTACGACAGTTACAGAATAGTGCGGGGCGAAACAGAAAGCTAAAATATCGTATTCCATCATCTAATAAAAATTGGTGTACACATTGCATAACAAAAAATACAATTTAGTTGAGAATTTCCTTTCTGAAGTCGGTTAAAAAATGAGTTTTATTATGTGGTAGCTTAATTCCGTGGCGCTGCCTGGGTAGAATGCAGTTTATGAAATTTCTTGATGATAATCTAGCCATGCATAGCAAAAGGAAATTAAATCACTCAAGAATATTTTGAAAGATTTACTAAAGGAAAGATTTCTAATGTTACCATTATAAACAATTAAAAATTAAAAATCCTACCTCTTTACAATATTAGTATTGATGTACTAGTTCGGATCCGGATAAGCGTGAAATAGAATTACATAATACATAGATAAATAGAATAGTATGAAAGTGGCACCGGTGTCAGAGAGGTTGACGAGTAATCGTCTATCATGGTATGGACATGTAATGCGTAGGAACGAGGATAATATTTTAAGAAAGATGTTACAAATGAATGTGGATGGTTAGAAGGGCAGAGGAAGGCCGAAAAGGAGATGGATGGACTGTGTGAAAGATGATATGGTAAGAAAGGAAGTAAATAACGCGATGACTGCGAACAGGGATGAATGGAAGCGAAAAACATATTACGCCGACCACAAATAAATGGGATAAGGAAGAAGCAGATGATGATAATAGATAAATAGACCACCCAGACCAATAGAAACAATCACACCTAAATACAATTGTTCGAATCCTGTGAAAATCAAATCCTATCTTTCGGGCTACTCTACTGTTGTAATAGCTTCAAAAAAAGACAGATGTCCATACACTTGGATAGCACTTTTAATTATTTAGACTAATGATAAAAGGCCAAAGAAAAAAGTTTCAACTTTGTAGCTTCAAAAATATCAAATTTCTATGCAAATTTTTATGTCTGTCAATCCATTATTAAGAAGTAGTCAGGGACTAGACTCTAGACTATCTGTGTACCAAATTACATTTAAATAGCTTCAGTAGTTTTGGCGTGAAAGCGCGACAGACTGAGTTCATTTCGCATCTATAATATTAGTAAGGATCATAGCATCTAGATAGTGTGTTTTTTTTCGGACTACTCTAATGCTGTTGGCCGCAGCTGGCCTTTACAGCTTCACAGGACGATAAAGGGCGAGTGCAGATGACACTCCAAACCAAAGGTAGGACTTATGTAGCGGCTGAAGACCAACTCCCGCCTGACGGATACGACTTTAGTCTGAGGGCACCGCTAAGGGTTCGAAACTCGGCTCAGGACGTCGTAATTTCGAACCCCGTTTCTCGTGATCATCGGAAGTAAGGCGGAGTTCTAAACCACAGAATCATAGAGGTCGTCAAAAATATGTACTTACAATCTGGTCCATATCTTGTGATGGGCAAAGTGGTGCGAATGGCGGAGTGCCAATAGAGCTCGCTGGCACCACATCGCGGTGTCAGGTTCACCCACTGAGTCACGGGTGTGGTACAGCCATTCTAGCATCTGCAAGCATGTTGAACAAACCCTTCATATCTTCATAAATATTCTTTATTCTAATAAACTTAGTATAACCTCTTTTGAATAATCAGATTTTTTATTTCCGTTCAGTGTAAAGCTGTACATTACGACTCCGTGTCGAGTTGTACGCGTTACTAATAAGTCATGTAACACACTAAAGCATAAACTCACTAGTGTAGTAATTATTTCACCTGTATACTCACTACGTACATACTAAAATAAACAATAAATTATGTAGCGACACCTCATCACATCATATATAACGTTACAGTGGTGAGGTGATAACTGTCGCATTACACATCTTCAATTTTTTGAACCAAATATTACTAACAATACTAGTTAATATTTTTCATTCTTTAAAATCCGGCTCGAAGGACGCATTAATAGTCCTTCGAGCCGGATTGTAAACAAACAAATAGATATCTTACATGCACCGTGCAGTCGGTCCAGGCTTCCCGTGCGAATAACGCTGCACAAGCAGCTGGCAGCAGCGCCCGCCGACTGTTGGCGGTCAGCTGCTGTACAGCATCAGGACACAGCGCCCAGTGACCACAAAACGTCACCACGCTTAATATCAACACGTCGCATAGATACACTTTTGCCGATATGTCCACCGTTCTGAAAGCAATTCAGACAGATGGAGTAATCCGAGGTATTGTCAACTGTGAACGCAACACTTGACATGTCGGGAGGTGAGTCTGCCGCTGTACCTCCTTTTTTTTATATAGATAGATAGATAAACTTTTAATTACGTTAAAAAGCACACATATGTTACAGTAATATAAAGAAAAATGTAAAAATACAAAAAAGATGTAAATTAGTTGGTTTAACTTTTAAAAGTCAACTTAAAAATTAATTCCCACTTTTTTTTTTAAAAGATTATTGAAAATAATTTCTGAATTGAACTTACTCATTGAAAGCCACTTGTGTTCGAGCCATGAGCTGGAGAAACCACTCCCTGGTGGAAGGCTCGTCAGGTTTAGCAGCCTTTAGTGGATCCATCATACATTTTAATGAGAATTCTTGTCCGCTGCAAAGAGCAAACTTTTTATTGAAACTGTAGTTTGTTTTTAGTAGAATGTTGGAATATTCCAGTGAAATAATTATAATAATACACCGGGACAATTCACACAAATTCACTTGATATAAAACACGATAACTAATATAAATAGATTTTTTTTCGTAAATACATACATAGAGAACACCCAGACCGGTACAAACAATCATACCTACTCATGAACACAAATGTTTGTGCCGTGCGAGGAAACCAACCCGCGACCATCGGAAGTAAGACGGTGTGCTAAACCGCTAAACCACCGAGTCAATCAAATGAATGAATGACAAAAGCTATATTCATTATTTGAATAAATATTTAATATTTGTATTGGCTCACGTAATATCCTGCGCCTGCGCATCTATGAGTTCGTTGAGCCACACGAGAGATGATGAGGCGGAGGCTGCAGCGCATCTCACGTCTGCCGCCTTCCGCAGCAGTTCCGGTGACGTCTCCCACCAGGAGCTGGGCAAGGTCATCCTCTCCAGGTACTTGGATGACAGTGACCGGGTAGTGTTCACGTACGCTGGCCATGCCTGTCATAACCCAGAGGTAGAGTATACAGAACGTGGCCATTTTTTTTTATGGATGACAATAAAACGGTGCACCCGCGTGTGCTAACGGTTTACGCTGGCGGGGCACCAGTGGAGGATGATAAGATGAGCATGAGCTCAGGTCAGTTAGCCCATCGTGACATATTCACCACGATGGATGAAATTTATCACGATGGTCCAGGGGGAACCGTGTGGAGGTCAATGACATGGTACATTGCTAACAATAAGATCATCAATCCACATTTCTAGGAATCCCCTTTCCCCCCAACGTGGAAATTAATTCTTTTATTAAAAACGACATTGCTTTATTTAGTTCAATTAACAGATTGTCTATGAAAAATAAATATATAAAAAAAGTTGCGAAATAAAAAATATACCCGATAAATATGACTAAACATTTAGTTATATCTATTTATAAATATTTATCGGAATAACAAATCAGCTTTAATAATAATAAAGCTCTTATCAGCCAGACCATTTATAAAAGAAAAAATTATGACTGTAATTTCATTGTATATCTACCACAGCTTATTGACTATACACGATAAAAGCAATGAGTTAAATAAGATTTCCGATAATCATAATTACCATACGCGTAATAAAAAGGCAATATACAGTTGCCTAAAACAAGACTTGGTAAAACTTTTAAACAAGGCATTAGTATAAAAATCAAAATGTATAATAACCATATATGTATGTAAAATAAACTACCTATGCACCATAAGAGAATTACCCCCAAAACAATTCAAAACTAAAATAAAATCTTTTTTTGAAAAATAACCTTTTTATAATATTACCGAGTATTTATACCTAAATATAATTATGTCGTAATTATGAGTACGAAACATATTATGTTATTAGTTATTATTAATGTAATTTTATTAATTAATATAATTTTATTTAAAAATGTAATTTTGTTAATTAATGTAATTGTAATTGGATTGAATTTATATAAATATGAATTACTGTATGTTATACTATATGACTTGCTATATATGTAAAGAAGTTTTTTACATTGGTTAATAAACGAAATATGAAAAAAAATATATATATAAAAAGTTAATGACACAACAACGGAAATAATAATAATAATGTTTCGGCCGTAAGAGTGGTAAAAAACCAGTAAAAGCTGAGTGTGGGCGATAAAGGAAACCAGGGAATTGCAGGATACATATATATATTGTATATCATAAGAGTATATTACAAAGAAACACTACTAAATAGGGCCAGGAAGGGAAACCGAAAGGAATCATAGAAAACAGCGACAATTTAGAATATAATTTTGGTATTCGAAATATAAAGCTTATAAAATAGGCCATAGACTAAATATTCTAGGCCTATATTCCACACTGAGAAAATGCGACGTTTTATTTGACATTGATAAATGTTAGCACATTTTTTACATAATTTTAACAGCAACTTAGCACATTTTGTATTATTAGTCGTGTTGGCAACACTGACTTTACTTTGACCTTAGGACATTCTAATATCTATGTGTGTCGTTCGTTTAATTCAAACTTTTGTGACACTGCTACATTTCATTTTATCTGACAATAACAGATAAAAATCTTTATCATTTCTTTGTGTTGTGATATAAGATTAGGATAATAGTACTTATGCTGTACGTAATAAGTTTCATGATGTTTTTGATAATAACAAATCATTGTTTGATAAACTTGTTAGTGGTAGAAAGTATTTTTTGTATTCTGGTGCTAAAATTTATGAAATAAGAAACTATATTGCTATATAAACATTGACTATATATAATTTGATTTATATTTTATTTCTGTGGCATCCTGCTTAGTGTTTAATATTGTAAGACAATAATTATATTACTTACTAGCTGTACTCGCGACTTCGTCCGCGTGGAATTTAACTTTATTTTTCTAAATTAAAACTAGCCTAAGTTACTCTTTATTACATCAGCAAGCTGCCAAAAAAAAAGTCCCTTCAAAATCGGCCCAACCATTTCAGAGATAGCCGGAACAAACAGAGAGACAGCCAAAAATTTTAAAAAATGTTCGTTTGGTGTATGTACTGTATTTATATTCATATGCATGTATTAAAAAACGGTTATTTCAATATTACAAACAGACATTCCAATTTTATTTATATGTATAGACATATATATTCCACGCCTGATTTAGATAATAATTATTGGAATGCTATATTTAATTTGGGAAATAATAACATGTCTTGTGTTTTCTACATGTATCTTTGAATTACAATTCAAAAGAACATCTATAAGGTAATTATAATATGGGGTATTAGAAGCCTGAAGTAAATAAATAAATTACTAAATTAACGAGGGCAAAGAAGTCAAGTATATTCAATGCCATGGCGTGCCCTAATGCATCTAATGGTATGTCATTCATTTGAAACACAACAGAAGAAAACTCATGTACAGACAGGTGTACCCATACCCATGCAGACTATTGCACAATAACACAGATTTTTTTTTTTTTGTTGTAGACAAATATACAGATACAAAAGTAAACATTAATAGTGATATTAAAATATATATATATATATAAAATGGAACTCCTTGATTATGTTTATTCGATCAATGGTGAAATCTTTGAACCTGTATATCAACCATTGAAAAAGTATCAAGAAGTTAGTATATATGCTGAAAAATTGGATACAATAAACTTTTGCAAAATGGCCGAAACTGATGAAGATTGTGCGCTACCTGATGGTGAGGAATCCAGTGAGGGTATGTTAAATGATTGTCATTAAAAATTAAACTTAATAAATAAAATGAATGTCGAATTTCACAGTTTATCTGTTGCTATTTGTGAAAACCTCTCAGTGGTTTACATAATCATAATCATGAAGTGCGTAGCGATTTCTATCAACATAGAAACTGCAGGCCTCTTACTTGTTATTGTGTAGTCATTACCATAGTATTATTATTATCATAGTATAAAACATAGTCGCTGTCGCTGTCTGTCCGTCCCTATGTATGCTTAAATCTTTAAAACTACGCAACGGATTTTGAAGCGGTCCTTTTTAATAGATAGAGTGATTCAAGAGGAAGGTTTATATTTATAATACATGTACACCCACCCGTGCGAAGCCGCGGTGAGTGACTAGTTATTTATATAAAAAAATAATCACAAGAGCAACACGTTTCTCGCTCATTTCTTCTTGTGAAGAATCTGCATTCTGAATGAGTGGTAAATTAAAAAATATGGCTATTTAAAAGTGTTTTTAAAACTGAGTTTACTTCAATAAAGATTATTTCTATATTTATTCTAAAAAAACGCTAGTTTTTATATCGACTCAATATGTGTATAGTAAGCCTAGGTTTTCCTTTAATAAATAAATAAATAAAATATTATTTATTTCAGATATGCCAACGAGTGAAGATGGAGTATTTAGTATAGTGGGAGTAAATGGAAATGAAATGGGAGAAAACAAAATTATATTGGGAGATAACGAAATTAAATTGGGAGAAAGCGAAATTAAATTGGTATCAAATGAGATTGTATCGGATGATGAAATTAATGTGACAAATAGTGAGGACTCGTTTGAAGCGTCTTTAGATACCGAAGCGAAATTGTTTGTACTACTGGATTCTTATTATAAAATCACTTTGACATCTTACAACTCTATGGCTGCTACGGGCAGCGGATCGAGACATTGCTTTATTTGTAATACAGAAGTTGAGCCTGATGTTTTCAAACAGCACATAGATCATCATGATCATAAGAATAACATGCAGAAATATAAATTTCTGGATAAATACAAGAATAATTTAATTAGACAAGTAAGTATTTTCTCTAATATATATATGAGGGTAATTCACATAGAGTCATCTAGTCACAAGCTAATCAGAGCTTGTGTTATGGGTACTAGACAACTGATATAATTTTCACTCTTTTTTCTTTCTTTACACTTCAAAATAACTTATAAATATTAATTTTCGATTGTGCCACAAAACTATTTAAGAATAAAAAAAGCTGGCAACATCGTTAATGTCAAATTTGTCTCTGAGATAAAAAGCAGACTATCATCCTCGAGGGGCTAAATCGCCACGAAGAGCTAACTGAGGGAGGGATCCAAGTAGGGTATATTTGGGGGATATAAAAAAGAATTTTAACAAAAAACCAAAAAGAAACGCCAAATATGGCACTAGTTAAGCTGTTGTATAATGTCCCAATACCTTAATTTTTTTGTTTAATTTTGTCAATATAAAAAGGTCTTAAAACCAGTCCCCTAGTCGTTGTTGCCTCCGGAGTCGACACCGGGGCAAAGGGCCTTGCCCCGAGCCTCAACGTGCACCCTCTTAGGAGTGTGTCCCTTCGGATAACCCGTTTCATTCATTGCTAACTGACATGATTTCATGTTCATCCTATCATTCCCTATTAGTACCCCGCCAGTGTAAAACTAGAAGTAGGAGCATGCACTATTCCTTGGACAACTATTAAAAACTTACTTTAATTTTATTTTCAATATTCCTTGGATACCTCCATTACAAAATACTGACTGCATTTTTTATTTTCAGAGCCGCCTGACCTACCACTGTGCCATATGCAATGTTATTGTCTACCGTTCTGATTTACCTGCACATTTAGAATGCAACCCTCATAAGCAACTTATGAAACAAAATAGCGCCATTACGAAAAAACAACGCAAAAACCAAATGAAAGCTGGCCTCGCACTATATAAAGTTGAAACACAAAACGAAGTTATATACAAAAAAATGAAAGAAAAACAAATCATATTCCATTTGAGAGCTATTATCACAGACTGACACTGATCATCCGCAACCTCCTAGGGGGGTGAAGGTTGGAGCCTCGGGGCGAACCCCTTTGCTTCGGCAACCACGGGGGCAACCCCAGTAATACTTTTAAAGTAGACATAACCAAATTTAAGAAGTAATGCCATGCTTCGAGACCAATGTGTTTTGATAATAATAATTGCAAATCCCCTCCTCTACAATAGACCTATTACAAAAAGCCGTCACTCTCAACACATGCCGTATTGTACGGATATTTCTGTCGTCTTCACTTTCATCATCCTTAAATAACTTTTAAACTCATCCACGCTTGGCTAAGGCCCGCGTGCTTGATTGTATTACCCCTGTAAAAAAGGAGATATATAATATATCTTATATATAAAATTCTCGTGTCACAGTTTTCGTTCCCATACTCCTCCAAAACGGCTTGACCGATTCTCATTAAATTTTGTGAGCGTATTGAGTAGGTCTAAGAATCGGCCAACATCTATTTTTCATCCCCCTAAATGTTAGAGTTTTTCATCCCCCTAATTTCTTTTTTATTTTAAGGCAAAACAACGTTTGCCGTGACAGCTAGTATTATACATACATAAAATAATAATAATAATAATTTTTATTTTGCATCCAATATTTACAATTTAAATTGTTCCCTGGTACCCAAACTAAGTAGAAACTTGTATTTTAGGTACCAGGTGTTTTGTTTTTTGAAATTATATATTTCCTTTTTTAGTATTTTTTTTTAGTTTTATGTTTTCAGATAATACTGCAGCAGTTAAGAAGAGTTAAATTCTCATTCCCCGCCAGTTTATTACTTGTGATATTTAACATAGTGTGTTCCTTTTTTCTGTATATATCTTTACATAGTATAAAATAAAGTCGATTCCTCTGGCTGTTTACTCAGTTCTATTAAACTACGCAACGGATATTAATGCAGTTTCTAGCAGTAGATAGAGTTGGTTTATATGTATAATATAATAATAATAATATAATAATATCAGGACCATTCACACAGCGCCATCTAGGCCCAACTTAAGCTACATAAAGCTTGTGTTATGGGTACTAGATAACTGAAAAAAAATATCTATGTATCTGTACATTTTTTTTGTAAATAGATACATATTATACATAGAAAACACCCAGACCGATACAAACAATCACATGAATACAAATGTTTGTGCCGTGCGAGGAATCGAACCCGCGACCATCGGTCGTAAAGCGGTGTGCTAGACCGCTAGACCACCGAGGTCGTCAATATATGTACACCTGTGAAAATCCAGGACAGATAATTTATTTTTTTTATAAATATTAACTCACCACATTATCGTCCGATATTAGTGAGAAGTAATGCTCCACGATCTGAGATAACAGCGTACTGTTCGCATCGTGTATCCTCTCAGCCTCCAAGCATTGCCGTATCATGGCTAGTTGTTTAACAAACATGCATTCTTCCTCATTTTTCTTCACTCTGATTGTGGTGGAGAAGGATTCGCTGAGACACTGTTCTATGGGTCCTCGCAGTGAATTTGGAGGCAGTCCCCGGCATAGTATCGGTAGGATATCAAATACTTGCATTATTTCTGAATCCTACAAATATATAATAATAATAATAATACACATACAGAAAAAAATACTAAGTATACTGATCTAGCAATAGAACTAAAAAAGCAATGGCAGGTAGAAAAAGTAAAAACTCTCCCAATTATTATCTCGTCCACAGGTGTCATTCCAACATCCACATCCACACTCTAGCCTTGAAATATTACAGCTTCACCCACTTACTTTCATACTTCTCCAAAAAGCTGTAATTCTAAACACCTGTAGAATAGTCCGCAAATTTTTGTCATCATAATCATTTATTTTATAATTGTTATTGTTTGATGATATTCACCCGCAATGACAAGTTTAACACCCCATCAAAGGGAGATATATAATATATATATATATAAACAACAATAACATCATATTATACAAACACTAAATATTGGTACTAATAAAACATATCTGCTTCAAAAAACCACAATGCTGAATATCTGTCGCATTACAAATAAAATTTCTAACTTCCACAGTAATAACCTCTCCCACACTTGGCTAAGGCCCCTCCGATCCATCCCCCGTCCAATTCAAACGGGGACCGATGTTACGATGGCCTGAGCCGAGGATCGAACCCCTAGCGGTGCCCTCAGACTAAAGTCGTATCCATCAGGCGGGAGTTGGCTTTCAGCCCTCCATAAGTCTTTCCGCGGATTTGGAGTGCCATCTGCACTCGCCCCCTATCGTCCGGTGAAGCTGTAAAGGCCAGCTGCGGCCAACAACATTCCGTCCGAGTAGTCCGAAAAAAAACTTGGCTAAGGCCCGTGGGGTGTGGGTGAGTATCACCTTCTTTTAAACAACAGAAAAGAAAAAAGAATAATAATAATCTTGGATAATTCACACAGCGCCACCTAGTCCCAAGAGAAGCACAACTTGTAATATAGGTACTATACAAGACAACTGAACAAATACAATATAAAAACATACATTTTTGTAAATACATATAAATTAATAACCAGCGCCATCTAGTCTCACGGTAAGAAGAACTTGTCTCACGGTAAGCAGAACTTCTGATATGGGTACTAGACAACTGATATAAATACGATTTTTTTTGTAAATACATAGATAATATACATAGAAAACACCTAAATAAAAAACCAATACAAACAATCATACTCAAGAATACAAATGTTTGTGTCGTGAGAGGAATCGAAACCATCGGATGTTAAGTGGTATTCTAAACCGCTAGACTACCGAGGCCGTTCAATTTTATATATAAAAAATATTAACATCTGTAAACAACAATAAATACAAAAATACAAACATTATCATCTGCTTCTTCCTTATCCCATTTAATTGTGGTCGGCGTAATATGTTTTTCTCTTCCATTCATCCCTGTTCGCAATCATCTCGTTATTTACTCACCATATCATCTTTCACACAGTCAATCCATCTCTTTTTAGGCCTTCCTCTTCCTTTATAACCATCGACATTCATATGTAACACCTTCTTTAAGATATGATCTTCATTCCTACGCAGAACAGGAGTAGGTTATAAGGTCAGAATACTCACATCAGTAGTGCCAGGATCTATGCCCTGCAGATAATTCTCCAGGAACCTCCTCGCTGATGGAGAAGTCTGCGCTTGCCTGGCAGCCAACTTGATGCAGCCAGCCCGCCATAACGTGCCACGGTGGAAGGTCTCATGTAGAAAGCACAGGTCCATCGGAGGGAACGGCTTACAGTAGTCCTCGTTGAGGGTGTGCAGAATAGAGAGGAGGACTGCATCAGGGAATTCGAAGGATGGGGACGTGACCTATAAACAAACACCAACTTGAGGGCCGGCAACGCGCACGTGACACCCCTGTTCAACGCGTCCATAGGCTACGGTAACCATTTACCATCAGATGGACCGTATGCTTATTTGCCAGCAAATGGTATAAAAAAAATTGTAACATCACCGATTGCTATCAATGTACCATGTAAGGTTGATCTCCACACTTCCCCCTGGAATCGTGATGAATTCGTGGTGAATTTACCACGATGGGCTAACTGACCTGGCCTCAGTGGCGTAGCTACCTAGGAACTAGGCGGAGCAGTACCCCCGGGCCCTCAAGCTCAGGGGCCCTCGAACACTTACCAGAAAATCTCGATCCAACTGAAGTTTTCAAAATTCCTCCCAATTTTAAAATAAATATGACAGGTTGTAACCCGACTTAAATCATGGCAACTCAGTTGAGAGAAATTCGAAAGTTATACTTAATTCCCCTAAATTCTTTCTGTTGGTTGGCAGTGTTGTTAATTTTATGGATAGCAGTATGTGCGTTTTAATAACACTGTAATGTGTAAAGGGGGCAATGGGGCCCCACCGTTCATCAGTGGAACCCCATTATTTAATTTGCTCTAGGGCCCTTGGTTATCTAACTACGCGACTGCCTGGTCTCTATAATTTATTTTACCATTCTATTCTAGCGCCATCTACCACTATTACTACTACTAGCTACCACCTTTTGTCTTTTATCCTCTACCCAAAGGTTGTCTGGAAGAGATTGCGTAAGCGATAAGATCGCCTTTTGTACCTTATTACTCTAGTATATCTTATTAATGTTATAAACGCGAAAGTTTGTAAGTATGGATGTTTGTTACTCTTTCACGCAAAAACTACTTCACGGATTTTGATGAAACTTTACAGTTAACATCAGAATAACTTATCATTACATAGTATTAAACAAAGTCGCTGTTGCTATCTCTCCCTATGCATGCTTAAATCTTTAAAACTACGCAACGGATTTTGAAGCGGTTTTTTAAATAGATAGAGTGATTCAAGAGGAACGTTTATATTTATAATTCATGTACACCCGTGCGAAGCCGGGGCGAGTAGCTAGTAGGCTATATTTCACGTTGAAACCGCGGGTACAGCTAGTAAATAAATAAACACCCCTCTATTTTGAAGTCGGTTAATTGTAGCACGCACCTGAGTCCTGAAGCAGTGCAGCAACCCTCGTAGCACGGAGTGCGGGTGGAGGACAGCCAGCGACGGCAACGGCGGCTCGAGACGCCCGTCCAGCTGGTACGCGCCGCTGCGGAGACCGCGGACCTCGCGCTCTATCAAGTGCCGTGCCAGACGACCCACGCCCGCGAGTGCCGCCTGGTTGCTGTATTTGTATACCTCTGGCCACACCTCGCCTAGACGATATTTATTATTGATGATAATGGAATGATGCACCCGCCTGCGCTAACGGTTTACGCTGGCACCAGTGGAAGATGATAAGATGAGCATGAGGTGAGATCAGTTAGCTCATTATGACAAATTCACCAGGAATTTGTAATGGTGGTTTCCAGGGGGAACCGCGTGGAGGTCAACCTGAGTTGGGACATCGTCGTAGATATATTGCTAGCAATGTATCTAGTCTTCAGTTCACATTACTTAGCCTTTAAAATAATCAAATATTTATGTCTAGGGAGGGGTCCCTAGACTAATAAATAAATATTTGATTATTTTTATATACATATTTTTTCTTATCTATATAAATAAAATTGATATGTATCTTTGTCCCCGTGTTATTTGGGGGAATGTTATATGAGGAATTGAAATGTCGTAATATGAAAATGCGTTTTTTTTAAGGATGATAATGGAATGGTGGGCCCGCCTGCGCAAACGGTTTACACTGGCGGGGCACCAGTGGAGGATGATAAGATGAGCATGAGGTCAGGTCAGTTAGCTCATTATGACAAATTCACAAGGAATTTGTAATAACAGTTTCCAGGGGGAACCGCGTGGAGGTCAACCTGACTTGGGACATCGTCGTAGATATATTGCTAGCAACGTATCTAGTCTTCAGATCACATTACTAACAATTGCCTTTAAAATAATCAAATATTTATGTCTAGGGAGGGGTCCCTAGACTAATAAATAAATATTTGATTATTTTTATATACATATTTTTTTTTATCTATATAAATAAAATTGATATGTATCTTTGTCCCCGTGTTATTTGGGGGAATGTTATATGAGGGATTGAAATGTAATATGAAAATGCGTTTTTTTTTTTTAAGAATGATAATGGAATGGTGGGCCCGCCTGCGCTAACGGTTTACACTGGCGGGGCACCTATGGAGGATGATAAGATGAGCATGAGGTCAGGCCAGTTAGCCCATCGTGACAAATTCACCAAGAATTTATCACGATGGTTTCCAGGGGGAACCGCGTGGAGATCAACCTGACATGGTACATTGTTAGTAATGGAGTCATGAATCCACATTACTAACAATCAACTCCTCACTCCTCCCCATGAAAATGCGTTATAGGAGTACCGTGTTATAGAGGGAATTACTATATGTAGACGACGTCATGTAATCCGTTAGTTCGTTTGCCATCGAATTAAAAAAAACACAATCTAAAGTCAAATTATCGATCTATCACTCGATGTTTTGTTAAGCACTAAATTGATACCACATTGTGGTATCACCTTCCAGCAATGGTATTTCCGAACCGATACGATATTGAAACCTTCAAGAAGAGAGCTTATTCCTTTTTAAAAGGCCGACAACGCACTTGCAATTCCTCTGGTGTTGTGGGTGCGGCGGTAATCATTTACCATCAGGTGAACCGTCAGCTCGTTTGTCCCCTGTGCTATATATGTTAGGGTTCACATCAATATGACGACCTCGGTGGTCTAGCGGTCTAGTCTACCGCTTTACGACCGATGGTCGCGGGTTCGATTCCTCGCACGGCACAAACATTTGTATTCATGAGTATGATTGTTTGTATCGGTCTGGGTATTTTCTATGTATAATATGTATGTATTTACGAAAAAAAAAAATATCATGTATTTGTATCAGTTGTCTAGGACCCATAACACAAGCTTTAGCTAGCTTAACTTGGGTCTAGATGGCGCTGTGTGAATTGTCCTGAGATTATTATTATTATTATTATTAATATTGTAGAAAAATGTGATATTTCAAAAAGATATTAAAAGAAGGTAGTTTATGTTTAGTACTAATGCAGTGTTAAATGTAAAGATTATTACAAATATTGTGAATAGCGCCATCTAGTATTTATGAACCGAACTAAGATGTTTGTCATAAGATATTCGTTACCCCCCACTTCTCTCCCTACTACACTGACTTCAGTCTATAATTACAGAAGTCGGTAGTTGAATAATTCTCCCCTTCCGATCGATCCCCCGTCCAATTCAAACGGGAACCGATGTTACGACGGCCTGAGCCGAGATTCGAATCCCTAGCGGTGCCCTCAGATTAAAGTCGTATCTGTCAGGCGGGAGTCGGCCTTCAGCCGCTCCGTAAGTCCTTCCTTTGGTTTGTAGTTCCATCTGCACTCACCCCCTATCGTCCGGTGAAGCTGTAAAGGACAGCATAAGAGTACTCCGAAAACAAAAGTAATACTCCTTCGTTGAATAAGCCACGGCATTCAGTCGACAAGCACAGAACGTGCTAGTTGTACTTCGGATACTAAAATGAATTGTATTGGAGACGGGTTTATCCCGGATTTAGTTGGGCCTGGGGGAAGCTACAAGTAGTGAAGGTGAGTGTTAATGCATTCTAAAAGGGCCTTTTAAACCTACACCCGTGTCACAAGTCACGGGCGCTACTTGGGGTTTCTCTTCCAGAAGCCGGCTTCAGGATACTAAAGTGAATTGTATTAGAGACGGGTTTATCCCGGATTTAGTTGGGCCTGGGGGAAAGCTGCAAGTAGTGAAGGTGAGTGTTAATGCATTCTAAAAGGGCCTTTTAAACCTACACCCGTGTCACAAGTCACGGGCGCTACTAGGGATTTCTCTTCCGGCTTCACTACCTAAGTCGTCATCATAATTAGTGGTTGTTACATCTAAAACAAAATATGATACATAGAGATTCATTATTCATCCAGATTTGAAATTACTCACTGGGCACGTAATCCAAAACGTCTTCGGGATTCCTCGCTGCGTCCGCGGGAGTCTTGCAGTACGACGCCGGTAGTTTCACTGTCCTTCTATATATCTATAATATTTAAAATAAAATAACAATTATTTGCATAATAGACTGTACACGCGACTTCGTCCGTGTGGAATTTAACAAAAAAATTAATGAGAGATTTTTTTCTAAAATAAAAGTAGCTTTTAAGTTACTCCTAATTACATCAGATACCTGCCAATGAAAGTCTCGTCAAAATCGGTACAACCATTTACGAGATTACGGGAGTGTCTGTGTGTAATAATGAAATAACCGTTTTTTACTACTATGCATATAAATACGGTACATACACCAAAATAACACTTTTTATATGTCTGTCTGTTTGTTCCGGGTAATCTCGGAAATGGCTGAACCAATTTTAACGGGACTTTTTTTGGCAGGTAGCTGATATAATAAGGAGTAACTTAGGCTACTTTTATTTTAGAAAAATAAAGTTAAATTCCACGCGGACGAAGTCGCGGGTACAGATAGTCATCAATAAAGAAAAATTAGTTAGTACTAGAATATTATAATCTCACCTCTGGTACATCTTTAAGCTTGTAATCGTCTATTTTGTAAGCGGCAAGCGCGTCACAGGCCGCTTCAACAACCTCGGGGTGGTTGGACTCAGCGATGTAAGACCATAGCTTCCTCGCTGTATCGCTCAGTAACTTGTCATATTCAGGAGTCTGCACCCGTAGTGCTGGCACTTCTGACAGCAGCTTGCATAAGCTGGAAGCATTTAGTAAAGTATAAACTTCACTTCTGTTTGGTAACAGCATCGTAAACATTCTTACTAATATTATAAATTTGAAAGGGTTGTTTATTACTCTTTCGCGCAAAAACTACTGAACCGATCATCATGAAATTATGTACACATGTTCTTGGAGGTATTAGAATGAATATAGGATACGTTTTATTTAAAAACAAAAATTTTTTTATACCTAATAAACAAAAAAAAAATAAAATATCAGCATTTTGCTACTTCAGCCAGTAATGAAGTTATTTTTATGGATTTTATGTGAGTGAAGCCGCGGTTGAAAACTAGTAATTTAATAAATATTTATTCTTTTGTAAAAAATGATACGATAACCCGAAATGCAATGCTCAGATCAGTTCCGATTTTGATAAATCGGAACTGATCTGAGCATTGCTTGACATCAAAGATCGACACCGAGCAGCAGGTCCACACAAATGTACTATATGTATAAACACATGTATAGAATGTAGTTTCTACCATTTATTCTTATACAATTAATGTGACCAATGCTTTGTTGCAGTTGATTAATAGTAGGAAGGGAGAGAATGTAACCTGATCTGCATGGCGGGCCTGCGGTCGGGCCCCAGCTTGGGCTCCAGGGCCCTCCAGGTCCCGGGCGGCGCCACCGCCGCGCCGCGCCACAGGCAGCCCAGCGCATGCAGCGCCCGAGACCCCACCACACCACCGCCGCCACCGCCGCCACCGCCACCACGCTCCGTGCACCGGTTCAGGATCGACGATATCGTAGGCACCAACTCCAACCCGTGGCTCGACGGCCTGTGGAGTACCGTTGCCTTTTAAAAACATCAATTTAAAAAAAATGTGCTAAGGTAGCGATTAGTATTAGATGGAAAAAGTTTTTATTTGTAGTAAAAGTCACACACAAGGTAATATAAAAAGAAAAAGAAACTAAATAAAGTAAAAAGTAAAAAGTATATAAACTGCCAAAGGTAATGACAATATAAGGGTAATACTTGTTAGGCAAATGATAGGCACCACATTCCTTGTACTACTTACTTAAAGCATACATGCCTATAACAGTGTGGGCTGATCCTTTTGCCTTTCCCTGAGATGTCAAACAGAAATAAAAAAAAATTAATTGTCTATAGCATTGTCCCCATTCATTCCTAATTTAGGACCCACACTGTCGGTGGAGTTCTTGCCACTTTCCATGATCTATCTCATGACTATCATTACATATTGTCCCCGTGCAGATGAAATGTATTATTAATCTTTTTCACTTAAGTTGCTTACCTAATTTCACATATCCTCTCGACGGCCAGGGCTCTAGCGATCTCCACTTCCCAGCTGAGTTCGTCAGGCCGCCCCGTTCCAGTTTCCGCCAGTATCTCTTGCAGATACGGGAAGCAACGCACCTGCAATATTCAATTTATTGATTTGTAATAAAACATTAACAAAATTTACAAAAATCTGTGTTTATCTGTGTTGGAGTTGTGGACTTTGGGTTTCGTCCTTAGTCATTCGTGTCTGCTTGGGTAGGCTTCGTGGCAGAAGTGTCGAGGGCGATAAGATCAACCCGTTTATAACCAATTAACTTATATTTGGAATTATTTACAGTTAGAAACGATGTTAGCTCAACGATGGCGTTCGGCAGAGAGAGAGAGTTGCCAACATACAAATTTAAATGTAAATTATTATTAATGTTGCCAACAATCTCTAATTGTCATATTGAACTTATTATTAAATGTCAACGAAACGATTCTTTTCAGTTAATACTACTGTTAAACTAATCTTCGACACTCAATGTCTTGTTTTTTAGTAATAATGTATTATATATAAGTTTTTTTAATCACTGTATGTGTCAAAATAAAGAGAAAAAAAAACAATTATCGTATTCAATAAAATTAAAAAGTATCTTTAAAATTGAGCCAATGTTATAATAAGCCCGGACAATTCCCAGCGCAATCTAGTCCCAAATTAAGCACAGCTTATGTTATTATTGGTACTAAACTACTGATAGAAATACTTATATATTAATTTTTACATCCAAATCAATACAAACAATCATACTCATGAATATGAGAATTCCATACAAGATACATACAAATATTTGTATCATATCGAATTGTTAGGAACTCAATAATAAAATGTTTGAAGATCCCGTGATTTTTACTAATTATTCGTATAAATAATGACAGTGTCAAATTTAAATTGAGTATTTATTATCTAAAGACAGACAAGTCATCCATACTCTCCCAAGGGAAGGTGAAGGTTGGTTTAAAATTATATTACGGTCATAGTCACATTTAAGCAAAAAACGATATTTATAAGATATCTTAAGATATTTGATACACCATATTTCTTTTAACAAACTGTGATCAAAGTCACAATTGAAATTCCAAAAAGAAACTAATATTTTTTCATAGTCTCTCACCAACTGTTGGTTGTCATCTATGTGTTTTTATAATGTAGATGAATACCTTTCCCAAATGGTAAAAAAGTGACCATTCAAATTGACAGTTGTCTGTTGCATGTCAGAAATGTGCGGAACAAAATTTAAAATACCACAACCAATGTAGCACATTTTATGCAATAAAATTTAATTTAATTTCATAACTTCATTACATAGTATAAAGCAAAGTCGCTGTCGCTGTCTGTCCGTGCCTTACATAGGCATTTAAATCTTTAAAACTACGCAACGGATTATGAAGGTTTTTTTAAATATATAGAGATAGTGGTTCTAGAGGAAGGAAGGAAGGAAGAGGTATATATAATACATGTACACCCATGCGAAGCCGGGTCGAGTAGCTAGTAAGGTATACACTATGTTTGGGGATTTTAACAAACTGTGATTAAAGTAACATTTTAAACTCCTAAAAAAACTATTATTTTTTTATAGTCTCTCACCTGTGTTTCAGCTAAACTCGCATATAACATAATGAGGAAGGATGTTGGCGCTCCCTTGCCCGCCTTCAGCTTACTCAGGATAGACACTACAGTCGGTACATTTTCCTGTTAACATAAAAACTATATATATACTAGCAGTAGCCGCGACTTCGTGCGCGTGAAATTTAACTTTATTTTTCTAAAACAAAAGTAACCTAAGTTACTTCGGTCGGTCCATCCATTTCATTAGCCGGAACAAACAGACAGATAAAAATTATAAAAAATGATAATTTGGTGTATGTACCGTATTATATTCATATGCATGTAGTAAAAAACGGTTATATCAATATTACAAACAGACACTCCATTTTTTTTTATTTATTTATTTATTTATTCTTTTGCACACAAAAATGTATACAAGGCGGACTTAATGCCTGATGGCATTCTCTACCAGTCAACAGTCGCGTTGATCAGAGATAATAATAAGGCGGTGCAATTTAACAATTAATATATAAAGAAAAACAAATATGGATAAATACGGAAAAATAATATTATATATATTATTATATGCAAATATATAACTTACTAATATACCCGCATAAAACACATATACAATTACATAAATAAACAAAAATTAAGGCCTATTGATTACATACAAAATAATACATATATATGTATATATATACACACATACATATAATAAAATTATATTAAAATTGCATATATAGTCTCATGGGATATTCTGCAGTTAAAAGTTTGGCTGAATACTCTTACAGAAATTTTAAATAATGTTCACGCAATGATCTCTTCAAGGAGAATTTGGATTGACATCGTCTGAGGCCAACAGGAAGTGCATTCCAAAGATTGATAGCAGTAATAGTGAAAGACTGATAAGAGAAATTAGAGCGATGAGAAGGAGTATAAAGCAGGAGATTAGAAGAAGAGCGAAGATCACGAGAATGTGATGAACTAAGAAATTGAAATCTTTCTTTGAGGTACTGAGGAGATAGTGGATCGTATAGAACAGAAAAAAGTTGACAGAGAATTCTGACACTCCTGCGCTGGCGAATAGGAAGCCATTTCAGCTCAGAGCGGACGTGTGAGATATGGTCATACTTACGAAGACCGAATATGAAACGTATGCAATTATTGAGTAAACGATCCATTTTATTTAGGAAGTCTTGGTTAAGATTATTTTATTTATATGTATAGATATTTGTAATACATATTTATACTAATATATAATTGAGCAAAACATTTGTATCCTAAAAAGATAATCTTACCTTATATTTAGCTAATTTCGGTAATGCTCTCAAACACTCCAACTTTATACTTGGCGATTTGACATTTGCTATCTCATACAATAACAGCGGTAGCACCATGACTGACACCTCCTTCTTAACTCCTATCAACTCCACCACCACTCTCAAAGCCCTCAGGACCACCTCCTCAAACCAATCCTCCATCCTCTTCTCCAAACACACCCCGAGTAGAAACGGCAACAACTCAAATTTAAATGTGTCATCTACTTTTTCTATAGAATCAAACCAACTTTTCAATTTATCCGGATTATCTCTGACTCTCTCCCATGTCTCATTCAGTTTGAAGGTTATAGACAAATGGCTGTCCGTATAGAGTAATGATTGGAATATCTTATTAGTTTTTAAGTTGGGCATGTGTAGTCTGTTGTCTTTGGTGCTTGTTTGGTAGATGTCGAGTATTTTGGAGGCTATCTTCAGAGCTTCAGACGTGAGGTACGAGGGCAGATTGAGCCATTGTAATGACAGCGCAACGAACGCATTTAGTGATATCGTTGAGTGTTCATATTTATTTACAATATTAAGACCTGAAAATTAAAATAATTTAGATAACTAACTGCTACCTGCGGCTACGTCCGCGTGAAATTTCATTTTTTTTTTAAATGAAAGCAGTGAAATATAGCTTAAGCTAAGTTACTTTTCATGATATTAGTTATCTGCGAGTGAAAGTCCGTCAAAATAGACATTTCAGAGATTAGCAATATCAAACAGACAAACAGAACTTTTTTTTATGTAAGTACTATATTCAAACGGATTTTGTGAAAAGCTGTTTTTAAAATTACAAACAGACAATTAAATTTCATGTATTTGTACACTTTTCTAGAAGGTTTCAATATCGTATCAGTTCAGAAATAACACTGCTGGAAGGTGATTCACAATGTGCCTGGCAAGTTAGAAAACCCCACGATGGAGACATACAATAGAATAGAAAATAATTTATTCTAATAAACTTAATTTAAGCACTTTTGAATGGTCATAACAATTTTTTTAATCTACCGCTCATTTGGAAAACTGTCTCATCACAAGAAGAACGCCATTCATCCATATGATCAGGATGGTACTTTATGCAAAATATTCCAACACAACTTACACAAGTTGAAGAGTTCGTGCAGATGGAGTGCGGAGCTGATGGCGAGGTTTTCAGCCAGCAGTGCGATCACCAGGCCGGCCACGTTCCTCAACTGCGGCGCATCCAGAGCGAAGCAACGATCTATTAGTGTGTAGCAGGAGCGTGGATCTCGACTGTTTAAAACAATAGATTTGTTTTTATTTATTTCTTTCAGGCAACTTAATATTATTATATAACAACATTGGCCCATGAGAAAGGAAAATCAACTTTATGGTATTCGAGTTAGGGTCGATTTCTCTCTTTTTTTTAAATACTATTTTAATCTTACCAGTTTGGCAACTGGTAAGATTAAAATAGTATTTAAAAAAAAGAGAGAAATCGACCCTAACTCGAATTCTTCCCCTAAATCGTAGCTGTCTTCGAATACTGGCGTATTCGAAGACAGCTACGATTCGTACTCGATATTTAAAATTATTATGTAATCATTACACAGTATAAACTAGAGTCGCTGTCGCTGACTGACCGTCCCTATGTATGCTTAAATCTTTAAAACTACGCAACGGATTTTGAACCGTTTTTTTTTTAATAGATAGTGATTCAAGAGGAAGGTTTATATTTATAACACATGTACACCCATGCGTAGCCGGGGTGAGTAGCTAGTTATATACATATATATATCATAATATGTATATTATAAGTTTGAACATTATTAACGTTCTATTGTCAAATACTATACTTCTATAATGGTAAGCACTGGCAATCGTACAGGCAATATATATACATATATATTTGATGTATATTATAATCTATGTCTATATAAATTTAACATTTTTTCATTGCATGCCTAAATCCAGAAACCCGAGGGTTTCCGTGTTAGGAGTCAATGCCGGGGCAAAAGGGGTCCCGGGGCCCCAACACAATCCCCTAGTTAGATGCGGACGACCCATGTCAGTTAGTCCTTTCAATCTTTGTCAGGGTAGTTAACTTGATAACATCATCATCTGCTTCTTCCTTATCCCATTTATTTGGGGTCGGCGTAATATGTTTTTCCATTCATCTCTGTTCGCAGTCATTCCGTTATTTACTCCCTTTCTCACCATATCATCTTTCACACAGTCCATCCATCTCTTTTTCGGTCTTCCTCTACCCTTATAACCATCCACATTCATATGTAACACCGTCCTTAGGATATGATCTTCATTCCTACGCATTACATGCCCATACCACGATAGACGATTACTCTTTAACTTCTCTGACATCGGTGCCACTTTCATACTTCCTCTGATGTATTCATTCTTTATCTTGTCTATCCTCGTCACACCACACTTACAACACACATAGTTAACTTGATAACATGCTTTAGGAAATACAATTACTCTTACCCATGTTTAATAAGCTCGGTTGATATTCGCGCCAACATTGGTAGTAGAGCCACAATGTACTCAGTATGTTGTCTGTACACTGCCGCGTCAGTCACCACTGAATATGCCTCGAAAGCTTTCTCTATCAGGCTCGGGTTGCATACCTGTCAGTTGCAGTGAAAATAATAATGGCGGAATTTTTTTTTTTAGTTGATGTAAATGAAATGGTGTACTTGCGCAAACGGTTTACATAAGATACCAGGTAAGAAACATACGATGAGCATTAGTACAAGTGGGTTAGCCTAAAATACATTGCAATTTTATATCAAAATTTGTGATAATAAAATTCATATTCCAATAAACATACAGACAAGTTGATATAGGGACTGGTGGTGCTAATTAAGCTCTGGAAAGCTATTCAGAGCTTGTGTTATGGGTATTAGACAACTGATAGATACTTAGATACATTTTATTTCCAAATATATACATAAAAAACACCCAGACACACAAACAATCACACTCATGAATACAAAACGTTTGCACCATGCACAGAATCGAACCCACAACCATCGGAAGTAAAACTATGTGCTAAATCTACTTGCTTTAATTTTAAAATACAACTAGTGAAACATAAATGTAACCTGTTGACAACTGAGACAAGCTAGAAGTAACGTTGACTGAGCAGTGGACTGAGGCAGACTGAGCAGCAGTTGCCATGGCCTGATGCCACTACTGTGCTGGGGGTTACACGTCAGCCATATGAAAACTGCACGAAGAAGTTCCAAGCTGTTGGATGATACTCTGTAAAATAAAACAATATTACATTCAATAGAGTTTATTTACACTGTCAATTGGGTCTTATCATGAGTAATTTTAGGGTAAATAATAGTATATTACGATATAAGTGTGTTAGGATATTTATAACACATGAGGCAAAATTTTTCTGAAGGAGGTGTAATAGATTTGAAATAAACTCAACCATAAAATAGTGATGCAAACTGTTCCTTTCTGGCATATTATTTTTTTAAATCAACAGTGCCCTTGGATCATCCATTCCGCCCTGCCTAATGGCTGGCGCCGCAGTCAGTTCATAATTTTATATAAAAAATAATAAATAGTGCAGTTATGGAATATAACTTCACTATTTATGTTTATAACACACACATGTTTTATGACCTGCTTTATATATCGAATATCTGGTCTATCACCTATTGGTGAGAAGGAGGTAACAAAGTAGACAACTTTGTTCAAAGTGTATGAAAATAAATAAATATATGTAACCATAAAACCTTACATATAATCAGGATGTGTGCACAATGCATGCATTTGTACAAGTACATCCTCTTCTGCATTCTTATTTTTCTCCAGCACCGTTATGAACGGATGTTTGGGGGATTTCAGAGAGAACTGGCACTTGTACGGCTGTCCAGGTACAAGACGAGATTTCAGGTCCAAAATCAGTAGGCCAGCCATTGTGGAAATTATTGCTGAATGGTTGCTGTGATTGAGTAAAAAATATAAAATTGTAGTTAATAGTATATTTAAAAATCTTAGATACATATAATTTACAAAAATGACACATAAAATTATCACCAATTAAAATTTAAAAAAGTTAATTATAGTACAGCACATCAAGTTTAGCACATGACCTTACTTCCAATTATTGCAGGTTTGATCCCTTGGACAATAAATATATATTTAAATATTTCTATCATTTTTATTATGAGCACTAGACCCACAAGTTCTTCTTAAATTAGAACTGCAATTTAATAAATAGATTCTTCTCAGTGGGTAATTATTTAATTATCTTTATTAATTTTAAGAATTTTTACGATTAGTTTGTAATAATGGGGTTGACATATTCAAAACAAAAACCCCAAAATAAATTTAGATTAAAAAAAAATTTGAACTAGCTGGTGCTGTGTGAATTGCCTAGGGTTATTATTGTTATTATTATTTTCTTATTAGATTTAATAAAAGTAAGTATAGTAATATAATAAAAGAATATTGTACATACTGTGCGCTAGGTAGTAAGGTTATAACAGTCGACATAGTGTGCCCAATTTCTAATACACCCAGCTCCACCAGCGCCAACAGGCCTTGGCAAGCGGTCAAGCTCACTGTAGCCTCCTTGGAGGTACACTTTTCTCTTAAAAATTTCAATTCCTCATTCTCCAATACAAACTTTTGTCGAAGGTTGACTTTATACTTCGATTTAATTGTATATATTAACTTATCAATTGCGTTCACGATTAAAACACTGTTCTTTGTATTTAACTTGTATTCTATTTCTTCCATTTTTTTTATTTCTTTCAATTTCTTCAAATTTACAATGACACGCGCCGGGACAGCATTGAAAATGTTGTTTGAATACAGCTGATAATGTCAATTTTTTTTTTTTTCTTTTATCCTTCAGGAAAGGCAAAGGGAAATTAAATTTGTTAACGTGAGGGAATGATGGATATCCGTGGTTCAATCTGCTGAATGATAAACTAAGTGACTCCAGTCTTAATGTCAATCATATGTCATTGTGATTCAGTTTAGTTGTCCATTCAGTACATTAAATTCTGATTGATATATTTTGTTTCTAAATAATATATTCACAAAATCCTAAATATACATCTGAAATTAAACTAAATTACTGCCTAAAAATCCGATTTTAAAATGTCTACGCCACCGCGGGAGACTATCCAAAAGCAAATCCAACAAGATTGGGCGAACAGGGAATACATAGAAGTTATTACTGGAAGCATAAAGAAAATCACTGATTTCCTCAATTCTTTTGGTAAGTGAAAGTTAAAGAACATTATAATAGTAATAACGAAGTAGATTTTGTACAAGACAGTTTGCTTGGGTATTTCAAGTACTTTAGCCGAAATTACAGAGTACCTTAATTCACTAGTATAGCTACTAATGCCAATACATTATCACAATTATCACGGAAATACTTGATCCTTCTGGTTCTATTTACTTCTAAGGCGACGAGATTCACACACCACCACTTACAGTCAGTTCGACTGTCACTATCGTCCTTTTTGAAAATCTTTTATTGGAATCATAATGAATTATAACTCACTTTGGTGAATTAATTGATGACTTTTATTTTGTTTTAGACATGTCCTGCAGATCACGCCTAGCTACTTTGAATGAGAAACTCACATCTTTAGAAAGGAAAATTGATTATCTGGAGGCCTGTGTAAGTATAATTTTAGGATTAATCATGGATAACATTCTTTATTTATATATTTTTTTTATTATTACTATTTATGATAATATAATAGGGCTGATTAGAAGCTATGGTCTTGTTACATGCGTCCTCGCATATGTCTCTGGGCAGTGCCTGAATATCAGTGGTTTGCTACTTGTATGCAGTAAACAATACACTGAGGTGCTGCCTTTTTGCATATAGGCTATGCACACACACTACGTTACTCATACCGTTTTTTGTTAACTGTATTGCATTTTATTTTATCTGTATATTTGTTCTGTATTGTATTTTGTTTGACTTGACTAATGTAATTGTATATCTGTTTTTATTTTTGTTCTTAATATTACAGTGCCTTGTGTGTGTGCCTTAAACATGAATAAAATTTTTATATACTTAGCTATCTATTTTTTGTCAATTTTTTTTGTTCGGATCTGCCCTTTTCTGGGAAAGGCAAAAGGACTCAGCCTATACAGCCATTGTCTTCTGTAGTGTTTTCATATTATATTTTTTCCAATAATTGTCTTCATATAAGTTATATATCTTGAAATGTTGATATGACATACCAACATTTAAATCAGTCAATCTGGCAATCACGATATCCTTCCATACAAAACTTTATTTACTTTTAACACTGATATATAAGTTTCTATTATCATTATATTAATATACTAGCTGCACCCGCGACTTTGTCTGTATGGAATTTAACTTTATAAATAAAATTTCAGTATATGTTTATAATATTGAAATAACCGTTTTTTACTACATGCATATGATTATAAATACAGTACAAAAACCACAATAACATTTTTAACAAGTTTTGTCTGTCTGAAGTTAGTTAGTAATGTCTGAAATGGCTGGACCGATTTTGACATGACTTTTTTTTGGCAGGTAGCTGTTGTTATATAGAGTAACTTAGGCTGCTTTTATTTTAGAAAAATAAAATAAAATTACAGGCAGACAAAGTCAGGAGTACTGCTAGTTTTATTATAAGCAGCAATTGTAATAGTTTATTATTTGAGAAAAAGATGATTTTTATTATTGTGATCCTAAGCTCATATAAAGAGAGAAAAAATAATCTTTCTGATTGTAATATATTCATGTAATTGATTAAAAAAATACTCATATTTTTACTTGCAGGTAACCAAAGGAGAGACCCTCACATAGTAATTACAGTAATTTTTTGTTTATTATAATATTTGTATTATGTGCAACTTATCATAAAAATCTTTTTTTTGTTTTAACATACTACATAAAAAACATGACCGTACAGCCAAAAGCATATCTAATATGGAGTTCTCACTCAAAATGCTATCTAAAGTTTTTAAAATTTGGTGGAAAAAACATTGCATCATACAAGTACTTTTAGTTCTTGCCTCAGTTCAAATATTCTACTACCAAGTTGGGAATAAATAATTACTAATTGATTAAATTTATTTAAGTAAAGTTTTTTTTTAAATAGGTCACCAACAAGATTGATACCAACACAGTTACATTATATATAATACATTACAATCTATTTATTATACTAAGCGCAACCTTAATTATAGGCAACTACGACATTTATGTGACAAATTTGTGCTTACAATTCACAATTAACAAAACAAAAAACAACTTAGAATTCTACCTAAAAAAACGTGTACTGATTCAACTAGAACTAGTTTATTTCTATCTCTGCTGTGCTAAACTAGAAATCAATAAATAGTTAAACTAGTTTTAAAACGAATAATTATATGGTAAATAAAGGTAATTACCTCTCGTCGGATTTCACACAGGGTATTACAGGATATTACAGGTTATACCTATTCCAGACACCAGCTCCTCAAAGCAAATGTATTATAATAATAAATTGAAGCATTTTATTATAAAAAATCTACATGTATTATTGTCATCATTGTTATTATTTCATTGGAAGATCTAATTTGGATGCCGGCACCTATAATAATAATAATAAACTTTATTGGCCAATAAAACACTTTTACATTCAATACACATTACATTGTACTATCAACATTGACATTCGCTTTCGCGCTACTCCAGTTAGCTCGTGACCACGGCTAGTGCGACCTAGTCGATACGGCGAGAGAGGAAAATACCTTTATTTACCATACAATTATTCGTGTTAAAACCTGTTTACCTTTATTAATAATGTGTAATAAACAAAGTTTAAAAATAAGTATTGCAAACTATACAATTGTTTGTAATAATTTTGCAATATTTACAATGTCAGGTTTGACTTTGTAAAAACTCGTCCGCCTGATTATCTCAGTATCACTTATTCCAGCTTTGTGTGTATTTTGATTGAAGGGTAAGATTAACTATAATAAAAATGTGTATTAAACGAGGAAGTTTAAAAATAAATATTCCAAATTAGAAATTATGTAATTGTAATAATTTTGCAATATATTCAATGATGTCAGGATTGACTTTGTAAAATGTCGTCCGCGTGGTTACTCAGTCCCACTTATTCCAGCTTTGTATGTATTTTAGTTGAAGGGTAAGATTAACTATAATATATTTGTGTATTCAACGAGGAAGTTTAAAAATAAGTATTCCAAATTAAAAATTATGTAATTGTAATAATTTTGCAATATTTACAATGATGTCAGGATTGACTTTGTAAAATGTCGTCCGCGTGGTTACTCAGTCCCACTTATTCCAGCTTTGTATGTATTTTAGTTGAAGGGTAAGATTAACTATAATATATTTGTGTATTCAACGAGGAAGTTTAAAAATAAGTATTCCAAATTAGAAATTATGTAATTGTAATAATTTTGCAATATTTACAATGATGTCAGGATTGACTTTGTAAAAAGTCGTCCGCGTGGTTACTCAGTCCCACTTATTCCAGCTTTGTATGTATTTTAGTTGAAGGGTAAGATTAACTATAATATATTTGTGTATTCAACGAGGAAGTTTAAAAATAAGTATTCCAAATTAGAAATTATGTAATTGTAATAATTTTGCAATATTTACAATGATGTCAGGATTGACTTTGTAAAAAGTCGTCCGCGTGGTTACTCAGTCCCACTTATTCCAGCTTTGTATGTATTTTGATTGAAGGGTAAGATTAACTATAATATATTTGTGTATTCAACGAGGAAGTTTAAAAATATGTATTGCAAACTAGAAATTATACAATTGTTTGTAATAGTTTTGCAATATTTACAATAATGTCAGGTTTGACTTTGTAAAATCTCGTCCGCCTGATTATCTCAGTCTCACTTATTCCAGCTTTATATGTATTTTAGTTGAGGGTAAGATAAGGTGAAATTACTCGATAAGAGGCATGACTTACACTATGTAAGCTGTAGCATGTGACAGTTGCCTGTACAACGTTTTATTTGTAGACTACAACATTCTGTCTGGGTTAAATTTAAATTGCTACAGTTATTAATGATTTAATGTATTACGAATGTGGTCCAGCTGAAATATTAAGTCTAAAATTGGTAAATAGCAGCAACTTTCAAGAGTGAAACTTTATTTGAACTGTCATACGTACCGTGCTACAGCGCACATGGTATAGTCCTCCAGAATGGCAACATCTGAGTGGTATAACGGACGTCACATGGTAACGTGATGTCCCTAGTACTTATGTTATAAGCGATGGTTACCACTTACCATCAGGGGAATACTAGATTGAATGAAAAAATTGCAACTTATACTCTGACAGGTGACGACATCCAACATTTGAATGTATTTAGATTATACTTAAAAATCTTGGTAATTGACTTATATTTTAGGAAGCATTTTTGTCATACGCACCATGCTATATCGCATTGAGTATAATTAATATTACTTATATGTTTATTGTAGGTGTTAATGAAATGAATCGTATGTAGATTATGTAATGGATATCTTATAATCGAGCTTTAGATATAAGTTCCGTATTATTGTTAAATAAATATGCATAGTAACTTATAGTGTAATGCATTTAATTTAAATATATGTTAACAATATATTTCGCCTTTACATTGATATGTATCCACTATTAAACCTGTATATTATATACCTTCCATTATAAATGCGATAGTAACTATGTCTGTCTGTCTGTCTTACTTTCACGCTAAAACTACCGAACCGATTTAAATGAAATTTAGTATACAGATAGTATAGACCATGAGAAAGGACATAGTCTTTTTAAAGTGAAAAAGCTCAGAAAATATATCGTTAAATTTGAAGTAACAAAAAAATAGGAAATCTTTCTAATTAATATATGTTTGGATAAGGATTAATACCATTTTAATAAAAACACCACCAGAAATAATACATTATTTTAGAAGTAATTTGATTACCATAAAAAAGGTTATAGTGAGTTAATATTAAAAGAAAGACGTATGATTTTTAGAACTATTAATGGAGATCAATTCCGTCATACGAGTACATATTTTTTGCGTAACTTTGACCATTTATTTAGCGTACGCAACGGATCTCCTTAAAATGAAACTTTTGCCACATTTTTCGTTACTGATCCTTACAGTGTTTTGATTAATTCTACCCCCAAGGGGATGAAAGTTTGTATGAAACTTTGTCAATTCTAAACCGATCGTGCTGAGACTTTGCATGCATAAAGCTACTATGACGTAGGCATCCCCTAAAAAAGAATTTTGATTTATTCCACCCCTAAGGGGATGAAAGTTTGTATAAACCTTCTAAGATTTTCAACTGATTGAACTGAAATTAAAGATTGGAGCTACAATGATGAAAACACCATGGGGACAAAATAACGGATGTTGCAGGATGTAAATATATTAGTTTGAACCTATCAGTACCTAATAGAATAAATTAAGACGAACAAAATAATTTTTAGTTCTTTAGGCTACTTTTATTTTAGAAAAATAAAGTTAAATTCCACGCGGACGAAGTCGCAGGAACAGCTAGTGTAATCATAAAACTTCAAACATAACAGCTACGCCTTGACCTCCACCGCAACTCGACGCGGCGATTCCTCTTTTTAACTTCCGGCGGCTGAAAAAAAACGTTCAAAATTGTTATGCTGCATAGAGAAGTTTATGATAAATTTTACGGATTCTTGAAGTCATGATCTAACTACGTACATGGACCATATGATGATGTCTATAGGTACCCAAACATCAGGGTCAGAAGATTGTAGGATAGTCAGTAGTTTCTCGTGAAAATAGAAGAAATAATTCAGAAAATGATTTCATTATAGCACACGAAATCAGAAGTTTATTAAACAACGCTGTGGTAGGAAAAACAATTCCCCTCACCAAATAAATAATTCACCTCAGATTTAATTTAGAGTAGTTGTTCCCGCGACTTCGTCCGCGTGGAGATTATACTTTATTTTTCTAAAATAAAAGTAGCCTCAGTTACTCCGTATTTTATCAGCTACCTGCCAAAAAAAGTCCCGTCAAAAATGATATCTTTCTATATGTACCGTACATATAGAAAAATATCATTTTTGACGGGACTTTTTTTGGCAGGTAGCTGATGTAATAAGGAGTGACTTAGGCTACTTTTATATTCATGCATGTAGTAAAAAACGGTTATTTCAATATTACAAACAGATACTCCAGTTTTATTTATATGTATAGATGTATAGATATACAGCACTTTCGTCTTAACAAATTCTACCTCGAAAATTTCAGGATGCATGACTTCTTACCTCATTTCATGAACAATATGGACAGCCATCCTGGCGCCTGTAGCTGCTATGGGGTTCCCCATTGCTACAGCACCACCATTAACATTCACCTTACTAAGGTCTATATTTAGCTGTTTGGCGCAGATCACAACCTGTGATGCGAAGGTCTCGTTTATCTGAAATTGTATCATACCCATATATACCTTCTTTCCTAGATTTTAAAGGTAGAAGATTGATATTATTATTATTGAAGTTACAACGATTATTTATGAGAAATAGAAATCCAAATAAACTTAAAATAAGCTGGCCCCTCTTCCCCACTGGGCGCACTGGACCCGTGCCTAGGGCCCCGCGATGGAATGGGGCCCCTAGACTATTCTAGTCCTTACTCCATTACCAAACGATAACAGATAGCTACTCTACTCTCGCCTGAATTTTCCTTTAGTTCCTTTCATTTTGAATCAACTCCAAAAAAGGAGGTTGTGGTTCTTAATTCGGCTGTATTTTTTTAGGATTGTTACTTCATAACACTGTTAATTATAAACAGATTTGAAAACCTTTCTTTATATGAAAGAGTATACTTTCAGATTGGTCTCATTTTTTTAAGTTATTGTACTCGTTTTGTTTAACTAGATTATTAAAAAAACTCGATGCAAACAGTCTCTTTTAGTACGTCAGGGCTATGGCCTCCTCTGCAATCCAATATTGCATAGTTGGTTTTAAAAGAAAAAATAGAAATATTACCTCAAAGATATCCACGTCATTTACACTGACGCCCGAGATTTGTAATAACTTCTTCACAGCGGGAACAGCAGCCAGACCAGTTTCCAATGGATCGGCCCCTACACAAGACCAAGCCGCAACTCTTGCTAAAGGAAGCAGATTGTGCTGATTCACAGATTCTTCTCCAGCTAGTATTAACGCAGCAGCGCCGTCTGCTGGAGGCTGGAGAGAAGAACCACTTTTAGTTGCATTTAAATTTACAGTAATCTTAGTGAACAATTTTGTAATTTTCTCAGGTATATTATAGTGCAGCATAATACTCGAAGAATGAGGGAACGTCCCGCTTCAGGGAAAACGTCGAGTAATCCAGGTACCGTAGCCATAATCTCATATGTACAGTGTATATACAAGGTGTGATATAGTAATTCCATTTCAGCACGTAAGATAATAGATTGAAAGAAAAGAAAGAAAGAAAATTGTTTATATGGTACTCTGAAATTAATTTTTAAATTTTAATTTACATTACAGTACCAAATAGGTCTCCGCTCAGCATATGTCGTGACGGGGTGCCACGACGCTGGTTTTCAGCGGTTGCCTTCATATATAATATAATAATAATAATAATACACATACATACATTGCCAGAGTACCTTAGATAAGTCATTTTATCGAACGACACCTAAGTCACGCAGTGGTTAATATACGAGTATATAGTCAGTAGTTAGTCTAAGAATAATTCAAGAGCTAATACAAAAATTCCAACCTACTGTGTGTTTACTCGCAGCACTGCTCCTGTCATCATTAGTCGGAAAGACTATAATCATGAGGTGATACCTCACTACTGTAGCGTATCACTAATAACCTAAAGTATATTAACCTATCATCTCGCGCCGAGCGCACACGGTCCGTGAGGCGGAAAATGGGAGATGATTCCCCGCGCAGACGCCGCAGAGTAAAGACGTGGAACTCTGGCTAACGAACCGATATTATCGTGATGTCCAATTAATATAATAGAAGATATAAGACTTAGATTACAAATAAGTGAACACAATAACCATATTTTAACTTACTGATGAATTTCCAGTTGTGATCAATGATCCGTCATCTAGAATAGTTGGTAATTGCCGCAATTTTTCCGCATTTAAATCCGTTTTCGGTACTTCGTCTTTATCTACCACTATCTCTTTCTTCTTTGTTGTAACGGTCACATTTGTTATCTCTTTCTCGAAAATATTTGCTTCCTGAGCTGTAATTATTGAATTTTTATTTATTCCTATGTAACAATTATTGTAAACAAGCATACTCATAAATGGTGAACACTTAATGTGGCCCAAGACAACATCCTCGGATAATTCACACAGCGTCATAATACCAAGCAGAGCTTGTATGTGGTTTCTCTAATATGGTTGAGAGCAATGATGTCTGGCTCATGCGGTATACTCGTGAACGGGTGCTGCTTTTGGGAACTGGTATGGCTACTCATTAAATTATTTCCTTAGTTGATCATTCTCCCTAATTTGAAGAAAACGGTAATTTTGTAAAATAAATTTGTTCTTGTCAGTTATTCTTAGCTTCAAAGCTTTCCAAACTGACGGTAGATTCAATATATCATAAGACTCTGTAATAAACCTCATCTACATAAATAAAGATATTTGGATTCAATCACCTGCCTTCCATTTAAAGTGACTTAGTAAAGCAAAATCATCTATCTCCTCTCTTGAAATCTGATATTTCTTTGCTAAATCTTCTGCTACCTTCTCCAGTGTAACCCCGCTATAACTATCCAGAAACTGTTTTTTGATGTAGTCCTCGAATTGATACGAGGAACCCAGGGTGGAACCGAATCGAATATTCCTTACCAAATGTGGCAACGATGACATATGCTCTGTACCACCGGTCAATGATGTTTTTGCTAACCCTGTTATAATTTCCTGAAAATTTAATGTGTTGTAAACGCTTTAGTTATAAGTAATAACAATAATAAACCCAGGTCATCCACCCACAACGCCATCTAATCCCAAGCTCAGCTGTGCTTGTCTTTGTCATAGGTACCTACAACTGTTAGAAATACTTAAATTATTTTTTTGAAAATACATAATATTATATGAACAGGACGTTTTCGATTATATCCGTACCAAAAGTAACCTGACATTGATGGTGACGCGGCTGCAGTCAAGTCACAACGCGAGTTTCAAGGCGTTTGTAGCCCGGGTTCCCACCAACATGCTGCCCACCTTTATGAAGGAGGACTATTGGTCGAAGGGTATACCACACCCTTCGACCAGTAGTCCTCGGGGCTACCATGGCAGATTGCCGTCGTCAGTGTCGTGATCACAGACAATATCAATATCTTAATTTTATATTATTTCATATGTATGTTATTCTATAAGGTATTTATAATATGGGCCTAGTAGCCTGAAATAAATAAATGGTTAAAATAAAATAAATAATTTATGCAAACAGAATACACAGAATAATCCAAACAATCATACATATGAATACAAACGTTTGTACCGTACGAGGAGTGGAACCGCAAAGTAAAACAGTGTGCTAAAACGCTCGACCACCGAGAGATTAAAAATTACAAAAAGAAATATGTAAAACATTTAAATCAGTTGTCTATTATCCACAAAACAAGTTCTGTTAAGCTTGAGACTAGATGGCGCTATGTGAATTGTCCAGGGTTATTAATACTATTAATTATGACAGATATAAATGTGGGCAGTTAATTCTTACCACAGCACCATTCACTATAGTTTGCAACCCAGATCCGCATGCTTTGTTCACGCCCAGAGCTGGTCTATCGATAGGAACACCTGAGTATATACCACAGTATCTCGGAGTTTTACCACCATCGCACTGGCTCAACTAGAAAATCATATACAATTTCAACGTCTGGCCATTTATGGAGTAGCCAAAGCCTGTCAATTTCCATAGACAACTTTTTTACATTTCTGTAAACTCATTTCATGCATGTACATACGTTCCGGAGACTTGACTGATGAAATTAGGTGTTACTTTGAAGAAGTCCAATTCATTATTTTATAAATTTATATTAATTTGTTAAAACGCTACCATTAGCATATGTGAGATCACAAATATTCCATGCGATAACCGCCACTACTGGAAACGTTATGACCTCTATTTATAATCAAATTCCATCCGATATTCAATCTACACCCATCTTAAGACATCTGTTTGTCCTCTGAACGAGGCATCATCAGCCAATAAAAAGTAATTAGAACTCTTGTGTTAACTGTCGACACAATCGCAGTATAGTCGCATAGTATAGTATAGATTCTACTGTCGGAATTTAAGTACTAATAGAGAAGATCTGAACGCTTCCAGTAGTGGTGGTCAGTCTCCGCACTATATATTTGTGATCTCACACACGCCAATAGTGGCGGATTTGAACAAAATAGATTAAATTCATTAAGTAAGATTAATTGAGATTAATATAGAGACCAAATCAGATGATTAGATGCTAGCATCAACATCCTTACTTTTAGGTAGTTCCTACTTGTATTGAATAAAGCTAATACTTACAAAGTGAACGTTTGCCACAATTGTATTGTCTATATCAGAAGCATTAATATTAGAAGATCGAATAGCATCTTTAGCAGCAGCAGCAAACATCTGTGAAGCTGTAATGTCTTTCAATGGTCCACCATAACTGCAGAATGGCGTTCTTTTCGCTCCAATTATGAATATACCTGCAATTTTTAGACATAACTTTTTAAACGAATTGATTAATCCAATTTAAATGTCCTTGGTCTGTTCCATAGAGTTCAACAGTGAACAGAAAATTTAATATAATTTGGTACACCTGCATACCCCTTGATCATTTTTTTTTAATGTTCAAAAATATCAGTGATCATTTTATACAGTATAAAAAAATTAAATCGTCTTTATTGTCCAATAAAAACTCAATATTATCTAAATTATCTTCTGTTATATTTTAACTGTATGAATAAACCACAGAATCACTATTATTATTACATATCATTTAAATCTAGTATTATAAAGATACAATACAATTAATACAAAGAGCATGAAGTTAGTTATTGTAATTACTGCTTTGCAGGAAAAACCAGTAAATTCTACATAAATGTTTTATAGAAACAAAACAAACAGATAAAGAACACCAATTATACACACTCCGTTAAATTTGTGCATGCGCACTTTTGGGAGATTAAAATGTATGGGACTGTATTATTATTCAGTGAAAGTACCTTTGCTCGGCAATGCCATACTTCTCAAATTAAATTAATTTGCAATATAAATACCTACAATGTTTTGATATTTGTGTTGTTAAAACGAGTTATTACTTTAGCAATTGTACCGAGAGTGATATATAATTGTGTGAGTTCATATCTTCGCTTTATCAGCTTGTTGATACAACGATATTTTTGTTTGTTACATATTAAACTACAGAGCAATGTAATTGTCATTTATTATTGTATATTTAAACATTATTTTATGTAAATCTCGTCTCTCGAGAGATGGAATTTTTAGTGATAGCGATGCTACTGTAGGAGCTGAAATTGATAACTTATTTATTACATAACTTTTCTTTTAGATGTTAGCGGGATCAATTCCTCGTACGGTACAAACATTTGTATTCATGAGTACGATTGTTTGTATTGGTCTGGGTGTATTCTATGTATATTATGGAGGTGTTAATTTATATCAGTTGTTTGGTACCCATAACAAAAACTCATTTCATGTTGTGAGGATTATTATTATTATTTACTGTGGAGTTTATATACACACACCTTGGTACTTAAGTGGTCTCGGATAATGCGGTTTCAGAGCTTCCTGCCTCATTCCTCACAGTTAGATTGTGGAATGGACTACCTGCCGAGATTTTCTCGAGAGACTACAGCATTAGGTTAATTAAGGTTTTGATCCTCAAGAATAACATGAGAGTACCACGTCCATGGGCTAATAGAGAACAATTTACATTGTCAATATTAGATGCAAACTAAAAAATATTATTATTATTATAACATAAGCTTGTTTAACATTATAATTGCAAAAAAATCTTATTAAGTTTATTAATTGCCTTAAGTATTATAGAATATTAAATGTGTTATAAACTTAAAATTAAAGTTATTTTCATCACATATATGACAAAATATAGGTTAAGAAAATCACCATTGGCGGTTATACCCAAGTCCGTGAAATCTCCCCATCTATGGTATTTCTGCTGTGGATGAATCCAGTAAAAATCCCATAGATATTAAATAATTTTCATTAGATTTTTCTTAAGGTGCCAAGTTAGTAGAAATAATAGACGCTTTTTTCACTACTCTCATGCTGTTAGCCGCAGCTGGCCTTTACAGCTTCACTGGACGATAAGGGGCGAGTGTAGATGTCACTGCAAACCCGTGGAGCGACTGAAGGCCAACTCCCGCCTGATGGATACGACCTTAGTGTGAGGGCACTGCTAGGTGTTCGAACCTCGGCTCAGGCCGTCGTAATTTCCATACCCGCTTAAAGTGGACGGGGGAACTATCGGAGGGGAGTTAATAGATATTTGGGATAAGAAAATAAAGATACAAAAAGTTATTAATAAAAAAATATATATTTATATTTAATAAAATATGTATAAGTATCTTCAACATGATTATAATTATTTATTAACAACATATATTAGTTTTAATGCCTAATAACTTTTTACAATATACCTCTGTAATCTTTACATAATGCAGTTTTCAGCAATAGATAGGCTGATTCAAGAGGAAGGTTTTTATGTATAATACATGTACACCCGTGCGAAAACGGGGCGAATAGCTAGTAAATTAGACATAAATAAAATTGGAGTGTCTGTTTGTATTATTCAAATAACCGTTTTTCACTACCTGCATATGAATAAATACGGTACATACACCAAAATACATAGTTTGTCTGTCTGTTTGTTCCTGCTAACCTCTGAAATGGCTGGACCGATTTTGACACGACTTTTTTTGGCAGGTAGCTAATGTAATGAGGAGTAACTTAGGCTACTTTTATTTTAGAAAAATAAAGTTAAGTTCCACGCGGACGAAGTTGCTGATACAGGTAGTAAGTACAGGTTAACATAATCTTAGATTATCGCAGTCTATAGTTAACTCGCTGCACTCTCAGTATTCGCAGTTCATCACACAGCCTCGATCAATATGGCGATGCCCTGCCCTCCGCCGATGCACGCAGATCCTATTCCTCTTTTCAAGCCACGCCGTCTGTAATTAAACATTATATATATATATATAAAAGAGAGGTGTTTATATATATATATTATAGCTTAGGGGACAAACGAGTTTGCAGCTTACTTGATGGTAAGTGATTACCAGCGCACATGAGTAACCGCAACAAACGGAAATGCAAGTGCGTTATCAATTTAGCTCTTTTCTTAAAGGTTTCAATATCGTGTCGTTTCGGAAATACCATTGCTGGTAGGTGATTCCACAATGTGGTTGTGCGTGGCAAAAAGATTACACTACTCATTCATTCATAATTTAAGAGTGGGTTCGGTGGAGATCCCGCCACCTTCTACGATCTTCTATCAATCGTTTTAGTTGTTGATACGACACGACTCCAACTTTTTCCTTAACCTGCTTGATATAACTGTGTTTTGGTCTTCCTCTTCCTCTCTTTCCATTTATTTGTCCTTCGATAATATTACTAACTAGCTGTACACGCGACTTCGTCCGCGTGAAATTTATCTTTATTTTTCTAAAATAAAAGTAGCCTAAGTTACTCCTTATTACATCAGCTACCTGTCAAAATCGGTCCAGCCGTTTCAGAGATTGGCCGGAACAAACAGACAGACAGACAACAATTTAGAAAAATATTATTATGATGTATGTACCGTATTTGTATTCATATGGATGTATTAAAAATCGGTTATTTCAATATTACAAACAGACACTCCAATTTTATTTATATGTATAGATAAGTTCGTCGTGTCGTATCAAGTGCCCCAACATTTTCCCCCCGCCTATTCTCAATAATATTTACATGTCTCTTTTCTTTAACCCTTTCAAGTTGTAGTATATGCTTATTGGTACCTGAGTTCGTGAGTCAAATGAGCGGTGATCCTAGCACCTGACGCGCCCACGGGATGGCCGATGGCGATCGCACCACCGTTCACGTTCAGCTTACTCCGGTCCAGGCCCAGTTCCTTCACGCAGGCCAGTGTTTGCGCAGCGAAAGCCTCGTTGATCTGAAAAATCCAATTTACCTTCAAAAACTGTGGTAGACTCAATGTCATCCGCCTTTACCTCGTCTATATCTATTTTTTTATAAGAATAAAAAATATATAATGCAAGTTTCTCTTCGGACTACTCTATGGTGTTGGCCGCAGTTGGCCTTTACAGCTTCAACGGACGATAGGGGGCGAGTGCAGATGGCACTCCAAACCCGCAGTACTTATGGAGCGGCTGAAGGCCAACTCTCGCCAACGGATACGACTTTCTGAAGGCACCACTAGGGGTTCGAAACTCGGCTCAGGCCGTCGACATTTTAATCCACGTTTGGACGGGGGATCGTACGGAGGATATCGGATGGGGGAAGAGCCCACGCCCTCACCCCATTCGGTTAAATTAATAAAAAAAAACACAAACGACACATGAGCACAGATCAGAATAAACATTAAGAAACTGAACAGAGTAATTCAAACATTAGCGCCATCTGTGCAATCAGTCAAGCGGTTAGTAGATAGATACGCATAGGGCAGAGTGTTTACATATTCATTTTAATTTATACTATATTTTGGACAAACATAGAAAGGACATTAACAAAATTAAAACATAAAAAGAAATATAACTCAGTACAAAAGGTGGTCTTATCGCTAATTCAATCTCTCCCAGACAACCTTAGGAAAAAGAGTATTACCAAAAAAATAAAGTAGGTGGCGTATGAGTAGAAATATAATATTATACACACTTATGTAAATAAAATAGACATCAGCGAAAGTGCTCAGGACTCGGTTTTTGATACAACAGTTACCCACCTCAATCAAGTCGATGTCATTTAGCTTGAGTCCCGTTACGGACAGAACATTCTGTATGGCGGGGACTGGCCCGATGCCCATTATGCTCGGGTCTACCCCAACGAAGGACCAGCCCAAAATCCTCGCCAGCGGTTTCAAGCTGTGTTGCTTCAAAGCCTCCTCGCTGGACAGGATCAGAGCGCCAGCACCATCGTTAACTCCCTGTCAATAGAAGTACAGGGGATTGTTAGTAATGTGGACTGTTGACCTTACTTTTTTATGATAATGGAATGGTGCACCAGCCTGCGCTAACGGTTTAATCTGGCGGGGCACCAATGGAGGATGATAAGATGAACATGAGGTCCAATCAGGTAGCCCATCGTGACAAATTCACCAAGAATTTATCACAATGGTTTCCGAGTGACCTGATGGTACATTGCCCCTGTTGACCCTATTAGCAATGTGCCTGTCAGGTCGACCTCCACGCGCTTCCCCCTGGAAACCATCGTGATAAATTCATGGTGAATTTGTCACGTTGGGCCTAACTGATCTGACCTCATGTTCATCTTATCATCCTCCACTGATGGAGCATCAGTGGAGGATGATAAGCGTAAACTGTTATCGCAGGCGGGTGCACCATTCCATGATTATACATTAAACAAAATAGAAGTACAAATACATACATATATATACTTTTATAGACAATTCACACCAGCGCTATCTAGTCCCAAACTAAGCAGAGCTTGTATTATGGCTACTAGACAGCTGATATATATACTTAGATATTTTTTGGTTACAGTATTTTTTACGGTACCTGCTCCTTTGTATTCCTGAATTAAACAAATAGGTTCCATAACCATAATTAAATTTGTTTTACTAAGTCTATAATTGAACAATAAACCTACTGACGAATTTCCAGCTGTAACAACACCCCCCTTCCTGAACAGCACGGGCAGTCTGCTGAGTCCATCGATAACCGTGTCGGGACGTGGATGCTCATCTTTATTCAGAACCACCTCCTGTCTCTTCACTTTTACAGTCACAGGGGATATTTCTTCATTGAAAACGCCGGCATCGTATGCTGTGATAATTTAAAAGATAATTAAAGTCCGTATGGAGAGCTTCGAGAGGTTTAAAACCTTGAATTACGCCTAAAAAGTCGTGGGTTCAAATCTGGCCGATATAAAAAATGTGTCAATTTACATTTTTGACGATCTGGTACAATTCCCACAGCGCCATCTAGTTCCAACCTAAGCAAAGATTATGTTCATGTGCAACTGATACAAGTCCTTAATTACATATTTCTTTTATAAATATTTACATAGAAAACACCCAGACTGATACAAACAATCATTCATGAATACAAATTTTTACACCGTGCGAGGAATCGAACCAGCGACCATCGGAAGTAGTAAGGCGGCCCTTACCGACTAAAAAATTACTCAAATTGGTGGGGCTAATTTAAAAATGGCTCCTAAACAACTATATCTCCTTCCCCCACCCTTCCTCACCCTTCACGGTTTAAAATTCTCAAATTGATGTACATAAATTTACTGATAGCCCCAAAACAACAATAATAATAATAATCTCAGGACAATTCACACAGCGCCATCTAGACCCGAGTTAAGCTATCTAAAGCTTGTGTTAAGGGTACTAGATAACTGATACAAGTACATAGATATTTTTTTTCGTAAATACATACACATTATACATAGAAAACACCCAAACCGATACAAACAATCATACTTATCAATACAAATGTTTGTGCCGTGCGAGGAATCGAACCCGCGACCATCGTAAAGCGGTGTGCTAGACCGCTAGACCACCGAGGTCGTCAAACAAACAATAAATCTTACCGGCTTTCCATTTCTGTTGAGACTGTAACGCAAATTCGTCAACTTCGCTCCTCTTCAGTTCATACTTTTCTGCTAGATTCTCGGCCGTCTGCGGCATTGTGAAGTTGCAATAGCTGTCCAGGGATCCGGTGGTCAGCATATCCTCGAAATGGTAGCCAACACCGAGCGCGGTGCCGAAGCGGACGTTCCTAACTGCAAATGGTACTAATGACATATTCTCTGTACCACCAGCTAGTGACACCTGAGCCGATCCTGTCAGGATATCCTGTAATGAAGATATTATTTTAGGACGGGATTGTTAGGAACGAAGCAGCCAGATGACAATTCACAGAGTGCCATCTAGTTTTCACACGTGTTTTACCTGTGTACTATTCACAATAGCCTGGAACCCAGATCCGCACAGTCGGTTCACACCTAGCGCGGGCTTCTCCTGCGGGACCCCGGCCTTCAGAGCGGCGTGACGTGGCGACAAGCCACCGTCTGATGTACCACTCAACTACAACAATGTTTTTAAATTTAATTTTTTTTTATTGATGGAAATAGAATGTTGCACCCGCCTGCGCTAACGGTTTACTCCGGCGGGGCACCAGTGGAGGATGAAAAGATGAGTATGATGTCAGGTCAGTTAGCCCATCAAGACATATTCATCAGGAATTTGTAATGATGGTACCGCGTGGAGGTCAATCTGACATAGGACACAGGACATTGTTAGCAATGAGGTCATCAGTCCACATTTCTAACAAACCCTTTTGCCTCCGATGATAAAGGAAGTACTTAAGTAAAAAAAATTGATTTTTTTAATAATATGTTTTACGGCTCTGGATACAAGTCCTTTTTCGCCGAACTTAACAAATATACACATAACAAGTTCGTAACTCGAAGTTTTACAAAATTTACTTTAAAATAGAATTTCAATTGAGTTTCTTGCCAGTTCATCTCAATTGAAACTGTATACTGAACTGGACGGTAGGGAAAATAATAAAAAAAATTACGTTCATGAGCAGCTAAAATGTCCTACTTGAATAAATGCTTTTTGAATTTGAATTTGAATAAAATTAAAATATATATTTATTCATGTAGGTCTTAATCAGTAAAAATGAATGAAAATAGAGAGATGCTTCTATAGACGTTTATTACAGCAGAGCGCAGTGATAGAAGTGTTATGAAACAAAATCTATAAAAAGAACTCTCATACTTTAAATATGGATAAAATAATATAAAAACTGCCAGTGACTCTCATTGTAGGTCTAACATAATCTACCGTCAGTTCGGATTACTTCCGAGCTAAGCATTGACAAGAAACTCAGCTCTTATTCTTTGAATTTAATAACAATAATAATAACCTAAAATATAGACTATGTGTCTTAAACCAATATGACTATTCATAAGTTCTTATACTAAATTTATTTGAATAAAGATTATTTATATTCTATACTTAAATAGTCTGTAGCAATTTTTATATCATATCTTCTTACATATAAAATTCTCGTGTCACAGTTTTCGTTCCCACACTCCTCCGAAACGGCTTGACCGATTCTCATGAAATTTTGTGAACGTATTGAGTAGGTCTGAGAATCGGCCAACATCTATTTTTCATCCCCCTAAATGTTAGGGGTAGTCCACCCCTAAATTAATTTTTTTATTTTAAGGCAAAACAACGTTTGCCGGGACAGCTAGTAAAAATATATTAACGCGAATATATACTCACTCCATATACTTGTCCAATGTTGACACTGTCTACTAGAGCCGGTGCGATGTTGCTGGCTTTGAAGGCATCCTTGGCGGCAACGGCCAGCAGGTCAGAAGGATGGACGTCTTTCAGCAGACCACCCAATCGTCCAAATGGAGTCCGCTTCGCCGCCACCACGAATATACCTGCGGCAATAATAGAAATAGAAATAATCTTTATTCAAATAAACTTAATACAAACATTAAAAAAAATGTAACACATATAGAGGATAAAAAAAAATAGGCCAAAAGGACGTAGCTAAAAAAGAAGCGGCAGATTGTACTATAAAAAAAATAACTTTTGAATAGTCATATTCGTTTTATTCTACAGAACTCGATTTTCAGAACGCAGACTCATCACAAGAAGAATGAGCAAGAAACTTGTGGGTAGCTATAATCTTCTTTACATTTTTCTATCATTAATAATTATAATAATTAATAATAATAATCTCAGGATAATTCACACAGCGCCATCTAGATAATTGATACAAATACATAGATAATTTTATTTTCTTAAATACATACATAGAAAACACCAAGACCGATACAAACAATCATACTCATGAATACAAATATTTGTGCCGTGCGAGGAATCGAACCCGCGACCATCGGTCGAAAAGTGCTAGACCGCTAGACCACCAAGGTCGTCATTAACAGCAACAAGAAATTCTAGTCTTTAATAGTAGTTCCTAATCTTTAACATGTTAGTACTTTATTATTCGTGACAATTTTTTTTATGGATGATAATGGAATGGTGCACCCTCGTGCGTTAACGGATTACGCTGGCGGCGCATCAGCGAAGGATGATACGATGAGCATGACGTCAGGTCAGTTAGCACATCGTGACAAATTCACTAAGACATCACCACGATGGTTTCCAGAGGGAACAGCGTGGAGGTCAACCTGATATGGTCCACATTACCAAGAATCCTCTTTCCCCCTTATTTATGACCATTGTGTGGGTTGTTTTGCATCGGTTACTTTTATTGTGCTGTCAATCTGAATATTATCTTAAAATATGCGATAATGGTACGAGATAAGTTAAATGCATAAGCCTCGCTCGACGGGGTGCCGTGATAAAGGCCCAAAACAACAGTTGAATAACAAAATGCTAATATATTTTTTTTATAAGTCAACTAGCTACTCGCCCCGACTTTCCTCGGTGTGCATGTATTACACATGTAAACCTTCCTTTTGAATCACTCTATCTATTAAAAAAACCGCTTCAAAATCCGTTGCGAAGTTTTAAAGATTTAAGCATAAATAGGTAGAGATAGCAACAGCGACTTTGTTTTATACTATGTAATGATTAAATTAACCACGCCGTCTTGATCATTATCTAAATACTTTTAAAATTATATATAATACTTCTGTGTAAATTAAAACTTTAAAAATAATTTAACTAAATCTAAAACCTTTAAATGCTTATCTAAAAATTATTTTCTATTTAACCGACGAAATCTATACATGTAAGTAGAATTGGAGTGTCTGTTTGTAATATTGAAATAACCGTTTTTTACTACATGCATCTGAATATAAATACGGTACATACACAAAAATAAAATATTTACTATCTGTCTGTCTGTTTGATCCGTCTAATCTCTGAAATGGCTGGACCGATGTTGACGCGACTATTTTTGGCAGGTAGTTGATGTAATAAGGAGTAACTTAGGCTAATTTTATTTTAGAATAAAGCAAACGTTTATCTAATTTAATTTTATATGAGACAAGAAAGTGACATATATAAGTTGCGCGCGCAGCTACGCATGCGCGCTACCTATACAATATATTTATGTACGTACTAGCTGTTGAATTGGGAGATATTCCGAGTGAAATGATCTAGATTTTTAATGGATATTCTTAATAAAATACGAACATGATGTTAAACGTAACTTTTAATCTATCAATATATATTTTTTAACAATGACAGAATTTATTACTCAAATACAATTATGTATATGAACCTCTATGTTCATTCAACATGCCCCCTTAATTGTATTTTAATTTAACATGTATTTAAGAACTAAGTAATTAAGAACACCACTAAACATTTTAAGAAAACTACTTTAAAAAAAAATATTAATATTACTTACTCACTAAACTATAACTATTACAATAAACAAATTAAAACAAAACTTCTGTCTTAAAATAAAATAAAATTACTTGTATAGTTGCCCCCTTAATTTTGTTTTATAAACTAAGAAATAATATAAGACTTTAAATAAGAAAATTTTACATTTCCAAGAGGCTTCGTCAGAATATCAGCAATTTGATGCTCAGAGGGGCAATATTTTATTTTTAAAAGTCCTTCACTGACTTTTTCGTGTATATAATGATATCTGACATCGATGTGCTTTGATCTTCTGTTCATAATACCGTTGTTAATTAAATGAATTGTACTTTGATTATCTACATAAAGCGTTGCATTAACTTCTTCATTTACTACCTCACTAATTAAGTTTTTTAGGTACATTAACTCCCGGCAACAATCTGCAGCAGCTATATATTCGGATTCCGATGATGACATGGCAACTATGGGCTGTTGTCTTGATGACCATGTAATAGGACCTCCACATAGAAAGATTATATAGCCTGTTGTGCTCTTTCTTGTATGTGGATCATTAGCATAATCAGCATCACAATAAGCTTCTAAATGCAGATTACTGTTATAAAATTTAATACCTGAATTTGATGTCCCTAGCAGGTACCTTAATATTCGTTTTCCATTAATGACATTTTGCTTTGTTGGTTTTTCCACTCGTCTACTACAAAAATTAACCGCAAATGCTATATCAGGACGAGTTTTATTAGCAACATATAATAGCGACCCTATAAGTTCTCTGTAAGGAAAATACGAATTATTAAAATCTATTTCTTCATCTTCTGTCTCTATTTTGTTTGCTCCGATGCATATTGGTATTGGAGTACTTTTAGCATCTTTCATTTCAAATTTATTTATTATTTTGTTAATGTAATTTTCTTGTGTTAATGTAATATGATTATTTTCATTTTTATTAATTTCTATTCCTAGAAATAAACTAGGTTCTGTATTCAACGTCATTTCAAATTCATTTTCCAGCTCTTTTATTAACTTCTCCATTTCTTTTTTATCTTTTCCCATGAGTATTCCATCGTCTACATAAATACCCAATATAAGTGATTCATTTTTAAACAAACATTGATCAGCTTTTATAGGTAACAATCCTTTATTTTTTAAATATGATGTAAATCTCTCGTTCCATTTTAATGGTGCTTGTTTTAAGCCATAGAGTGATTTTTTTAATTTTACATATTTTTCTTCATAACCCTCTGGTAACTTCATGTATATATCTTCCAATAACTCTCCATATAAAAAAGCTGTTTTAATGTCAAATTGCATAATATTGTAATTTTTATATGCAGCAATAGCAAACATTGCTCTTAATGTACTTGTATTTATTACTGGACTGTACGTTTCCGTATAGTCGATTCCTTCTTTTTGTTGACAACCTTTTACTACTAATCTAGCCTTATAGCGACCACTTTCCTTAATTGTAAATACCCATTTTGCCGTTAGTATATTTTTATTTTTTTACTTCTTCCACATCTATTACATTCCACGTATTATTTTGCTCTAATGATTGCATTTCATCTGCTATAGCTTTTTTCCATTTTAATTTATCATCTCCAGATATTGCTTCTTTGTATGTTAAATATACGAAATCTGGATGTATATTTCGTTTCTTTTCTCTTTTTCCTCTACCTAGTAAAGTATCATCTTCTTCTATAATATTATTATTGTTTGAACAACATGGAGTATTCTGTAAAAAATTTGTTTGTATGTCTTGTGACTGTTCTTTATATTGTTCATACATATCATTCATACGTACCATCTCTACCGTATCATTAAAGTTTTTAATTTCTACATTGTCATTTTGGCAATCCATTAACAAAGGTGTATTATTATGTTTTTCCTTATTTATATTCATATCAAAATCATTGGCTATTTCATTAACATCATTATGAAAAATTACATCTCTCTCTACATAAATTTTTCTTTTCTCTTCCGACCACAATCTATATCCAGTAGGAGCATATCCAACCATTATTAATTTTTTGCTTCTAGGTTCAAGTTTCTTTAAATAACCAAGTTTTTTTACATATGCTGTACTGCCAAAACATTCGACATATTTAAGATTTGGTTTTTTATTTGTCCATTCTTCATATGGTGTAATATCCATTCCAACTGTAGGTAATCTATTAAGTAGGTATGTAGCCACTAAAACGGCCTCACCCCACATTTCATTTTTAAGTCCAGATTGGAATAATAAAGTACGAGCTTTTTCCATAATGCTTCGATTTAACCTTTCAGCTTTTCCATTTAACTGAGGTGTATGGTGAATAGTGTAATCTAGTTTTATCCCTTTTCTCTGACACCAGATTTTAAGATCATTATTGGTGTACTCACCACCATTATCACATCTTATAGTACTGACTTTATTCTCTGTTTCACGTTCAACTTCGTTAATATAATCTTTCAGGAGTTGTGACACTTCATACTTATTTCTCATTAAATAGGTTTTTACGAAATGTGTAAAATCATCAAGTACAGTCATAAAATATTTCTTACCATCCCAAGTTTCATCTTCGATACTACACACATCAGTATGAATAATTTCTAACTTTCTAGTAGCTTTATTTCTAGAATAAAATGGTTTTCGAGTTTGTTTCGCCATAATACAAATTTCACATTTAAAGTTGGTTAAAAATTTTTCATCTATGTTTATACCAGTTGCCAATTTTGATAATTTTAACAAAGATTCATTTGACGGATGTCCCATTTTAAAATGCCACATACTTGTGTTGTCTTTCTTTGTTGTATATAGTGACATATCTTTTCTGTCAATAAATGTTTCTAAATTTATGACATATAATCCTTCTGCTGTTCTTTTACCGTGTAGGATTGCTTCAGAATCTTTAGTAATAATTACAGACTGATCTGAGAAATTCACTTCACCGCCATTATTTGTTATATTGTTTACAGATAGGAGATTTTGAGTTAAACTGGGTACGAACAAAACTTTTTGCAGTATTATATTTCGACCAATTATTTTACCTTGACCCCGTGCCATCATAGTTTCATCATGTTTAGCAACACTGATCTCAGATTGAATTTCTTGAAAATCATGTAGTGTATCTCGGTTGTTTATCATGTGAATTGAACAACCCGAATCCACTATAAATTGTATGTTTTTCTGGTCATTTGACATTTCTTTAGATAGAAAGGTAACGTGTTTGTTATCCTTTTGATATTTATTTACAAATTGTTTTTTATCTGTACTATAGTTGTTCTTCTTTTGAATGTGGTATTTCCGAAAATAGCAATTAGCTTCTATGTGATTTGTCTTTTTACAAATAGAACATGGTTTTGTTCTACATTGCTTCGCATTATGACCCATGCGATTACAATTTAGACATTTTACAACTTTCTGCGTCTTAAAAGCAGTAGCAGTTGTATTCATATATTCAGTTTTATTCAGCCTATTTTCTTCCGTTAAAAGTCGACTTTTTAGGTTTTTAAGGGTCTTTTCATCTGTTTGTGTTGATTCCCATGCAGTAATAAAATATGAATAGTTGTCTGGTAATGAACTTAATATTTTTGATGTTACAACTTCGTCATCCAATTTTTGTCCAAGTTTTTTTAGTCTAAAAGTGAGATTTTCTATTTCTGACAGATATTCATTAATGTTATAACTAGGTCGATATTTATAGTTGAAGAATTCTTGTAAGATTTGACATTTATTACGTTCTTCTGAACCATCATATAAACTACAGAGATTGTCGAACATGTCTTTTGCATTTTCACAATTTAATAAATGTTGTACATGTTTTTTATCAATAGATGTAATTATAATAGCCTGAGCTTGAGCATCTTTTCTTTCCCAGTCGCCATCTTTTTTCAATTCATTATTGCTTGCTATTATTTCAAATAATCCTTTGGCTTTTAGTATTATTTTTATCTCGAACTTCCAGATATTATACGATTCATTATCTACTAGTCTTGTTATGTGGTCTTCATTACTATTACCCGATCTCGCCATTTTTAATGTTTTTAATTTTAATTATTATATTTTATGTAAATATTAATATATTTTATATTATTTGTAGTTATTAGCCCATAACCTGTTGAATTGGGAGATATTCCGAGTGAAATGATCTAGATTTTTAATGGATATTCTTAATAAAATACGAACATGATGTTAAACGTAACTTTTAATCTATCAATATATATTTTTTAACAATGACAGAATTTATTACTCAAATACAATTATGTATATGAACCTCTATGTTCATTCAACACTAGCTGTCACGGAAAACGTTGTTTTGCCTTAAAATAAAAAAAAAATTACAGGTGGACTACCCCTAACATTTAGGAGGATGAAAAATAGATGTTGGCCGATTCTCAGACCTACTCAAAACGCTCACAGAATTTAATGAGAATCGGTCAAGCCGTTTCGGAGGAGTATGGGAACGAAAACTGTGACACGAGAATTTTATATATAAGATATATACATAACACTACCAAATAAACTTACTAATGTACTTGTTTGACGAACTCGGTGGTCCAGCGGTCTAGTACACCGCTTTACGACCGATGGTCGCGGGTTCGATTCCTCGCACGGCACAAACATTTGTATTCATGAGTATGATTGTTTGTATCGGTCTGGGTGTTTTCTATGTATAATATGTATGTAATTACCAAAAAAAAATATCTATGTATTTGTATCAGTTATCTAGTACCCACAATACAAGCTTTAGCTAGCTTAACTTGGGTCTAAACGGCACTGTGTGAATTGTCCTAAGATTATTATTATTATTATTTATTATTATTAATGTACAATAAATAGTACAATTATTCCACCTGTATACTCACTACATACATACTACAATAAACAATATATTATGTAGCGACACCTCATCACATCATATATAACGTTACAGTGGTAATTTTTCCCCCGTCCAATTCGAACGGGGATCGAAATTACGACGGCCTGAGCCGAGGTTCGAACCCCTAGTGGTGCCCTCAGACTAAAGTCGTATCCGTCAGGCAGGAGTTGGCCTTCAGCCGCTCCATAAGTCCTTCCGCGGGTTTGGAGTGCTATCTGCACTCGCCCCATAACGTCCGGTGAAGCTGTAAAGGCCAGCTGCGGCCAACAGCATTAGAGTAGTCCGAAAAAAAAGGTGATAACCACCACGCTACAATGGGGTTGGGCTACTGTCAGGTGCTTTAGACCTGTAGCACTGCGACCTACATAGATCTATTGTGCTCGCCCTTTTTCAGAGTTCGCTACCTAGACCCGTTAGGGACAAGAATTGAAGGTTATTCTTAGGAGCGATGGTTTTTATCTCCTCAGGGTGATATAGAGTGTATACTTTCCAAAGGAGATATTTCGTTTATGCATGAGTGGGCTACAACCACATAGGAAGTGTAGAGGCGTTTCGTTTCAGCTTGTAGAGCTTGGCTTGGCTTGAAAGAAAGGGGAATCATGGCACCTTGGCTTGGAGTATATTAGATCGACCTACAGTCGGTACGCGTTCCTCTGGGACCACCATAATTACGACCTGACTTCATCCTTATCCCCAACTGGTGCCCCAGAGTATACCATTAGGATATTCCGGTGTATTATCCATGCGGGTAATGGCGACAGTAGTCTAACGGTTTAGCATTCCGATGGTAGCGGGTTCGATTTCACGCAGGGTACATACATTTTTATTTAGAGTATGATTGTTTGTATCGGTCTGTGTGTTTTCTATGTATTATTAAAATGTATATAAGTATGTATTTATATTAGTTGTCTAGTACCCATAACACAAGCTCTGCCTAGCCTGTGACTAGTTGGCGCTGTGTTAATAGTCCATGATTTTTATTATTATCGATTCTGATTAATAGGGAATTAATCAGAATCGAACTAAAATGTAATAGTTTGTTTTTTTTCGCACTACTCTAATGCTGTTGGCCGCAGCTGGCCTTTATAGCTTCACCGGACGATAGGGGGCGAGTGCAGATGGCACTCCAAACCCGCGGAAGGACTTATGGAGCGGCTGAAGGCCAACTCCCGCCTGACGTATACGACTTTAGTCTGAGGGCACCACTAGGGATTCGAACCTCGGTTGTCGTAACATCGGTCCCCGTTGAGTTGGACGGGGGATCGACCAGAGGGGAGTGTTTATGGTAGATTTTAGTTGTTAATAAGGTGGTTATTCTAAACACAGATAACATAACATTACATAGTGTAAAAGAGCTATAAATATTTTTACAATCCTCTTGTCTATTCCCAGCTGATACTGCATTATGAATGTGGCGTGCGAATCATGAAATAATGATTAAAGAGGCACTTTTATGAATAAACATTATTTCTATTTATACACCTAGATGTTGTTTGCAAGTCAAGTCGGACGAGTGAATCAGCTGTATTGCATTCTCGCTCTAATTCAACTGGACATTGAACTGTTATTGGAATAACTTGTTGATCAAATAGATAAACTAAACATATGATAACATAGTACGTATGTCACATAGCAATAGACTAAACCCACAGAACACAAATAATATTCATCATCATCATATAAATAAGTTATTTTTCTTCTGTTATTAAGTTATGTATCTATCTAATTATTTAGATATCGACTCCCATGTCATTTTAACTAAATAGCTGTCCCCGTAGTTTCACCCACTTAAAATTTATAGCCTATGTCTTATTCTGATCTATAAACTATATTATTGTAAAGTTTCATCAAAATCCGTTCACTAGTTTTTAAGTGATTTATCAATCCAGACTCACAAAATTTCGCGGTTATAATATTAGTCAGATAAGATTAGATGTTAATATACGAATTGACAAGTATTATTCCGAAGTTTATTACATTTGTGGATATAATATATTTATAAGGAATTTAAATAGTACATATTTATTAATAACTCACCTTTGTTTACAGCTACTGACATATTTTTTATATTTTGAGGTTATAACAGTGGAATGAAAACAAAAACAGCGCCACCCACGTACCGCGACTGTCCGCAACCGGCTTACGATCACGTGTGGTTGGTTGATTATTTGTGATAGCTGTAGGTATCTTGTAGTCATGGCGCTATTTGTTAATCACAGTATTTTACACTAGCTGTTAGCTCCGACTCCGTTTGTATTGTTTGAGATAAAAGATGTTATATCATATGATATAATATGTTAGTTATCATGATACAGTTTTGTTACGTTCAGCCGTTTAGTCGTGGAAAGGTAACAAACAAACGGGCAAATAAACACTTTCCATATTTACAAATTATTTCATATTTACAAATTAGGCAATTTAGGAAACTCAGATTAATAGTTCTCTCAATAATATATATAAAGTTCAGCTTTATTTAAATAACGTATGTTTATTTTATAAAATAGTATAGTTTAGGGGGGTCCGGCGGGGGGTTGGAACCACAATAAGGGTCTGGCAATGAGCAGAGCAAGTTATAATACTGTTACGAGCAATATGTGAAAAAATGGAGCATCTTAAAATAACGAATTTGATATGAAATTGTATACGCCGCCGCGCCGATGTTACCCAATATACGGTTTCAATAAGTCTGGTAGGATAAGGAACCAAGAAAACTGTCTGGCAATTTAGGAAACTCAGTTTAATAGTTCTCTCAATAATATATATAAAGTTCAGCTTTATTAAAATGACGTAAGTTTATTTCTAAAATAGTATAGTTTAGGGGGGTCCGGCGGGGGGTTGGAACCACACTACGTGTCTGGCAATGAGCAGCGCAAGTTATAATAATGCTACGAACAATATATGAAAATATGGAGTTTTTTAAAAAACGAATTTGATATGAAATTTTTTACACCTTTGTTACCTGTTACCTGCTAAAGGGACCACGATCCAGGTTTCATGTTTGGGGATCGTTCTTATCTGTGTTAGGGACACACATACAAGAACTTTCACGTTTACTAATATGACGTATGTCTGGCCGTCGTGGGCTCTTGCTCTATAACAATTACATACATACACAATATAGTATAGCGTCAGTCTTCATAGCGTAGTGGCCCAGTGATTTGCTAGCTTGAATTACGCCTATGTCGTGAGTTCAAATTGGCCAGATTTATTTTTTGACAAAAAAAAATGCCTTTATATTTTTATCGACAATGTCTCTGGCTGGGGGAAGGGAATTGTTAGTAATGTGGACTGATATTACTTGACCCCATTGTTAGCAATGACCATGTCAAGTTGACCTCCAAGCGGTTCCTCCTGGAAATCACAATGATAAATTCCAGGTCAATTTATCACGATGGGCTACCTGACCTGACATCATGTTCATCTTATCATCCTTCTCTGGTGCTCCACCAGCATATACCAATAGCGCATTATGATCCATAAAAAAAAGTATCTCTGGCCACTCCATCTCAGATAACAGTCCTGATGGTATGTCTGTTTGTTTACGAAGTAGAGGTATTGATTCATTAATTGGTACGTATGTATTTGCATTGTACTTCAAAGTCAACTAGATTGAACTTGATTGGCATTATTAACACTATGCACTTATGTATGTATGTATAATAATATTACAAAGCTGAAGAGTTTGTTTGTTTGAACGCGCTAATCTCAGGAACTACTGGTTCGAATTGAAAAATTCTTTTTGTGTTGTATAGTCCATTTGTCAAGAAAGGTTTTAAGCTATATAACATTACGCTACGACCAATAGAAGCGAAGCATCAGTGAAAAATGTTGCAAAAACGGGGAAAATTGTTCATAACCGTTTACGCAGCGCACGCAACGAAAGCTGAGGCACAGATAACATAATATTACATAGCTGAGGGCTTGCGTTAGTTAGTTAATATATGTAGGAAAGAATTATTCCTCTTTAAATGATCTAAAAAAATGTCCGCGACAGTATAACTATGTAATATTATATTATCTGTGGTATAACTATATAACTTTTGATTGACTCACTAACCTTTAATCGCGATAGTGATTGATATCCACGCGAAATCGCGGGCAGAGCTAGTGTATACATACATTACATACATAGGTAATGTTTGTACTGTGTACCTAACTACATAAGATAACAACTATCAACTCTTAGTGACAAGCAGAATGAGAGAGAAACTTGCACTTTGTACTTATGATAATTTGTATTGACGTATTTTATATGTATTTTTTATTTGTATAATAAATAGACATAAACTTATGAATAAGTACTTAGAATACATGTAGATATATGTAGTACTTAACCTACTGAACTGAAGATTAAACTTGTTCTGGCGTTAAACAGCTTGCTTTGTCAGCTGTGCAGTGCTTATTTATATACACTCGCTAGCAAAAGTATAGTATCACTATGTAATATTATATTATCTGTGGTACACTTGTGATACACTTACTTGGAATTAATTCCGCGCGATCTTGAGTAATAAGTAATAACTAGTTAAGAATTATAGAAATTGTATCATTTGAAAGGTCAGCGCGGAATCAAATTCAAGATTATTCCATACCTTTGCACGCAAGTGTATATAAAAAAAATCTATTCAAAAGAGCAACACACAAGTTTCTTGTTCAATCTTCTTGTGATGAATCTGCGTCCTGAATGAGTGGTAGAATAAAAAATATGACTATTCAAAAGTGCTTGTATTAAGTTTATTTGAATAAAGATTATTTCTTGCGGTGTGATGTGGCAATGGGGCACCCCCAACTTCAGTAGCATCCATAAGAAAAAAAAAATTTAAAACCCAGACTAATACGATCTTACTCATGAATACAAATGTTTGTACCGTGTGAGGATTCGAACCCGTACCATCAGAAATAAGCCGGTGTGCTATATACATAGAATCTATTATGAATATAACATTGTCTAATGGTTTGTATTTATTTACGATAAAATATATATCTATGTATATATGTGTAGATAACTGATACAAATTATCAGTTATCTAGTACCCATATAACACGAGCTTTAGCTAGCTTAACTTGGGTTGAGACTATTATTATATTATATTATTTATGATTATGATTGTCTCCATTGGTCTAAGAGTTACTAGGCATATTACTTATTTACAAAAAAAAATATTTAAGTATTTATATCAGTGGTCTAGTGCCCATAATACAAGCTCTACTTTACTTGGACCTAGATGGCGCTGTGTGAATTGTCTTGGATTATTATTATTATCATTGCTTCTCATCGTTATCAACAGAACAGTCTCCATCCTGTAAAAATATTCTACAGGTAATAAGAAACGAACTTTTTATTCCCTGGAGTCACCGTGCGGGTGCCAGATCCATCATGTGGTAGACAGGGAAAGAGCAGTCTCTCTCTCTGTCAGAGCAGTCACTCCGAGCAGTTCCTGGTACTTGTGACCCGGGTGTAGGTTTAAGGACCCCATCGCCGACGTACTTCATCATTCACGTTGAATGTTTATATTTCATTCCCTGCTTAAATTCGGTAGAAGACTGCTAGTGCAGCTTCAGATACATGTTCTGGTACTTAATCAAAGTATGAACTTCCTTTTGAATTGAGACGAAGCGATGACGACCGTGCATGGCAATAGTTGTTCATGCATGGGATTTTGATTTAATGTTAGTCATAGACACCTATATAAATACCTATATATTGTAAATAAACTGGCTTGAAAAAAAAGTAATTCAATCGAGTTTCTTGCCAGTTCTTCTCAATTGGATCTATATACCGAACTGGACGGTAGGGAAAAAATATATAATGTAAAAACTTGACGTTCATAAGCGGCTAAAATGTCCTACATGAATAAATGATTTTTGAATTTGAATTTGAATAACACGGCTGACAATGGAAAAATCAATATACCAATTATATCGCCAAGTCAATAAAAGAGTAAAGTATAAAAAAACAACTTTATTGATATCAAATACAATAAATAGTTTCACAAAATATAATCTCCACAGAATATTCTTATCCAACACTATCTAGACCTATATCATATGTAATATAAATAACAAGTATGACTTTGTGCAATTATTATGTACTTCAGTCATATAAATTCATTTTTGAACATACCTTTATTTCTATCGATTCTGAATTTGCAAGTGGAAAAATAATATTTCAGTTATTTACATTTATTATACATATATTTATATAAAATATATTTAATTGACACATATATTTAATATATATATTGTTACTACACAGTATATATATCTAGTTTTAAATTATGTACATAAAAAGATCATAGACTTGATTTCCTGTACTTTGCACCGTAGATAAATTACGGTAAAACATATTATCATTTTTCGTAACTTTTAATAAAACATAACATCACTCTATTGAGAAAACCTTGTAAGAGACAATGTGAAAACGGATTTTTACGAATTGTTATTCATAAAAGCGAAAGTATTTCTGTCTGTTTGTTAACATTTTTCAACGCATCGTAATCGCAGTAACACTAGACTTCCAAGTAGATCCAAACTCTGTTCATTGCCTGATTGTGCCTTGTTGTGTAGCAATATGGGTGTAGACGCAATAACGGTCGGAATTTGATCACCATTAGAGAAGGTCGTAACGGTAGTCAAGTTTCCACACCGAATATTTGTGACCACAAATATTCGGTGTGGAAACTTGTGGAGACTTGAGTGTTTCGCCTCAACAAGGCACAATCAGGCAATGAACAGAGTTTGGATATACTTCACACATACTAATTGTAGCGGAATTAAACACAATAATATAAATATATTAAGTATATATTATTTTAATTTATTCATTTCAAACTTAAAAAAAGAATTCCTCTTTATAACATTAATATAGATATATGACTGACCATTATAGTTTATTACGATATAAGTGCGTTATGATGTTTATAACACACTAGCCGGAATTTCAGCCCGAGCCAGACGAGGGCGTAATAAAGCCGAGTGTGTTAAAGACGCACGTATAACGTACGAAGTTTTTCAACACAGTTTTCAGGAAACAGAATAAAATATAATATTTTATTTTGTTAATTTTGGCACTTTCCCGCTGTTTCACTACTGGCTGACGCTGGGCGGGCAGAATGAAATTTGATAAAATAGCATATAATGTGGTTATGGAATATAACTTCATTACTTAAGTTTATAACGCACGCGTGTTTTATGCACTGTTTATATATCGGTAACCGGTGTTTAATTACACTTTACAAGTGTGTTGAAAAATACATTATATAACTGCTATGTGAGGTATACAGTTATATCTAAAGAGCCGTCTCTACTATAAAATTATGTTTGCCATATACGCGGTTTTCCCAGTGATGTGACGCCGTCGATGAGTTAGTATGGTAACTATATTAAATTATACGCTTTCGACCAGCACAGCGATGCCTTGTCCACCTCCGATGCAGGCTGATCCGATGGCTCTCTTCAGTCCACGTCGTCTGTGGGTAACAAGTAAGTAATTAGCTCATATTTTGTCTAGGTAGACTTTGTATAAAGTCTAAGTATAAGCTTTAAATCCGATGGTCGCTGGTTCGATTCTTCGGACGGTACAAGTATTTGTATTCATTGTTTGTATCGGTCTGGATGTTTTCTATGTATATTATGTATGCATTGGACTAGATGACGCTATGAGAATGGTCCAGGATTATTATTATTTTTATTTACACTATTGTCTCATTTTCTCAGCGTTTGCTGGTTTTTTATTCCCTATTCATCAAAATCATACGAAAAATAATAATAGTTAAAGATTTTTCGTGATACATTTTAGTTTTTATAAATAAGGCGATTAGTCTAAGACATATCTGTACATCTCAGTTGAGATACAGCTAGCTTAGCTTGGCACTAGATGGCTTTGTGTAAATTGTTATAATAATTGAGAAGAACCAGTAAGTAAAAAACTCAACTGTATGTAAATTGTCCTGAGATATTATAATTATTGACAAGAACTGACACGAAACTCAATTGAACTCTTACCTGAGTTCGTGAACTAAGTGCGCGGTGATGCGGGCCCCGGAGGCCCCGAGCGGGTGTCCGAGCGCGGTGGCGCCACCGTTCACGTTGAGTTTCTCGTGGTCCAGCTTCAGGGCCTTGGCGCACGACAGGGTCTGGGCTACGAACGCCTCGTTGATCTACACCAACAGAAAACATACATAATAACTAGCTGCTCCCGCGACTTCGTTCGCGTGGAATTTATCTTTATTTTTCTAAAATAAAAGTAGCCTAAGTACTCCTTATTACATCAGCTACCTGCCAAAAAAGTTCGGTCAAAATCAGTCCAGCCATTTCAGAGATTAGCAGGAACTAACAGACAGACAGACAAACAAAAAATCTGAAAAATATTATTTTGGTGTATGTACCGTATTTATATTCATATGCATGTAGTAAAAACGGTTATTTCAATATTACAAACAGACACTCCAATTTTATTTATATGTATTGATATCCTATCAGATCGACATCCACCCGGTTTATTGATCAAACGGAAATGAATAATGAAACAATTAGACAAAATGTTTTTTTATTATTATAAATGGGTTTGCGCTTGGTCTTACCTGATAGTAAATGATAGCAAGATCTATGATGTAGCGCGCTTATCTAATAAGGAGTAACTTAGGCTAGTTTTATTATAGAAAAATTAAATTTAAATTCATTATAATAAAAAAGAATAACATTTATTACATCACACATCCCATACAACAATAATTATGCACAGCAGCATATAAATTATTATTTGTAGGGGAAACGTAATGTCATTAGGTAAGTGAAAAAGAGGGGGGGGGGGGGACATACGGGCTCTAATATAACAATCAGTGCATACAATAGGTATAGGGTAGATTTCAAACAATTTATTTACCTCAATTAAGTCAATATCGTTCAACGTGAGCTTGGTAACTTTTAGTAGATTCTCGATGGCGGGCACTGGACCGATACCCATGATGGTGGGGTCCACCCCCACGTACGACCAGCCGACCAATCTCGCGAGAGGCTTCAGGTTCTTGGCTGCTTCCTCGTTAGCGAGGACTAAGGCACCCGATCCGTCGCTGATACCCTGTTAACCAAGCAAGTCATTATTACTAGTTTTTTTATAATAGCGTAGCGTAGCATAGACGGTTGAATGCGTAGCGGTTTCTATGTCGATTGTCGGATGCCTAATCCTTGTTAATGTAAATTTAATTAAAACAATATTTATTTAAAAGAGCAAAGCACAAGTTTCTTGCACATTCTTCTTGTGATGAGTCTGCGTTCCGAATGAGCGGTAGAATAAAAAAATGTGTCTATTCAAAAGTGTTTATATTAAGTTTATTTGAATAAAGATTATTTCTATTTCTAATAAACAATTTGGTAGCAAACAACCATATGATATGGTCCATCTGATGGCAGATGGTTATCGTAGCCTATAGACGCTTGAATCACCAGGGGTATAATGTCCACGTTGCCGACCCTTAAGAAACTTCATGAAAAACCCCATGCTGTAGTCTCGTGCGAAAACCTCAGCAGGTAGTTCATTACACAATCTAAGTGTACGCAGGAGGAAGCTCCTCTGAAACAGCACTGTCTGTGACCACAAAGATTCGAACGTGTGGATGAATTCCCTGTCCATGGCGAGTGGTTCTAGTTCGAATAATTTCGACCATAAATAATTTCATATTCAGTAAGACTATAGACAAACAATATTAATCTATTCACAATTTCACCACATACTGACAATAAATAAAAGAGTATATATGTATGTGTGTGTAATGTTTTTTTATTGATTTAATGTATTTTTTTTAAAGTATTAGTTGTCTGCACTCCTGTATATAAACAATAAGTGTGCAAAATGTCATACCCTTTCTTCAGCGCTATATTCGTAAAAATGGTAAAAAACTTTGCTTCACGTATTAATATGTATATTTACGGCTTCGGTCTAGGAGTTTTGTATATTACGTATTTACCACCAAACAACCATACAGGAACTCATTGAAATACACTCAAAATTTAATACAAATCGCTCCAGCCGTGTAGGAGTTAAGTGACAAAAATACAGAAGAATTATATTAAGATTTTTCAAGAAATCGTCATGAAGTAATAGGATATACAAATAGGTATCAGTAGAGAGATAACAATGTAATCTTGAAGGTTACATGTCCGTACAACGCTGTCCGTGTGTGGTGTGTGTGTATGTATGTATGTGTGTATGTACTCAAGACTTACGAGTACTGGTTACTTTATCATTGTTTAAACACAGGGTATTATGTATACCACGATAATAGCAACTGTCAAACGAAATGCAAAATCAGTATATATACAGTATGTATATTTGACGGCCTCTGTGATCTAGCAGTTTAGCACACCGCCTTATGATAGTCGCGGGTTCGATTCCTCGCACGGTACAAACATTTGTATTCAGGAGTATGATTGTTTGTTACGGTCTGAGTATTTTCTATATAATATGTATCTATTTACGAAAAAATATATATCTATGTATTTGTATCAGTTATAGTACTCAAAACACAAGCTTTAGCTAACTTAACTTGCTCGTGCTCGTGAACGGTCGCAAGCAGCGACCGTTCACGAGCATAACGGGTCAGCCAGCAATCACTGCGCTGAATCATATTCTAGGGACCTCAATGTCCCGTCCCACCAGCAATCACTGCGCTCAACCATATTCTAGAGACCCCAATGTCCCGTCCGACCAGCAATCACTGCGCTCAACCATATTCTAGAGACCCCAATATTTCGTCCCACCAGCAATCACTGCGCTCAACCATATTCTAGAGACCCCAATGTCCCGTCCCACCAGCAATCACTGCGCTCAACCATATTTTAGAGACCCCAATGTCCCGTCCTACCAGCTATCACTGCGCTCAACAATACTCTAGAGACCTCAATGTCCCGTCCGACCAGCAATCACTGCGCTCAACCATATTCTAGAGACCTCAATGTCCCGTCCGACCAGTAATCACTGCGCTCAACCATATTATAGGGACCCCAATGTTCCGTCCCACCAGCAATCACTGCGCTCAACCATATTCTAGGGACCCCAATGTCCCGTCCCATCATGCCGCGGCCTGTCTGGACATTTAAGATAGCATGACTGACTCATCACACTCATCCACACAGTCTAAAAAAAGTATACGTTCAGATAGATCGCATTTTATTTGTATAAAATGTTTTCGCCTATTTCAACGGCCAAACAGCTTGTTTCTTAAGCTGTTTAACGGTTTAAATGTGCCTTTAAGCTTTTAATTCTAATTACATAAAAAGACTACTCACCGATGCGGTTCCGGCAGTGACCAAACCTTCTTTCTTGAACACAGGGGGCAGTTTCTTCAGACCTTCGAGAGTGGTCTGCGGACGCGGATGCTCGTCGACCTCCACGTTCACTTGCTTCTTCTTCACTGTCAGGGACACTGGTATGATTTCAGATTTGAACACGCCAGCGTCGTTTGCTGTGGATTTAACGAATATTTAATACGTATCCAAGTGAGTTAGTCATAGAAATATAAAACAATAGCTGTGCCCGCGATTTCACTCGCGTGAAATTTATAGGCTATGTTATTACGATGTATAAGATATATTATAGTAAAATTTCATTAAAATCCATTCAATAGTTTTGCGTGAAAGAGTAACAAACATTCATCCACACTCATAAAATCCTGCGTTTATAATATTAGTAAGATTCTTTATTCAAGTAAACTTTAGAATAGTCACATATATATTATTAATTCTACCACTTATTATTTATTTTTAATTCTACCACTCATAATCCAGATCTTCACAAAATGAATGAGCGTTTGCGTGTTGCTCTATTACTCATTTATATATAATCAAAGATATCTCCAATCAAAGATAAATCCAATATTATATATCAAAGAGCATCTCTATATTCGCAACACAGTATTATACTTTTGAAGAAACGATTACAATAAACAATAAACGTTTCGACAATATATACTCACAAGTCTTCCATCTCTGCTGGGACCTCAGCGCGAAGTTATCCACTTCATCCCTGGTAATACTGAACTGGGCGCCCAACTTCTCTGCAGTCATGCCCATGGGCAGTCCACAGTAAGAGTCGGTGAGTCCAGCCCACAGAGTGTCTTCGAATGCCAGATTCGTGCCCAGGGCTGTTCCGAATCGCACATTGCGGACCGCGAAGGGAGCTTGGGACATGTTTTCGACACCGCCGGCTACTGAGACGTTTGCCGCGCCAGTCAGAATGTCCTATTAATATTTAAAATCATTTATGAACTAGCTATAACTTCGTCTGTAGAATAAGAAACAGACAGACAGACTAAAATATGCAGTGTGATCTATGAAATTGTAACACTCTTTAAACAGAGTCCATGTGTGCATTATTAATTTGTTATCTATATGTAAAATTATTTTATATGCATGTGCAATTATGAATAAATAAAATTAATATAATAAAAAATCTTTGTAAAAATAAATTTACATTTAAGGACTTTTTATATAATAACATTTTTTTTAATCTTCCCCACATTCGGAAGCTGTTTTAGCACAAGAAGAACAAACCAGAATCTATAAATAATGTTACATATTAATGTTATATTTGACGACCTCGGTGGTCTAGCGGTCTAGCACACCGCTCTACGTCGCGGGTTCGATTCCTCGCACGGTACAAACATTTGTATTAATGAGTATGATTGTTTGTATCGGTCTGGGTGATTTTTATGTATAATATGTATGTATTTACAAAAAAAATCTATGTATATGTATCAGCTATCTAGTACCCATAACACAAGCTTTAGCTAGCTTAATTTGGGTCTAGATGGCGCTGTGTAAATTGTCCTGAGATTATTACTATTATTATTATAATAGACACCTGCATAAGTAAACAATATTAACAAACTGGTTATAATAAAAAAAGAAATTTAGTTGAGTTTATTGCCAGTTTTCAATTGAGTCTATAGCCTGAACTGGACGGACAGAATAAAATTATAAAACAAATTCATATCCTTTAAAATACCCTACATGAATTTTTTTTCTATTGTTACGTCACACTTATTGGTCTTTGCATGATGTTTTTTTACTTTTTAAAACGCAAATCACATTCACTAGGGTTTATAGTGCATGTATCATAATCATTTTATAAGTTTTCTGTAGAAAGGAAATTCGCCATCAGGATCTGTTCCTGGCTCGGTATTGGTGTCCATCGAGATAGCTGATCCGCTTATTATTTACTATAGCAGTTTACCTCACTGTCACATCTAAGTCGATCAAACTAGACCAAAAGTACGTCACAAAGAAAGCGACAGATATAAATAAAAAAAAAGTCGATAAAACTGCTCATTTTGGGACTACATTCCGCTGTATGTTATGGCCAGAGTTGTTTATATTTGTATTCATCAGCGTCTGTTTTCTATTTATGGTACATATAATATAAGTATCAAAAATTATATTTAAGTAATTTTAGCTGTTCAATTATTCACAGTGCAATCTAATTCTACAATTCAGCAATCAGTTATTTGGTTCTATAACCACAGATTAATATAATATGTATTACATAGTTGTAATTTAATATAATTATCTATATTTTTTTTAATGTAACGGTTGGTAATAAATATTTTCTTTCCTTTTTGTCTTTAATTTAGTTTCTACGTTTATTAAAAAAAAGCATTAAATTTGAGTTTATGCAGAAATAGAAATAGAAATAGAAAATCATTTATTCAAATAAACTTAATTTAAGCACTTTTGAATAGTCATAACAATTTGTTTTTTATCTACCACTCGTTCGGAAAGCTGTCTCATCACAAGAAGAACGAGCAAGAAACTTGTGTGTTGCTCTTTTAAATAATCCTTGTAAGTTTACATTTACAAGTCGAAACGTGTGAATATGTGTGTGTGTGCAGATTTTTTCAATTGAATCTTATACTGAACTGGACGGTAGGGAAAAAATATTAATACATTAAGCTTGACGTTCATAAGCGGCTAAAATGTCCTACATTAATAAATTATTTTTGATTCGATTTGATTCATCTCAGCTCAATCAGTTACGAATGGGCCGTTGGTGTTGTAGGTATATATTAAGATAACATATGTACCCAAAGAGAGGTATCTATTTATAAGCAGTTATCTATTATTATTAATGTGTTATTTACGTCATTAATTTGCTCGTGGCTGTGACCTTAAATTACTATTAATTGAAATTAATTAATTCATTAATGATTTCAAAATAATGTAATTTCTAATTCTAATATCTGATTATTTATTTATTTCTTTGTACACATTACATCAATGGTTGTAAACAAGACAATTAACAGCAACCCCTGCACTAAGCTCAAGGCTTGTGTCGCAGGAAACAGAAATCCTTAATTACAAAAACATTAATTTATTTTTTTTTTTTAAATTAACTAAAAAATTAATTTAATTAATATTTAAACGAAAACTAGAAATTAATTCATCAATGATTTAAAATTATTATTATTTCCTAATTCTAGTATTTGATTAATTTAATTAATATTTAAACGATAATAAGAAATTAATTCATTAATGATTTCAAATTATTATTATTTCCTAATTCTAGTATTTGATTAATTTAATTAATATTTAAACGATAATAAGAAATTAATTCATTAATGATTTAAAATTATTAATATTTCCTAATTCTAGTATTTGATTAATTTAATTAATATTTAAACGATAATAAGAAATTAATTCATTAATGATTTAAAATTATTAAAATTTCAAATTCTAGTATTTAATTAATTTAATTAATATTTCAACGAAAACTAGAAATTAATTCATTAATGATTAATGATTAATTCTAGTATCTGATTAATTTGATTATAATTAAAACGAAGAAGAGAACAATGTTCTATGTTAAGAATGTTAGAATCGACTTCAATAACTGAAGTTAGTTTTTTGATTCTTATATTTTTTTCCGTTTTCTGGATCGAATATTTTCCGTTTTCTATTTCTATATTTCTTTATGTAGAAATAGAAAACGGAAAATATTGATATACTACTACTTGTTTAAATATATACCCACATTAGTCCACTAATATTAATTTAAATGATTTATTGGACTATCTTAAAAAATATTATGACTGATGGTTATTTATAGATAGATAGATAGAGAAATATGTAGGTAGCTCATACATAGCTCAGTTTAAGATTATTATTTTCATATAATTATTTTATTATTTAAAATATATATTTATATACCATTTATAAAGTTCATAACCATATGATATATATGGTGTTAAAACCCGTTGAACTATATTAATAATTAATTACCATCAATTATATTTGAACTTCGACACATTGCTAAGCTTCGCGGCACAAACCTTTGAAGATAAACAGATTAAATTGTCAAGGAATCCGTTATCTTACGCTATTAGTACTGTAAATCCAATATAATACACAATAATTTATTACTAATTTATATTATCATGATTTAGATATACATTTATTACGAGTCACCCTGCTGACCGTTACCTAAGCGTGTAATCATGCCAATAAATTTATTATCTCTACCTATCAAAGTCCATTAAATAAAATCAAGATGAAAACGTATAATGAATCAACACTAGAGATGTTTATATAATACTAGCCGCGACTTCGTCCGCGTGGAGTTTAACTTTATTTTTCTAAAATAAAAGTAGACTAAGTTACTCCTTATTACAGCAGCTATTTGCCAATAGAAGTCCCGTTAAAATCGGTCCAGCCATTTCTGAGATTAGCCGGAACATACAGACCGATAGACGAAAATTGTAAAAAATGTTATTTTGGTATAATAAAATTTATTTTTTATATTTATATTCGGTTATTTGAATATACAAACAGATACTCCAATTTTATTTATATGTCTATCAAAGTCCATTAGATAATATCAAGATGAAAACGTATAATGAATCAACACTAGAGATGTTTATGTAATGTGATTTTTAGTCGACATCAATAATCGATCGACTGTAAAACAGATAATTGAAAATTAATGCCGATACAAGGACATTAAGTGGCGCCGGCGCCGGCGCCGTTGTACAACTTTATATATCTTGACTTATATTTGTTTGCCACCATATAGCAGTATAAAAAATATATATATATTACAGGATTGCTAGTGTATATAACCCCCTCGGACTATCCCCCGGCCAATAAATACTAAGTTCAAAACACAGTTGTAAATGTCAAATTTTAAAACAGTGTTATCACCTGCACAGGGGTAGCGCTGTACCTGCGATACCGACTACATTTAATAATACCTATATTTTCTTAAATTTGTGTTGATGCCTTTTAAATAACACCCAAAAAATTATTTCTGAGTAACCTATAAAAATGGATAATTTATATTAATTTACGTCAGTGCCGCGATACTATTTAAAAAATGCAAAGAGCTGGTAACATCGGTAATGTCAAATTTGTATCCAGGATTAAAAAACAGAGTATAGAACCGATTAAAAAAATAAGACTGTGGACATAGAGTAATGTTTGACGTATTACCTGTGCGCTGTTGACAATAGCCTGGAATCCAGAGCCGCAAAGTCTGTTCACACCCAGTACGGGTTTCTCTTGAGGTATGCCAGCTTTCAGGGCCGCATGTCGTGGAGTAAAGATGCCGTCAGTTTGTGAAGCCTGTATGGGATGAGAAACAGATTTTTTTTAATGTATGTAAGTGGTATAGCTGAGTACCAGTGTATGATGATAGAATGAGCATGTAATCACATCATTTAACTCATAGCGATGAATTTACCAGGTATTAATCACGATGGTTTCAAGGGATAAGCAATGACAATGTGGGCGTCTTATCAGACCACTCTAGTTCTAGAATTGCAATTCCTTGTAATTATTATAAAGACAGCCTGTATTTTATGGTTAAATCTTTAAAACTACGCAACAGATTTTGAATGTTTTTTTTAATACATAGAGTCATTCAAGAGGAAGGTTTATATGTATAATACATGTACACCCATGCGAAGCCAGGGTGGTTAGCTAGTTGATAATATAGCTTTCCAAAGGTGAATATTTAAAAAAATGTATTTATTTTATCAATTATGAACATAAAATAAAATCTTTACTATGCAGGTATACTGTTGGATAACAAAAATTGTGTGTCATTATTTTTTATTGTCACTTTGAATGGTTATTTAATACCCATAGAGGCATCTCTGCTTAGTTTGGGAATATACAATAATGTTCAGGACTTCTCCTATTTAATTCCTTACCGACATGACTTGTCCAACAGCAACAGAGTCAACTTGCGCGGGCGCCACTCCAGCCTCTTTGAGGGCACCTACGATGGACAGGGTTTGCAGTTCCGTAGCCGATGTGTTCCGGAACACTCCGCCAAACGTCCCGAATGGGGTACGTTTGGCACCCACAATGAATACACCTGTAACAATATGGTGTTATTATGGCCATTCATTTTTTAAAGAAACATGATGTTTTCCAGACAATGGACATATTCCAAACAATAAGACCTCAGAACTACATAACTACCTATGTATTTTTAAGACCTAAGATTTTAGTTTTATTAAAATTAACTGCATACAAGGTCTAGGGGTTTAGTATAGAGCTTGGTTGTGGATTTGATTCCTTGCTTGTTGCAAACATTATATTCTTGAGTATGATTGTTTGTTGGTCTAGTTTTGTAATGATCTACATGTCTTCTATGTATATAATACCCAAAGAAAATGTATATATCTATGTCAGTTGTGTGAAATTGTGTTGTGTAAATTGTCCTGAGATATTATTAATAATTACCATTTTCATTTTCAATTTTGAAGCCATCTTATAGGCTGAGTATATGCGACTACTGTATCACCTTATGCATAAAGATTTCTTATTTATTTTCAAACACACTATCATGTCATATTATTTTCAAGCATTAGATTTTTAATGTTTTAAAGTTGTATTCCACCACATCTAATGAGATATAACATTTATTTTGTACAAAGTCAATGTGAGATAAGGAAATGACTGTCCAAGTATATCTATCAGTTGTCAAATACTGGTAGATGTTGCCAAAAATCCCAAACTGGGAATGTTTGGCACATATAAAAGCATTTTACATTCAATTCCTATTCAATTATCTTGTTTAGTATTTAACTGAGTTGGTAGTACACTATTCAATTGTAAAAAGAATTATCAGAAACTAGAATTAGTGTAACTAAGAATAAAGTAGCAAAACAAACCACTGGGCAGAATACCATACAGTTTTAAAACAGACCAGTTAATACCTTAGCCATAAATGTATTTAACATATGGAAAAAAAATACAGTCGAATTTCGAATCTCATTTTTTTTAATTGGTTCGTAACATAAGGAATATGCAAAGAGTATGTTTTTTGGGTGTTCCTTAGTGATAATTTCGAAGCCTATATTTTTACAGTATCTAATTTATGTATCTTGTACTTGTAGTAAACACCGGTTAGCGCTGTGTACATAAATAATAAAAATATTACGTCGACAAGGCAAGAACATGTGATTGGACTTCGCTCTGTGAAAGTCAAAGGTGCAATGTTGATATCTTGATTACTTTAAAAACATATTATTACTAATAAATTAATGCAATTTACTCTACATTCCTAGTAAGTTTCCATAAATTTATAGTTATTCGCATAAAATATCGATATCTTTTATTATGTCTACAATCAATCAAGCCACTTGGAATTTGACCCCTGGATTCTAAACAAAATTCCAATTGCAATTGTTCGAAATTTAAATGTGATTTAACATTATTAACTCACCCTTCACTGCTACAGACATGTTTGAATTTGATTTTCGAATTTATTTATTAGAAAATAACAAAAGAACACAGCACCGGGAAAAGAGCGCTTTTATTTTATGCCGCTCAACAAGTTCTGTAGAGTGAAGTTTTCAATAAACTAAATGAAACGAACGAAACTACGATTACGAGATCAAAAGAATGATGTATGAAATGTATTGAATGAATTCATTCTAAGTTATTTGAATGAAATATAAAATATGAATGATTTATCTACTGCTTGAGGAAGATTTTCATATATATTTTTTTGTTTGTTTTATTTATCCTTATAGGAAAGGCAAAGACTCTAAGGCCATACAGCCGTATTGGTCAACTTTCATCAAGTTGATGTCACACGTGACAATTGAATTTGACACGAACGACGAATTAATTTTCATTCTGCGATCCTGTTCCATTCCATGAATGATTCAGTGACATCAGTTTTTAAGTGTTAGCATATTAATAACTTTTTATTCCCATATAGCTGTTTTTATAATGAAAATAATGTAATGAAAAAGCACTTAATCGTAATGAATCAAACTAAACGATGTGTTTTAGGAGTAATAAAATAATCTCAGTAGATTATTGTTCACACATACTTAGAAATATAGAACTACGTAACATTTGAATAAAAAAACAAATGCCGTAACTTCTTGCAAGTAATATAACTACTTTACTTAAGATTGCAGTTAGCAACACTGTATACTTCAGTCACTTGAAATCTGACTGATGACTGAAGTATACAGATTTCATTCAACATTTTACTTTGATATTGTGTTTAATTTCAATATAGACAACTTTTAGTTTAAAACGTTGGAAATGCTTATGCAATGAGCGATGGTCGCCCTGTAAGCGGTCAGTTGAAGAAGTTTGTGTTTCGCGGAAAGTCCACAACTAACGGTGACACTCGAGGTGAATATCTTGAGATTAAAATACCGGAGTTGCTTTCCGCTGGCTACTCGTTTTACACGTGGCCTTCTGCACCACTTCTAGCTTGGTACTTGTGGACGCAGCGACGACATTTGCGCGGTCTCCGAGTACTAGAGCTCGGTTGCGGCACTGGTTTACCAGGAATATTGGCGGCAAAGTGCGGTGCTCGCGTCACTTTAACTGACAGCGTTGCATTACCACGATCACTGCGACACTTGTCTGCATGCTGTGAGGCAAACAATCTCGTTCCTGGCCACGATATACAAATCTTAGGACTCGCCTGGGGTTTATTTCTTACTGATGTCCATTCCTTACGTCCTGTAGATCTGGTTTTAGCTTCTGATTGTTTTTACGACCCGTCGCAGTTTGAGGAGGTTATATCAACTGTTGGTTACTTACTAGACGGGACTGACACTCGATTTTTATGTGCTTATCAGGAACGCAGTGCCGACTGGTCGATTGAAGCTCTACTGAAGAAGTGGGGACTGAAAGGAGCTCTCATTGACTTGGATTCTCTGAGCGAGAGCTCAGGGGTTGATTATAGAGCCTTAATAGGCGAACGATCGTTGCACTTGTTGGAGATAGTGTGTGCGTAGGGTATGGCCAGCACAGCTAGAGCAGCACGCTTGTATGTGGGCAATTTGCCTTGGACCGTTGGACATCGCCAACTGAGAGAGTACTTTGCTCAGTTTGGTGCTGTTCAGAGCTCTAGAGTAGTATTTGACCGTTCTACTGGACTCAGCAAAGGATATGGTTTCATAGAGTTTGCCAGCCCCTCGGCTGCAGCTGATGCAATCAATAAGCAGGTTCATACTTTAGAGGGCTTGAATTTAACAGTGCAAACCCAGAACAATTAGGCACAGTATCTTACCGATTAACAATTTAGCATGGCAGCGGCACAACCAGAATACCCAGATTCAGACTTCTCTGATGAGGATCAGTCACCATTAGATGTATCTTTTAACCAAGCGGCTGGCCATGTAAGGAAGCTCACCAGCAAACTGGACAACAATCAACTTTTAGAGCTCTATGGACTGTATAAACAAGGTACAGAAGGTAAATGTAACACACCTAAACCTGGTTGGTTGGATGGCAGGGGTCGTAGAAAGTGGGAGGCTTGGAAATCACTTGGTGATATGCCCATTGTAGAAGCCAAGGAAAAGTATATAATATTAGTTCAGAAGTTTGATCCGGAATGGTCAGATGAGCGTGCAACAGGTTTAAAAGAACAGTGGGTGGCTGTCTCATCACTGAGACGATCTTCTGAATCAGAACTTGATGAAGATGAGTTATCACTATTAGATGCAGCTAGAGAGGATCGAGAGGACCGTGTAGCGGAGTTATTGAGGAAAAACCCTGAGTTGAGACATGAGAAGGATGACGATGGTCTCACTGCTTTACACTGGGCTGCTGACAGGAATGCCACTAAAGCCTTGACTGCTGCTATTGAAGGTGGATGCGTAATAGATGCAGTAGATGAGTACGGACAGACTGCCCTTCACTATGCGTCTTCCTGCGGTCACATCCATTCCACAAAAATACTGTTGAACGCTGGTGCCTCATTGTTAAAAGACGTTGATGACTGTACACCTTTAGATTTAGCCACAGATGATGAAATTAAGAAACTTTTGGAAGGTGCTAAAATGTAGATGTAAAATGTAAAAGCCAGATCTTGTGGCAATTTTAGTTAGAATTATTTTTTGTTGTAATGTAGTACCTATATCAATAAATTTTTAATACGCTATAACTCTCTCTTATTGTAACCTGTATATTTTATAATTTGTATTGAACAGTAACAGTGAACTGTGGTAAATGGTAATATTGAGAATATTATAGTATAATACCTACTACTTCCTTACTGAAGTAACATATACTTACATATTTATTCTTATTTTTACAATTAATAATACTAATAACAAACAATGAAATATTTTTTTCTAGATTTTGTTTACAATGAATAAAAACAAAAAATACTTGACCTACTTCTGTAGGAAGAAAATTCCAGAATTTCATATATAATTTACGATTTGGAGTAATATTACTATCATCCATTCATAGAATTTTGTTAAACTGTAGTTATCTAAATATGGGTATGGTACAAAACAAAGTCACTGTCGCTGTCTGTCCGTTCCTATGTATGCCTTAATCTTTAAAACTACGCTACGGATTTTGAAGCGGTTTTTTTTAATAGATTGATTCAAGAGGAAGGTTTATATATATAATACATGTACATCCGTGCGAAGCCAGGTCGAGTAGCTAGTAAATAAATACAAAAGAGTATAAATTAAGATGTTTATTAGTAAAAATAGACAAACACATACAATAATTGCAGTGTTTAAGTTCATCAGTGGTCTTGGATTTTTTTCTGTTTACAAAATCCAATATTACTAAACAAAATTTAATTGATATTATTGATAATAAAAAACGTTTAAGTAAAAGTCCTTTACGGCATACAAAGCGTTAGTCGATCCGGTATACAAAATTGAAAGCCAGGTAGAAAATAAATAAATAGTGAAAATCTTAAAAAAATAGTGCAGATTGTGTGAATGTTTTAAGAAGTATTTTCATATTACCTGTGCCCGAGGTTTCAATCGCGTTAAATTCCAATATAAATATAACCTGTGTTATTCTGATGCATAAGCTATATTACTGTAAAGTTTCATCAAAATCCGTTCAGTAGTTTTTGTGTGAAAGATTAACAAACATCTATACTTACAAACTTTCGCGTTTATACTATTATTTTTAAATATAAGATTAAATGGTACAGTTTCGCTAGTATTACACCTGGCTTTCGCTTTGCTATATCCTTTACAACTAACCCTGTATATCTGCGCCAAAATTACACCGATTTTGATGATTTTTTTGCAATGTACTCTGGTCATAGTCCCATATAAATCATCACAATTTACATCATCTTTTCTATAACAAAACATTGAATTATTCTTAATCTAAAAGTTTTTAATGTACATTACTGCAGGCGAGAACAGGTTGCTTTAAAAATATATATACAAAACATACCTTCAAGTCTGTTATTCGAGATGGGATAGTCAGAAGCTTGTCAATTGAGGTCGTAGTGACGAACTCAACACTTGACATGCCCATATTTCGATATATAACTGGATTTTTGATTTCATACAAAATTGTTCCATTCATAGAACTTCATTTTGGTTCCGTCATTGATAATAATAATCTCAGGACAATTCCTACAGCGGCATCTAGTACCAAGTTAAGTTAGCTAAAGCTGCTATAGGTACTTGATAACTGATACAAATATATAGTTTTTTTTTCGTATATACATACTTAATGAAAACAAATGTTTATACAGTGCGAGGAATCGAACCTACGACCATCGGAAGTCAGGCGGTGTGCTAAACCGCTAGATCACCGAGGCCGAACATTGAATTATATGTTAACATATACAAACATGTAAATATATACAACATTACAGTATAATGGGAACTTAATCTCTAGCAAAATTGGAGAAATATAATTTAAAATTACGAATAAGGTTGTTGATATACAGTCGGCTACTGTCAGCAAACCCGTCAATCGGAATCCATAGGAACGTTATTCCCATTAGGAACATTACAGAGAACTTAATCTCTTTTGCAAAATTGGCGAAATATAATTTAAAAATACGAATAAGGCTGTTGATATACAGCCGGCAACTGTCAACAAACCCGTTAATCGGAATCCGTAGTAACGTTATTCGCATTTCGCTTACCTCATAACTGATCGACTGTATATCAGCAGTCTTATTGATATTTTTGAGTTACAACTGCAATCATCACATGTAAACTGACGAGAAACGGGTAAAATACAGTCATATTTAGAGATTACAATAACCTCGGGTAGGCGATCCTTTATGCATCAACGTGCCATTTGTTCCAAAAAATTTTTAATGGAGTCATTGACTTGCCATCAAATAATATTGACTTTCTGATATTTTGGAAAATAATAATATCAAAACTCTATATGAAATAAAGTAAACAAAAGAGGTACATTTTGGATTGTTTTCATTACACGCATAAATTAAATTACTGTAAAATTAGTGTGACTTCTGTTGCTGCAGGTTAGATGACAAATAATTTATGTCAGGCTTGTACGATGTTACTTTTAGCAAAATGCATGCTGAACTGCATTCATCTGTCAAACGGTTTCTAACCGAGTTTTTAATGTTATTCATCTCTGAAAATAATGACTCGCAGGCATAGGTAGGTGAAAATATTGTTAAAATAGCATGAGCCAGCTTCTTCAAACAGTTTTATGATCGATGACGTGCCCAAAATATTGTGTGGCGTTCCGTCAATGGCACGCGTGCCATTGGTTCGCCTACCCTGACCTAGGACAATTGACACAACATCATCTAGTCCTAAGCTGAGCAGAGCTTGTGTTATGAGTACTAGACAACTGATGGATATCATTGGATACATTTTTTTTAAATAATACACATAATATACACAGAAAAGATTCAGACCATACTCAGGAATACAAATGTTTGTACCGTGCGGGGAATCGAATCTAGACCTTGTGTTATGGATACTAGATAACTAAAGGATATCATCGGATACATTTTTTTAACATTATACATAATATATACAGAAAACACAGACTGATACAAACAATCATACTCAGGAATACAAATGTTTATACCGTGCGGGGAATCGAATCTATGAACATCGAGGTTAGGCGGTGTGCTATACAGCTAGACAATCCAGGCTGTCGATAATATACAATTGAGACATATGTTTGTACGTTGCTTATGTACACATCAGAAATTAAAAAGTTATTAATTATATTCGAGGTTACAAAAATACATATAATTTTATAGTATTGTTATAATCCACTAGTGTCCCGCCAGCATATACCGTTAGCGCAGACGGGTGCACCTTAACATTAGTTAAAAAATAACTTACTATATAACTATATACAAATTAATTACACCAATAATTATTCACGCCAGCGTTAACACAAATCCATTTAAAACATGGATTTCGTATAATAAAAAGGCGTAGATAAGGCTGTATATATATTAGGCTACTTAGGTATATATCTGTCTGTAATAAACAGTGATCGGAGTAGGTAGAGCTATTTTATGTATTAGCCATATTAACTAGCTGTACACGCGATTTCGTCCGCGTGGAATTTAACTTTATTTTTCTAAAATAAAATAAACTTTATTTTTCTAAAATAAAGTTAGTCTACGTTACTCCTTATTACATCAGCTACCTGCCAATAAAAGTCCCGTCAAAATCGGTCCAGCCATTTCAGAGATTACCCGCAACAAACGGACAGACAGACAAAATTTGTAAAAAATGTTATTTTGGTGTATGTTCCGTGTTTATATTCATATGCATGTTCAAAAAACGGTTATTGGAATATCACAAACAGACACTCCAATTTTATTTATATGTATAGATAATATGTTGGTTAGGATGTACAGAAATGGGCCGTTCAAGTATTACGTAAGCAGATTTATTACAATTATTTACCCCCCCCCCCCCATCCCCCTTGTCAGCAAAGTAAGCAAAGCTCTTACCCCCTCCCCCATGCTTACGTAATCATTTTTCAATTAATGTATTGTTTTCTTGAGCAAAGACAATGTGAGGGTTGCCATTAGTGTAAAAAAGTTAATAATTACCGATGACGTTAATTGAACGGGAAAAACCGAACCAAAAAAAAAGTAAAGATTCCCCCGCCCCCATAGTACTTCCATAATACTTGAACGGCACCAAAGAATACTGGGACTGAATGATGTATCTCCTGACATATCATTTCATATCCAATTGCATAAAACAAGAAGACTCAGCAACTACAGTTTTTTTTTTAATCCCAGAGACAAATTTGACATTACCTATATTGCCAGTTCTTAGCAATTTTTGAATACTGTTGTGGAAGTATCGGAAATTAATATAAATTACCCATTTTTATACATATTGGTTACTCAGACATAATTTTGTGGGTGTTTATTTAAAACTCATTAACAAAGAAATTATAAAGTATAGGTATTATTAAATATAGTCAGTATAGCAGGTACAGCGCTACTCCGCTATAGGTGGTAACATTATTTTAACATTTGATATTTACAGCAATCAATCTAGTCTCCAAGATAAAAAAATTTTTGCAAGTTAGGTCAAGTTGTTCTTAATGTTTTACTCGCCCTAAGAGGCTTCATTCCAGTCACCCGGAGATTGTTGTCCTCAGAGTCTAGGGGCCCCGAGGTCCCAACCTTCCTAGGGGGGTGGGGATGACCAGTCAGTCAGACTCTAAGTATAGTTGCTGACTCTTCTTTTTTACGCATTTGGAATGGCAAATAAGGCGACATTTTTCAATTACTATGAAGTGAGATAATATTTTTTTCGGACTACTCTAGTGCTGTTGGCCGCAGCTGGCCTTTACAACTTCACTGGACGATAGGAGGCGAGTGCAGATGGCACTCCAAACCTTTTCTTATGCTATAATCTGATGATACCACTAATATGTTGCCATTCAAGAGCAACAATGTTATTCTTATCCTGTAATATCACTGCCTAATCTACACCCTACAACCGAAACAGCTTACATAGCAAGCTGCTTGGCTGATATAGGTGAGACTGAGGTACTATAAATTTTACAGTCTACCACACATTATTCATGTACCACTAACAGCTCAGGCCGTTGAAATCACACCGAATACGGTTTAGGAATCTTCAGTTCTCCTTAACATCCTTGTGAGCCATTCCATCTCCGGAGTCGAGCTGTTTGAGCAGCCTGAACAGAGCGGCAGCTTCTCTGATGCGACTAAACTCGATGCAGAACGCCTCCACTTCAATGAACAGCTCCTGGAAGATAATGAGTAGTATCACGTTCAAACGTAAATTTCGGGAATATTATTTAGACTTGTAACTTCTCTTTTACTTTTCGTCTCCTTCTTTTACATTTTTCTATAATTTCCCTATACTTCTCTCTGACTAACTTTATTTTTTTTACATTCAATATGAGGCTGTACTTAGAATTTAATTATCAGATCATTAAGTATTTATTTGTTTATTTACATGTACATTATTTTTTACAGAAATTATATATATTTAGCCTTATATATTTAGAAATAAAGTGTTCTGGCCCTATCACTGAAGAGGAAACGCTACTATACATCCTACATGGTTGTAGGCCACCCATGCATAAACAAAATATCTCTTTTGGAAAGTATACACTATATCCTGAGGACATAAAAACGATCACTTATAACAAATACTTAGTTGTTATACTGGCTAATAAGAAACGTGTTTTATATCTAAATTTGTATTTAAAATTTATAGTTTCATTTGTAGATTCTTGTTTGTTACTTTCATTCTATTTCTGTTATATGTCAGTAGTCTACCCTAATATAAAATTTTCTCCGTATACCAAATCCTTTTCTTTTTCTTACGTGTACAAATATAATAAAATACAACAGTATTTGAAGGGCATTCCTCCTTCTTGTCCCTGATATGTAGGTAATTTAAAACAAGGCCGGTAGGGAATTCAAAAAGAAATTGGCCCTTGCAACAAACGGGCAAAATCATTAAGGCCCAGATTTCAAAGTTTTGTAGACCCCTGATCTATATAACCATACATCGTCAAATGATATTTATCAAAATTTGAAGATAGAATTGCCTCCTTTTATATAAGTCAATTAAATTAACCACGCCGTCTTAATCATTATCTAAATACTTTTAAAATGATTTATAATACTTCTGTGTAAATTTAAAACTTTAAAGGAAAAAAATAATTTAAATAAATATAAAAGGCTTGTCTTGCAAAAAAAAATGTACATTTTGAATACTGCCATTTTTATTTTTACCCGACGATATGTAGAAATTCATGTAAAGTGTACATTTGTTTCAAATATATATAATATAGTACGCACCTTGACGTTAATGATCTTATTTCTAATGAGCGACTGCAGGAACACGCATACTAGTCTCACGAGCCGGTTCTGCATATATCTGTCCCGGATGGTCTCGCACGTTGAGATGCAGTTGCTTATGTATAGATGCACGAAGTCTACAGGCAGATCCACAGTCGTCGTTAGCCTGGTAACAAAGATTTTTGTATGAGCTGAGTGTTGGAAACTATTTTATATACCTTTTTTATTGTCTATATTTTTATAATATTATATTGTTTTTATATGACATACGTCAATTTATTACACAATTATTCTACAAATAAAAAAAAAATAGAAATAGAAATAATCTTTATTCAAATAAACTCATTACAAGCACTTTTGAATAGTCAATAATAATTGTAATAAATCTGCTTACGTAATACTTGAACGGCCTATTTCTGCACATCCATATTATCTATACATATAAATAAAATTGGAGTGTCTGTTTGTAATATTCCAATAACCGATTTTTACTACATGCATTAGAATATAAATATATATGTACCGTACATACACCAAAATAACATTTTTACAATTTTTGTCTGCTTACTTTTTAAGCTTTGCTTACTTTTGCTGACAAGGGGATGGGGGGAGGGGGGGTAAATAATTGTAATAAATCTGCTTATGTAATACTTGAACGGCCCCATACACATACTTGAGAATAATTTACTTAGTAGATATTTATATTGTAACATATCAGCTTGTTAGTGCTTTTTATTTCAGTACTGGTCTGCTCAAATTTCAATTTTGTTGTATCACATCTAAATATTCAAATTAGAAATTTAAATAATTTATTCGTGTAGGACATTCAACGTATCTTTTTTTTATATTATAATGTTTAGTATATATATCCAATTCAGAAGAACTAGCAAGAAACTCAATTGAATTTTTATCTATAACTTTATGCTGAGTTGGTTGTCTCTTCATCTCTGGGATACATAAAGTCAGCTCCATTTTTTTATTTGTACAATTTAAATATTTGTATCTTATGTATGATATATAATAATAATAATAATATTTCAGGACAATTGACACAGCGCCATCTAGTCCCAAGCTAAGCAGAGCTTGTGTTATGGGTACTAGACAACTGATATAAATACATGGATACATTTTTTTGTAAATAAATACATATTATACATAGAAAACACCCAGACCGATACAAACAATCATACTCATGAATACAAATGTTTGTACCGTGCGAGGAATCGAACCCACGACCATCGGATAGTAAAGCGGTGTGCTAAACCACTAAACCACCGAGGCTGTCATAATTGTCATATGAACAGAATTTATGTGTATTATTTGTATTATTTTTTTAATTATAATTCTATTAGCCGCATCAAGTATATCTGCACATCCCAAAGGTTGATTGGAAGAGAATGCTATACCATTAACTCCACCTTTTGTACCAATTATAGTGGTCAATAAAGCAAATTTTTATTTTTTGGTAGTTAGGTATCTGCAATCAGTACTGGTACTATAAGCAGGTGAGTTGTTGGTAGTACAATAAAGCAAATAAATAAATAAAATAAATGAATAAAGCATTTATTAATACAGCTATCCGACCTGTTGACCACCTCCATGGAGTGTAGAGACATCTCCATGTTGACGAGGACGCTGAAGTACTCGGTGATGTGCTGCGAGTGGATCAGCTTCAGCAGCACAGAGATCGCCACCATCGGATTGTTCTCCACCAACTCTGGCAACTGCAATTGTTATTTAAAGGAATTATTAATTGGAGATTACTCCTTAAGGTCTCATTTCACCAAGGAAATTAATCGCGTTTAGTTCCAATAAACAGGTTAAAACGTTTAAATGAGTTCAAAGCTTCATTTTGCATTTCACCACTACAATCTGAACTAGTTTTCGCTAAATTCGTTTAAATTCTGAACGCCCGATTTTATACTTCTTAAAATTATTTTAGTTAAATTATCCATTGCGTCAAATATTATTTTATGAGCGTGTAACACTGCGAACGAATGAAAATCTAAACTTCATTTTGGTAAACGCGATTAAGATAATGCTGGTGAATTTAATTTAAAGTAAAACGAGATCAACGTCGTATTTATTTTCGAGTTTACGCTTAACTCCAATTTCCTTGAACTTGTTTATATTGCGATTGGTGATATCCAGACTTGGCATAAATATCTTTTTAATATTTTTCTACTTAAAAAACAAGTCGTGTGATTCGGGGTATATCCATATTATTCTATCACATTCAAATTCAAAATAATTTATTCATGTAGCACCCTTTAGCCGCTTATGAACGTCAAATTTTTTATATTATAATTTTTTTCCTACCGTCCAGTTCAGTATATAGGTTGAGAAGAACTGGCAAGAAATACAATTTTTTTTAAAGCTAGTTTATTTATATAGGTGTCTATGTCTAACATTAAATGAAAATCCCGTGCATGAACAACTATTGCCACGCACTCTCGTCATTCAAGTAATCGTTTAGTGAGTAAGGCTTTGCTCAATAAATATGATAATAACAATAATCTCAGTACAATTCACACAGCGCCATCTAGACCCAAGTTAAGCTAGCTAAAGCTTGTGTTATGGGTTCTAAGCAACTGATACAAATACATAGGTATATCATTTTTTTCGTAAATACATACATATTATACATAGAAAACATCCAGACCGATACAAACAAACATACTCATGAATATAAATGTGAGTGCGAAGAATGTGCTAAACCGCTGGACACAGTCGTCGATGATTTAACAGATGTTTTGAATTATCATATGGCAAGTACGTAAATTAGGAAGGCATTGGATGCGAGCAGCGCAGGACCGATCGTCGAGATCTTTGGAAGAGGGCTATGTCCAGCAGTGGACGTCTTCCGGGCTGCGATGATGAAATAGCATAAAATAGCTGTACCTACTCCGATTACTGGTAATTATATAAAATACTAGCCGTACCCGCGACTTCGTCCGCGTGGAAAGTAACTTTATTTTTCTAAAATAAAAGTAGCCTAAGTTACTCCTTATTACATCAGCTATCTGCCAAAAAAGTCCTGTCAAAATAGGTCTAGCCATTTCGTCGATTAGCCGGAACAAACACACAGACAAAAATTGTAAAAAATGTTATTTTGGTGTATGTGCCGTATTTATATTCATATGCATGTAGTAAAAAACGGTTATTTCAATATTACAGACACTCCAGTTTTATTTATATGTATAGATAATAAGTAAATTACCTGAGCGGGAGTAACTCCAATATCATAAACAACTTTAGGGTCCTGATCCAGTAACGCTAACAGTTTCTGCTGTTGCGGTACACTGAGCGGGTTCTTTAACGCCAACTGCGTTAGTTCCTTTGCCTCATTCGTAATGTTAACTGGCTCCTTCTCTTCTGGTTTCTTCTCTTCTTGTTTCTCTTTCTTCTCCTCTTGCTAGCAAAAATAAACTATATTAATGAACATACACTTTTTGCAACCACATTGTGGCATAACCTTCCAGTAATGTTATTTCCGAACCGAAACGATATTGAAACCTTCAAGAACAGAGCTTATTTCGCCTTCCTATAGAAGGCCAGCAAAGTACTTGCAATTCCCTTGGTGTAGCGGGTGCTCATCCCGATAAATTCCTAGTGAATTTTTCACAACTTGAAATATGAAATGTACTGTAACTGAACTGTACCACATGGTATTCCTGGAAAGCATCAGGGTAAATTTCTGGTCAATTTGTCACGATGGGCTAACTAACCTGACCTCATGTACATCTTATCATCCTCCACTGGTGCCCCGCCAGCGTAAACCGTTAGCGCAGACGAGTGCACCATTCTATTGTTATCTATTAAAAATATGTGTCCTTTTATACAAAAACTATCGTACAATAAATTATTATAAACAAACAATCTCAAGTTATTGACCTTACCGCGCGCCCAGGCGCTCCACACCGGTGGCCCCGGTCGCCTCTCCGATCGATCCCCCGTCCAATTCAAACGAAGATCAAATTTATGACGACCTGACCTAAGGTTCGAACCCCAAGCGGTGCCCTCAGACTAAAGTCGTATTCGTCAGAAGGGAGTTGGCCTTCAGCCGCTCCATAAGTCCGCGAGTTTAGAGTTCCATCTGCACTCACCCCCTATCGTCCGGTAAAGCTGTAAAGGCCAGCTGCGGCCAACAGCATTAAAGTAGTCCAAAAAAAAAATACTGACCTTATTCTTGTGTTGGGGTTGTGCTTGAGTCCGTTTTTCTGCTCGCTCTACCTTCACTCCCAGGAGTCCCTCGCAGTCTGTATCGTACATGGGTATGTATGTGCCTCGATTCACTAAGTTCTTCCATACTGCCTAATAATAATAATATATATTTTTATTTCATATTATTGTATATTGCATTTGCTAATCAGAAAAGTTTCAACCCCTTACCGTTGGTAAGGGGTTGAAATACTTATTTATTTCATATTATTGTATATTGTACTGGCCAATCAGAAAAGTTTCAACCCCTAAGGGGTTGAAAGTTTTTTTCGCATTAAGAAGTAACCTATGTCCTTTTTTAGGGTCTGGACTATTTTATAAATATTATATAAATCGGTTGAGTAGTTTTGGAGTGAAAGCGAGACAGACAGTTACTTTCGCATTTATAATATTAGTAAGGAAAGAAGGATAAAAGAAGGTTCACATACATACTAGCTTTAAATTTGAATTCATACCTCATCAGCGAAGGGTATATCGTTGGTGTCGAGAAGGAAGACTGGCGGCGGGATGGGTCCTGCCGCCTTCAGGGTGCGGTGCAGCGGAGTGTACTCGTTGGACATCAGCGCTTCCAGAAGCTCCTTCATTGCCATGCGGTTAGGTAAAGTCCTAATAATAACAATACAGGAAGTATATTTATTATGAAATTATTAAAGATATTCTGAATGAAGATACTTGGTCAGTATGCCTCGTATCATCAGGGGGGTTACGAGTTACGGTATACGAGTTCTCCTCTCCTCTTCTTCCCCTCGGAGACGAGTATCGGTACAACTATTAATAACCATTTAGTGGTCGCACTTGCAAGTATCTATGCACCGATTGTAATTGGACCATACGATGTGACGCATTCATTGCCTCAACGATACGATTTATTTTATTTTTAAGTATACCCTACATTTGTCTTATTTTTTCGTTCACCTCTAAAGAATCGTATAGCATGTTATCTTTAGGTGGGCAATGGTGTCTGAGATACAGGCTAGGCCTAGTTTAGACACTACTGCACTGGACTTGATATTAAATAGTTAAGAACTATTGTATATATATGAATTAATATAGATATATAACCTTAGTTAAGTCCCTTTTGTATTTGTTTTTTTGCACAATAAAGTTGTTATTGTTATTCTTTATTTTTTCTCAGCTATTGCTGGTTTTCTCCACACTTACGGGCCGAAACCAAGTAAGTGCAGAGTGTGTGTATGTGTGTGTGCGCGTTATTATTATTATTATTATTAATAACCGACTGATAAGGGTTGAAGGGGCACGGGGGTTTTTATAGGGGTACAGGGTAGCGCAACTCGCAGGTAGCGTAGTGAGTAATTTGTCCCATATTCCCTAATTGCGCAAACGAACATGTAGGTACTTATTTTATAGAATGGTGTTAATGTTTTTTTTTAAAGTAAAGTTTCAATCTTTCTAATGGCATATCATTTTTATTAAAATGTTGAATACTTTCACTAAAAACAATGTTTGAATGCAGAGGTAGCGCTTGAGTCGATTTGGTTGCTCGCGAGTGTAGTTAACATACCCATCACTGAGAGGTATGAGGGCGGGTGCAGTTGCTCGCGCCATCGAGCTCATCTCAGTGGCCCGTTCAGCCACCAACGCTTGCAGCGGTGAGTAATCGAAGTCCAGCTCTTTAGCTATAACTTCTGTTAGCATCACTTGTTTTGCTGATTTCTTCATCACCTGCAATATATAACCGTAGGGATGATGAGAAATATAAAGAATGTTGAGTGAAATCAGTGTGAAATAGTTCTTTAGGGAATTGTCTATACATATAAATAAAATTGTAGTGTCTGTTTGTAATATTGAAATAATCGTTTTTTACTACATGCGTATGAATATATATACGGTACATATACCAAACTAAAATTTTTTATATTTTTTGTCTGTCTGTCTGTTTGTTCCAGCTAATCTAAAATAATCAGCTGAAATGACTAGACCGATTTTGACGCGACTTTATTTGGTAGGTAGCTGATCTAATGAAGTGTAACTTAGGCTATTTTCACTTAAGAGTATAAAAATAAAGTCCACGCGGACAACGTCACGGGAACAGCTAGTTATTAATAATAATAAAGCCTTTTTTCAGTTTTTCTTTTTATTCTTTTATTGTACTTTCCTTCTGCAGTTAAGAATTTAAAATGCCTACAACACACTTGCAATAATCTCTTCTTGAAGATTGCAGTATTGCATTAAGTTCAGAAATGTTATACCATTTCTGAACGGTGATTCCTCAATGTGGTTGTGCGTAGCATGAAGTTTCTGGAAAAACGTACGTTGGAGGACCATCATTTATCCAGATAAACTATTAAAATACTTACATCCTTAATATTGACCGGTATAAATCCAAGAACTTGACCGATGAACAGTCTCTCCTGTGGTGCCAGTGATTGTAAACCTGACTTCCCTTCCAATAAGTGCAGGAACAAAACGCTGAATGGGTTGTCCACCTTATATATGTCATATAAGAGTGCTAGGGCGACCACACGTTGCCCAGGAAGGGAGAGGTCTCCACCAGTTATAAGCGATGACATTATCAGGCATACTGGAAATAAAACAAATTAATAGTCCTTAATGTGTTTTTTTAATTCTTTTTTTTAGTTGGTGGTGCATTTAAATAAATAACATTTTATTTTTTCTGTTCCTTGTATATCCGCAATCAGTAAGTGCACTAGAATCGGATTGGTTGGTAAATTACTATGCAAGCCTACAGTCCAGTGACTGCACAACTTTTTATTTAAGAGAAGCCTCCGGCGCTTTGATTAGATTTCAAGACCCGGAGTACACTTTATCCAACTCCAGTGTATGTGTCCTTTTCATCTCAATTTATAGTTGCAATATTATTTTACTCAGAACCTTAGCCACAACAATGTGTGGCCGGGTCTGGTAGTAATATATAAAAGATGCATATATTCATATACAGATACATAACTATATACAACATTCTAATGTTTGGTCATGTAATGCATAGGAATGAAAATAATATTTTAAAAAAGTTTTATAAAAATTTATAGAAATATTGCATGCAAAATATATATATGTTGACAACCATTGTTGTCAAATATATAAAAATCATAGACAATTCAGACTATATACAGATATGTATATAAAAGAAGTGTTCTGTATCAACTGTAGTTAATTGATCTATATCAATAATAAATCTCTATAGATAAATGGAACTCTCATATTATTAAAAAACTTAACATTTCAGTTACTTGACCTGATTATACACAATCTTATTAATGAATTTGTGTCATAATTATTCTATAGCTTGTCATTCCTGCTTCCTTCTAGGTAATACCTACTCTGCCAGGGGGAAGGGGATTGTTAGTAATGTGGATTCATGACTCACTAGCAATGTACCATGTCAGGTTGACCTCCACGCGGTTTCCCCTGGAAACCATCGTGATAAATTCCTGGTGAATTTGTCACTATGGGCTACCTGACCTGACCTCATGTTCAACTTATCCTCCACTGGTGCCCCGCCAGCGTAAACCGTTAGCGCAGGGGGATGCACCATTCCATTATCATCAATAAAAAAAAACCTACTCTGCCAGCCTAGTATATAGTAGAAGAATGTATATTATTCTTACTAGGTGGACTGTTTATTACTGTTTACCTATTATGAAATCTAAATAGAATAGAAAAAATAATCTTAAATGAAGCAATTTTTTAAAATCTAAATTTAAAATGACTTAATAGTACTTACGATTGAAATGCTCAGATTTTGGAAACCGTTTTTGTACTTGGACACATATAGAATCCAAGCTTTGTGAGTCGACAGTCTGTTCCGAAAATAAACTGGAAAGAAAAAGAAAACAAAGTTTCCAAACAATACCAATACTTGAGGTTAGAAAGTGTAATTGATATTTTACTCACTCCAATACATATTTACTATTCTCATTTATTAACTGCTGCGACATTTTACACTTATATGTGTAACTAAAGCTATAATTGTGGCAAAATTTATATTATTAAAAACAAAATTTAAAAGGGACAATTTTTATTTATTAATGCATAGAGTAATTTATTTCTTGAACTACAGATACACTGACAGTGACAGCAAGTGACATATCATGACAGTGGAAGTCTACTCTGTTACAAGACCAATTATGTTATGTCACGCGAAATAGCTAAGCTGTAAAGAATAGTCCACAAGAGTACAATTGGAATTTATAACAATATTGTTCTTTTAAGTTCGACATGAAAAAGTGTTTCATATCATGTTATTGGAATGTAAATAATCTAACTGCTCACTTCATAGCGAATAATACCTGTCGCTTATATAGGCATAGAACATAGCACATACAAACTTGTTATACCACTTATGACGCCCATGATATCACTCACGTGTTGCCATTCCAGGACTATAACAGCCTTTTATCATATCTTATTTCATTATTGAACTAAAACAGCTTACAAAGCAAACTGCTTGGCGGCTGAATTAGGTAGACAGAGATACCAAGCACAGACAACTTTTTAGAAATATTATTTTCAGTGGAAAGCTGAAACAAAAAATTATATTACTACTTACTTGAGTAATATATTCAATGAAATTTTAATCGTAATAAAATTAAAATATCAAAAACTAGGATAATATTTTTTTTTATTAAAATAATTCATGTTATTTTTCTTGTATAGTTTATCTTATTTTAAACCTTTCAATGTGAGACTCGCTCTTACTAGATAATATGGTAAGATAGTATATGGCGAGTTGGTATAATAGATGTGAAATAGAAATAGAAATAATCTTTATTCAAATAAACTTAATATAAGAACTTTTGTATAGTCAAGTTTTTGATTCTAGCGCTCATTTTGAATGCAGTCTCATCACAAGAAGAATGAGCAAGAAACTTGTGTGAAGGTAGATTATATATTTATTAACTCAACACCACATTCCAGATTACTTAGAATATAGTTTCTACTAATAATTAAATGATATATTTTGTCATGGCATAACCAACCTTTAGAAAATTATAACTATCGTATGCGTAGTGTGTATAGAAGAATCGAATCTGACTCACTACAGATAAAAATGTTCTGATTGCCAAAGTAATTAATAACCTTGCGTGTGTTTGTTTTACTTTCAATATTGATAACAGTAGGTACATATTGTTTGTTTGAAACACGTACGTATGTACATCTTGGTATATTGTTGTAAAACGCATTCTGAAAATTTCATCACTCGTATAGTGCTGAACAAAATTCGATGGAACTCGCTATTTCAATTCAATCTATATGATCTATAGGATATTTTAACATAAGTTTAAAAGAGTATTTAAACGAAAATGCGTGCTATTGGTATATATGGACATATGTAATATATTTATTGGAAAATTCTAAGAGAATGGAAAAATAATAAACCCTGGCCACAGTAAAACCTAAGTAAAATCTAAAAACAAGACATCTGTTAAGTAATTACTGTATTTAAAATGTATTGGGTTATATGTTATGACTTATCAATATTTTTATTTAAACTAAATAAGTAAATAAACATTAAAAATGTAGTTCAAAGTTCAAAGTACATATAAACACGAGAAGTGTTAAGATAAACGCCTGTTTAATTTAACTAGCAATTTTTGCGATGTTAAACTTAATAATTGAAATGGGAGCACAAGAACACAGTAGAGTTATGAGAAGACAATCCCTCGATCCTGAAAAGATCTTACATGCTGTAATGATCAAATAACGAAAACTTGGGTTGTGGAATAAGATTCTTGCCGAGGTTTCCACTAGCTGAAGAATAGCATAATAAGTACGTTACGATCACGTGATATCCTCATTGTTTTAAGCTTAAATGGATTTCTGAAAACATTTACCGTTATATTACATGTAAATTCACTAAGAATGCAAAATCGCAGCTTATCTCTAGCAATCAATTCAATAATAGCAATTTGAAACAACATATTACAAACACAGATAAGTATAATTTATATTTGTAAATGTTTGAGATTGTGAATACATATAATTTCATCAAGAAACTATCCATTAATCATATTTAAATATTTATCGTAGTGAAATACCTAATTAATTTAATTCAAAAATATTAAATTGGTTTTTATTTATTCCATGCAATCATATAAATAAAAAGAAAAATTAATGCATCATTACATTTAAATTTCATTACCAAGTCCTTATCACAGTTCTAGGTACAAAATGTATGTGAGATTCTACAAATAATAGATATTGCATGTCATATAAATTCTACATTGATAGTGATGCTAGTACAAGTGTCTGTTTGATGCATTTACCTCGCGCCAAGCCCGTTATCTCTCATTGTGTGAATTTCGGAAAGAAAAAAGTTTTATTGCTGTACACATAATGCGTATACCAGAAGCCACAAAGCTGTACATAAACCTACACTGCATGACACCGTTGAACCTAGTTATCATCAAAATGCTAATTGTAAACGCTCACTTTTTTTATCACGTCCATTCCTCCTCAGAGATAAGATTACGCCAGTCATATGGCACGAACGAACGCCTCTTTAGTAGCGCGTTATAACTCAATTTTTGTAAACATTTAATAATTGATATTGATGTGAACAGCCAATAGTCAAGTGATTGAGTGATGGTGCAGTGTTATAGTGTAATAAGATATGAGAGATCCCCGTACGATAGCAGTCATGCATAACGTCAGGTCTCTACATATGGTTTCGGAATCAGGTGGCGCACACCGAAACCGTTCTATGTCATTGTCTACTCGCCATTACAACGGAGCTCCAAGACCGGAACCTAGATATTCTTTACAACTTCAGGTAACAATATTATAAACATATTAACAATTAAATACATCCGAATGGAGTAAACACTTCATATATAAAATAACATATGAGGTTTGTCTACAGAAAGGTTTTTATCAAATAGATAATGTCTAAATAAAACGAATTTAAAGTAATATAGAACTGAGATGAGAAATTATTAAAATATAAAGGACTGGACAAATAAACACAAGGAAAAAGAAATACATCAAATGTTGTGATTTGAGCTCTAAATATTCAGATAGCGATATTAACAGTCATTTAACACACATTGAACATAATTGATATGAAATTTTAAGTACCTAAACCTTATACGAAGTGAAAATCAGCTTGTCATTATTTATAAAGAATCAAAGAAAAAGGTAAAGCTAAATAAAAAGCAAAAACGGTAATTTTAGCCTTACAAATAAGCAAAGGTCTATGGAATTCTAGCAATAGTGTAGTGATTTATCTTTCAATAGGTTATACATGCGAATGGATGCTGCTTGAAGTGTTGCGTACAAGTTATGGATGCTGATTGATTATTTTTATAGGTACTGATTTGTTACGTAAATTCAATGTTATGGTAGCCTATGCTAATGTCAAAATGCACTTGAAAAGGGCCTGAGTAAAGTCCGTTGTCAGTTTCTGCCATTTCAAGTTACGTCTTGAACTGTCCATAGAAATAATTTATCACATATATCTTTAATAGACTAAATGAATAAAGAATAATTTTCAATTTGAAAATATATTTTTAAAGTGATGATAGGTTAGTTACTGGACATAATTCTGTGGATATTTAATTTCAATACTGTAATGCAAATGGTGTAAGATTCAATTCAAGTCACGCTCAAGAAATAAGAATCTAAAAAAAAAATAGCCCTTATAATAGAATTGCATATATATTTCGTCATTGTGAAAAGACCGATAGAGAGTTATAGTCAAATCATAATATTTCTTCACGACTTACAAAAACAATTTTGTAACTTCACACAGTGTGTCTATTGCCTTAAACAGATGTCGGTTCACTTCTCGTTACTATATTATAGGAACTTAACTTATTATTAATTTATTATACAAACGATGCATATTCGAATTTTAAATAAGTAATCATTTATTAATATAGGCCATTTCTGCCTGTGTAATTTTTATCTACATTCCATTTCTAATCCTTTAGAACTCGTAAAAAAGTCACCTCATATTAATTTATCTAATAAATAACTGAGTAGTTATGGTATTATGTACCTATCTAAGTAATATATATTATTTATTTTATTAAATTATGAACTTGAACTTTCAATTGAAATGAATGAGATAAAACGATTTATGGTTGAGTATAAAAATTTTATCTTTTTATAAATAAAACGCTGTGAGTGTGCCTATTTAACAGATTTAGAATCTTCGATAAGTATATTATCATTTCGGAATCATATAATCAAGCTATAACAATTGCATTAACCGCAGTTCACCACGAAAATGATAATGACAGCTTGTTTGACATACATGGCGACGACTGACGTTATGACGGGCGATCGGCTGTCAATCGACTGTCATAGTCGATAATCCATCTTAATATTTAGATTTTTTATTTGTATTTCAATTATTCTTGTAGGAAAAATAATAATTTTGCTGTTTAGATTTTATATTAGGACATTGCAATAAACATTTCTAATGTCAATAAAGTGTGGGACGTGTTCCGTGAGACCTCTGTACAAAATCGCCTGAGAACGTGTCACAGATTTTTTGCTAAACGTTGTTCATTAAGATATTTGTAAAGGAATGTGAATTGTTCCCTGTTGTATTCGTAAATAAGTGAATTTTACACATGGGTGATGGCTTGGCAGTCGGACACACGTGTAAGTACGACAAATGAACGGACCACTATGCTGATTCATGTTTAGGAAAACACTTAAATGAAACAACATGTTAAACGTGTTCTTGTCACCGAATGTCAATTAAATATGTTTTGAAAAACGTCTAATTTAAATGTTTATTGTTGTACAAAGTTTGTCCAAAGTGATGTTAAGTATAGTGTGTTTAAATGAATGAAGTAGGTACTAGTAAGTAGTGAGTTCACATGCAACAAGCTTTGTAATATTACTAATTTAATAATATAGGTTTAAATTTGTGTAATGGTATATTGTTAGGTATAATATAATTACAGGAATGATATAAGAGTGTTATTCATTCACATAAAAACATCTACATGACCACAATTCTTGTAAATAATGAAACAATACCATTACTACATAGAATCTTTCTTAGATTCATTTTGTGGCCTTGGTAATGTTTTCTATAGAGTCAAATAGAAATAATGTTTATTCAAATAACCTAAGTTTAGTTTGAGAAGAACTGACATAAAGTACTTTAAATGACTGCAGAATTTGCTATTTCTGCAATATGGCCTTAATGATCCTCTGTGGGATAGTAGTTTAGTACACTGCTTTAGTTGTCATGGTCACAAGTTTGATTCCTTCCAGGGTATAAAATAAACACTCATGATTATGATTGGTCTGGGTGATTTCTATGTACATTATGTATGCATTTGCAAAAAAAATGTATTTAAGTATATACATCAGTTGTCTAGTACCCATAACACAAGATCTTAACTTGGGACTAGATGGCATTGTGTAAGTTTTCCTTGTTTATTATTATTATAAAAAAAATGGGTTGTTTATTATTATTATATAAAAAAATGTGTTTCTAACAAACATATAGTTAATAATGTAGGCTTTCTGTTGTGTTTATACATTATTTTATCAAATGTTACAGTTTCACTTGACTAGTTTCTAATAGAGTTTTTATTACATTTTACAATAAAAGTATAAATTTTGCAGAATTAAAAAAAAAAACTGGTTTTAGAATGTACCAAACAACCTTTAATAATAATAATAAAATTTATTTATTCCATTCCATTATAAGTATTCCTAAAATTGTTTTAACAATGAACATCTTGTAAATATAACAATATAAGAGAATGGAACGGAATCTGTGCTAGGAAAACCTGTTTTATAGAATTCCGCCCCTTTTTAGCACTACATTTAAATTTTTAGCATCTATTTCTATAGATTAGTTGCTAGGAAGTAATCCTACCTATTGTAGTCTTTAATTATTCTTTCTCGTTAACATTATGAGGAAATATTTGTATTTACTTATGAAATGTTAAGCAATTTAAATAAAATCTTTTATAAATAAAAATAGAAATTGTCTTTATTCAAATAAACTTAATATAAGCACTTTTGAATAGTTATATTTTTTTATTCTACCACTCATTCTGAATGCAGAGTCATCACAAGAAAAATAGGAAACAACTTGAATGTTGTCTTTTTAAATAAATGTTGTTTTAAATAAATCCACATTGATAAAGTTAAAAGTTATTTATATGTTTTTATTCTACCAATAATACAGAATGCAGAGTCATCACAAGAAAAAGAGAAAACTTTTGCGTGTCGCCCTTTTAAATAAATTCACATTAACAAAGTTAAAAGTTATTTATATGTTTTTATTCTACCAATAATGCAGAATGCAGAGTTATCACAAGAAGAAAGAGGAAGCAACTTGCATGTTGTCCTTTTAAATAAATGTTGTTTTAAAAAAATTCACATTAACAAGGTTAACACTTAGAATGGCACCTACATTGAATATGTTTATTTTATGGTATGACATTATTGTATGTTGTAGATGTTCCTCACACATTCCATCAGCAAATTGTGTTCCGCATGGAAGTCAGTCCACATTACTAACAATCCTCTTTCCCCCCTGGTAAACTAGTTAGTTTGTAGTACCTAACCTCAAATTTGTTTTTTTTTAATTTAAAAAAAAACAATGGAACATTTACAGGATAATTGAAAAGAAAAAAATAGGCCAAAAGTATAAAAAAAAAAGATATTTATGAAAATGGATACTCGACAATTATGATAATGAATATTGTAATGGTGTAATGATTACTCTAAGCATACACCATCATACAACCAAAAACATTTGCTCCCTCTAAAAATAGTAAAGTCAGTCAGTACAAAAAAGTAGAGCAGCCATATACATATAACCCTAGAGTAGGACAATGCCTCCTTTCTCCCACTTGTTATCTCTTTGCATTGATAAGACTGATTTTAGTCGCATACTATAAAAAATATGAACAATAATATATAACGAAGTAAGCCACCCACTTTTCTTGTTTATTGATAATATATAATGCTATTCATAAATATTATCATTGCAGAAGATACATACAGTATATAGAATTAGGATTTATGGAAAGAGAACACATTGACCTGCTCTTTCATTTTTAATAACATCTATTCAAAAGAGCAACACACAAGTTTCTTGCACATTCTGAATGAACGGTAGGATAAAAAAATATGGCCTGTTCAAAGTGCTTTTATTGAGTTTATTTGAATAAAGATTATTTCTATTTCTAAAATAAACTGACTCTAAAGTCAAAGTATTATATAACAATGTATAATATTGCAGGACAATTCACACAGCGCCATCTAGTTCTAAGCTAAGCAGACAAGGTTATGGGTACTAGATGACTGATATAAATACATAGATCAATTTTTGCATATATAAATTTTATGTATAAATAGATTATTTAAATTATTAACCGGGACTTAACACGAAAAATTTTATGGCAAATAAAGGTATTTACCTAATACCCGGTTAATAATTAAATTATTATATTATTAAATTATTATAATGTATATTAAACACGAAAGTTTAAAATTAACTAGTATAAATAGATTAGTAAAATACTTGATTTTATTTTATTTATTGTTTGTATTTTAGTAAAAATAATAATGTTAATAATATAATATTCTTACCGCCTACTCCAAGGGAGATATATTGAGTATGCCTAAAATGTCGTCACACACTAAAAATAATATTTATTTTCAGACTGACGAAAACAGCTACCTACTTCGTTTGAAGATAATAGGTGCTGTATCATTGGCTAAAAAGGATATATTTGGTGCTAGGTAAGTAACAATTTATTAATATTATACTAGTTGTAGTCCAGTGGTTGAAATTCGACCTTAATTAATTTCACATTCATTAAGACTATACACAAATATTAAAGACAAATCTATTCTCAATTTGACCACAGACCTTAATAATAAACAAAAGAGTAATATATATGTGTGTCAAACACGCGACATCTTATGTATAAAATTCTCGTGTCACAGTTTTCGTTCCCATACTCCTCCGAAACGGCTTGACGGATTCTCATGAAATTTTTTTAGCGTATTGAGTAGGTCTGAGAATCGGCCAACATCTATTTTTCATCCCCCTAAATGTTAGGGGTAGTCCAACCCAAATTTTTTTTTAAATTTTTAGGCAAACTAACGTTTGCCGGGCATTTAGTAATGATATAAAAAATATAATAGTATAAATTAAAAAAAATATATTAGCATTCTGCACTCCTTTATATAAACGGTAAGTGTGCGAAATTTCATGCTCCGTCCGCGCAATTTCCGAAAAAAGGTGTTTTTACTTTTGTACGAATAATTTGATGGTAAATAAAGGTATTTATTTTTCTTGACGTTTCAACTAGGTTTCATTAGCTGTGGTCACGAGGTGACTGGAGTAACGAATGTCAATGTTGATAGGTGCCGGCAGTTTGTTCAACTACCGTCGTTCGATTGTAGAGGATTTTGTTAGGTTGGACCTTTGGTTGGTTACACCCTTATTTACCATAAAATTATTGGTCGTAAACCCATTTAAATATATTAAGAAGGTGTACTAATTGCGAAAGTTTCAAAGTCCCTTGGTTCTTATTCCGATGTTACCAAGATACTGCATGACAATGGACCCAATTACAGTAATTTTTATTGCGCATTGTATTGGATCAACGCATACCGACATTGTGTCGAATGTAGCTCATTGTAGACCTTCCGATCTCCCATCCAATTCAAACGTGGATCGAAATTACGGCTTGAGCTGAGGTTCGAACATCCAGCGGTGCCCTCAGACCAAAGTCGTATCCGTCAGCCGGGAGTTGGCCTTCAGCCGCTCCATTAGTCCTTCCGCGGGTTTAGTGTGCCATCTGCACTCGCCCTCATCGTTCGGTGAAGTTGTAAAGGCTAGCTGCGGCCAACAGCATTAGAATATTTCAACAAAAAGGTTTAGCTTAGGAGCTCAACTGCGCATGAAACTGGAAAAATACTACGTAATATGCTTTCTTCGTAGATTAAATGCGCTTAAAACCTAGGTTAGATAAAGAAATATTGCCCTCCTTTGTGTGGCTTAAGACTTCCATTTTCCATTAGCTGAGTTGGTTGTGTGAGCTTAGTTGTAAAAAAACAAAATCGTGTATTTAATCTATTGATCTAATCAGCTCCACATGTACGCGGTGTCGGGTCTGGTCCTTTCTGTTTGTGTCATCATCAATCTGTTCTGTTCTGATTTCGTCTATAAGGTAATTATTTTTGCTTATGGATGATAATGGAATGCACCTGCCTGCGCTAACGGTTTACGCTGGTAGTACACCAGTGGAGGATGATAGGAAGAGCGTGAGGTCAGGTCAGTTAGTCCATCGTAATAAATTTACAATGAATTTATCACGATGGTTTCCATGGGAAACCGCGTGGAGGTCAACCTAATATGGTGTATAGTTTCAATCTTTCTCCTCTATTATTAGGTAGTTTCTTTAGTTGATTGATACGGAATTCTTCTCTCTACGGTTACGGTATTTGCTGGTGAAGCATCAGTTGATGATGATAGTACGAGCAAAAGTTTTGTACGGGATTTTTGTTTTTCTATACGAATTACGAGGAATTTGATGAGTGAATTTTTCAATTCAGCAAAATCTTACACTATCTAAATATATATATATAACTCAAAGGTGACTGACGTAGTGATCTATCAACGCACAGCCCAAACCACTGGACGGATCGGGCTGAAATTTGGCATGCAGGCATCCGCTGAGAAAGGATTTTGATTAATTCTACCCCCAAAAGGATAAAATATCGGATGAAAGTTTGTATGAAACTTTGTCAATTTTAAACCGACCGGGCTGAGGCTTTGCATGCATAAAGCTACTATGACGTAGGCATCCCCATAGAAAGGATTTTGATAAATTCCACACCTAATTCCCATTAGGGATATTATCGCGAGCGAAGCCGTGGGCAAAAGTTTTTGAGTAGGGTGGATGGATGGATGGATGGATGGATGGAGTTAAATCTTTCACGCAAAAAACTACTGAACGAATTTTGATAAATACAGCATAGACAGTGCAATAACATGAAGGCTATAAATTACATACGGGTGAAACCGCGGGAACAGCTATTACATATATAAGGAACACCTAGACCATTACAAACAATCATACTCATGAATACAAATATTTGTACTGAACGAGGAATCGAACCCGCGACCATCGGAAGGCGGTGTCTAACCGCTACACCATACTTGAATACTAGAATTCAATAACAGATGGTGAATATTGTTTGTTTGCTAAATGACTGGGACAGGTTCTTATCACAGCGGTTTTGTTCCGGAGTGATTAATAATTTTCTTTTTGTTTCATGAACAATAGCTTGAATATGTTATCTGTTATCAAATGATAACTGTGTATTTTCTTCCGCTCCACATATTTTATGAATTCTATACAATAGTTTTTAATGTATGATAATGGAATGGTGCGCCCGCCTGCGCTAACGGTTTACGCTGGCAAGGCACCAGTGGAGGATGATAGGATGAGCATGAGGTATGAGTTAGCCCAACGTAATAATCACCGTAGTAATCATCGTAGTAATTCACCTTTTCTACGCGTAATAACTACTAACTACGGGTAATCCCTTTCTACGCAGTAAGCCAGTGCTTCGGGGAGCTGGTCCAATTCCTAGACGCTTCATGTTTCTCCAAACACTCCCATAACTCTGTATGTGCTCGTAAAAATCATCCAAAACTAAAAAATTGGCACCAGGAAATTATCAGGATAGTTTCCAGGAGGCACCGCGTGGAGATCATCCTGCCAGTACTTTGCTAGCAATGGGGTCTTTAGTCCATATGCATTTATTAATTACTAGGTATAATTCAAATTCAAATTTAAATTCAAAATATCTTTATTCATGTAGGTCTATTACAGACTCTTATGATATGTCAAATCTGCCGTCAGTTCGGAATGATTTCGAGATGAGAAGAACTGACAAGAAACTCAGCTCGTATTCTTTTCAAATGACTATCAAAATATTTTTATTCATGTAGGTCTATTACAGACTCTTATGATATGTCAAATCTACCGTCAGTTCGGAATGATTTCGAGATGAGAAGAACTGACAAGAAACTCAGCTCGTATTCTTTTCAAATGACTATCAAAATATCTTTATTCATGTAGGTCTATTACAGACTCTTATGATATGTCAAATCTACCGTCAGTTCGGAATGATTTCGAGATGAGAAGAACTGACAAGAAACTCAGCTCGTATTCTTTTCAAATGACTATCAAAATATCTTTATTCATGTAGGTCTATTACAGACTCTTATGATATGTCAAATCTACCATCAGTTCGGAATGATTTCGAGATGAGAAGAACTGACAAGAAACTCAGCTCGAATTATTTTCAAATAAGTGTACGTGTTTACAATTATTGTAAACATGAATTATGATTATATTTTTTGTTTTTTGCATTAGCATATGCTGGTGGTCACTCTATTCTCCCAAATTGAATTTTAATGACTGTGTAATCGGAATGATTTCGAGATGAGAATAACTGACAAGAAACTCAGCTCGTATTCTTTTCAAATGACTATCAAAATATTTTTATTCATGTAGGTCTATTAAAGACTCTTATGATATGTCAAATCTACCGTCAGTTCGGAATGATTTCGAGATGAGAAGAACTGACAATATATTATATATAATCTGGGAACCATTGTCCAGGTCTAATATTATTATTACTAGCTGCGCCCGCGATTTCGTCCGTGTGGAATAATGACTTTGACCAAATAGAGAAAATATATTTAGTTAGATTATAACCTAAAAAAGTTTTATTATCTAGACACGCGGGAGCGTGTCAAAGCCGAGTTCAAGTAAGAGAACTGGCGAGCAGCACCGTGTGTAGTTTTACACGAACCATTTGGATTATTATTACTAGCTGTACCCGCGTGGAATAATGACTTTGACTAAATAAAGAAAATATATTTTGTTAGATTATAACCCAAAAAAGTTTTATTGTTCTACTTAAAATATGACGATACTTTTATACAATCTTTAATCTCCGCTTTTAACCACTTAGAACCATTTTTTCACGCTAAAATGTTCTTTCTGAGGATCTAGGCTATCTGTGTAACAATCTCATTTAAATCGGTTTAGTAGATTTGCCCTTCTTCTTCCGAATACGGGACGTATTCACTAATTTTTAGTAAATAAGTAAGTATCAGAAAATTCATGTGCATTTGTGTTTCCTGCTGTCCGCGCCATCATGTTCACTATTAAGTGCATCTGTGTGACGTATCGGCAAAGGATTGAGGTCTTTTAAGCATGCTTTAATCTCATTGGCCTTTGTTCCCGTGGTACTACTATTAACTTTAGTTTAAAACCCACACACAACAGCATTGTTATTATTATTATTATTACTCAATTCTGACTCCATTCACATTCACAACACATACGGCAATCACGTGTGTTAAAAACTACTTTATGTGACTCACAATATGATTCATTTCGCATTACCCACGGATGATACCTAGACCGTTACTACAGATGATTATAGATGTCTATTAGATTCGAAGTTATGTTCTGCATAGTTTGTAAACAAGCTGACGGCTGACCTCATGTCATTAGTCAGGTCAATCAGAACTGGATGGCTGCATGGTATACTACTACTACTATAGTAGTACTATATACTACTATAGTAGTAGGCAACAGGGGCGGATCGTGAATTTGTGGGGCCCTGGGCTAAATCTACTTAAGGGCCTAGCTACCGTACCTAAATACTCGACTAAAAAAAGCACCGACCAAAAATAAGGGACTAGAAATTCACCGTTACTTTCGATAGACGCGCACTTTTTAACATTCTAGATATTTTTCTATATTCTAAATATCGTTTCAGTGGGGACTGGTGGCCCTTTGTATCCTCAGGGTCCTGGGCTGCAGCCCAAAAAGCCCTTAGGTAGATCCGCCCCCAATGAGCTCCCCATACGAATTACTTATCGTGTCACTTTGCTGAGATTCTAATTTTATGTACTGTATTTTTGTATGCATGTATAATGTTTAAGTGCATGATATAATGTAATTGTTATTTTGGCAATACGAACACAATCCTTTAGAGAATGTGGACTTGGGCATCGACACGACAGTGGCCGCTAAGGCCTCGGCATAGCCAGGCCCTTCTTCCTCACTGGGCACTGGGGACACGTGCCCAGGGCCCCGCGATGGATTGGGCCCCCTAGTCTAGTCTAGTCCCTACTCCATTACCAAACGATAACCGATAGCTACTCTACGCTCGCCTGAAAATCAGTCTTAACAAATACTTATCGACTATGGTCAATTTGTTTGTTTTTGTTAATTTTTTAATACATGTCTCGTGTCATTAGCCAGGTCAATCAGAACTGAATGGCTGCATGGTACTAGAGTAGTAGGCACACACTAATGAGCTCCTCATACAAATTACTTATCTCATTATTTTGCTGATTCCAATTTTATTTATTGTATTTTGTATGCATGTATAATTTTTTAAGTGCATGATAAAATGTAATTGTTACTTTCTGTGAGATAAAGAGTTTTTCATGCATCCATGATAATAGTGTAATGGATCGGTGGACTTGGTTGTCTAAATGATGAAAACACGTATAGAATGTGATAGTAAACTATGATAAACAGCGGCTGCAGGGTTACCTAGTAGATATATAATAATAACCAAAGACAATTCATAAAGCGCCATCTTGTTATCTACTCCTTTTCTCACCATATCCTCTTTTACACAGTCCATCCATTTCTTTCGGTCTTCCTCTACCCTTATAACCATCTACATTAAAATGTAACACTGTCCTTAGGATATGATATTCATTCCTACGCATTACATGTCCATACCACGATAGACGATTACCCTTTTTTTTTCTCAGGACAATTCACACAGCGCCATCTAGACCCAAGTTAAGCTAGCTAAAGCTTGCGTTATGGATGCTAGATATCTGATACACATACATAGATATATATATTTTCGTAAATGCATACATATTATACATAGAAAATACCCAGACCGATACAAACAATCATACTCATGAATACAAATATTTGTGCCGTGCGAGGAATCGAACCCGCGACCATCGGATGTAAGGCGGTGTGACCACTGAGGCCGTTAAACAGTCGCCGCCGTTTTTAACCTCTCCGAGTTAGTATAACCAGTAAATAAATAAATATATAATACAAGTGTAACACAAGTTGTAACCCGTAGATAACTGTATTGATTTTGCAATTATTAATTTATATTTTTGTATTTATTATGTATATATACTTACATAAGCGACATGCCCTGGCTTCACACGGATGCATTACAAATCTTTGGATTTCTCGGCTTGTTCTATACTATAACACGCATATATTATACATATATGTTCCATACTAGTAATTCCCAAAGGTCTATATAGAGCCCCAGAGGTCAATGACAACGTGCCCTTATGTTTCGTATATTTTATATTAGCTGTTACCAGCACTTTGTCCGCGTGAAATATAATTTTAGAAAATTTAAAGTATTTTATACTAGCTGTTACCACAACTTCGTCCGCGTGGAATTTAACTATATTTTTCGAAAATAAAAGTAGCCTAAGTCACTTCTTATTACATCAGCTACCTGGCAAAAAAGTCCCGTCAAAATCGGTCCAACCATTTCAGAGATTAGCCGGAACAAACAGACAGACAGATAGACAAAAATTAAAAAAAATATTTTGGTGTATGTACCGTATTTATATTCATAGGCATGTAGTAAAAAACGGTTATTTCAATATTACAAACAGACACTCCATTTTTTAAATATGTATATATATAATTATATATATATATTTATATAAATAATATGTATATATATAAAAAAATGCTTCCTACCCCGTTAAGTCAGCTATCACGCAATTAAACGAACTGGAGACTTTTTTCAAACAATAACAATTTTTTTATGTCTGTACTTCACAGTCGAGTCTATTTCCTGAACTGAACAAAAAATGATATACAAAAAATATTATACGTATGTCATGATTTGCTATAAATACTGTCTTAATAATGGAATAAATGTGGATTATTGCCGCTACCGTAAGAAAGTTAATAGAGGGAGCCACTAAGTTATGCCGTGGAGATAGCAGCGCCATATTCTCCAGACTACCTTTCTAGAATGAATATCTGTGCCTAAGGCTAGTCTATGGCATGCCATGTCACATTGGTGGTGGGGCAATAGCGAGTACTGGGGAGAGAATACATTTGAGAGGACACTTAGGTCTTGATAGTTGAGTATACACAATAGGACAACTAAGTAGTACCATTTACAGTTAATATAATACGTACGCTTATCTTATATATTTAATTGGTTTAGCACTCCTTCTTTCTGATGGTCTTGGGTTCGATGCTTCGTACGGTACAAACATTTGTATTCAGGGGTATGATTGTTTATATTTGTCTGGGTGTTTTCTATGTATATTATGTATGTATTTACAAAAACGTGTATCTAAGTGTATCCGTCAGTTGCCTAGTACCCACAACACAAGCTTTGCTTAGCTTAAAACTAGATGGTGCTGTGTGAATTGTCTAGAGATATTTTTGTTATTAATAATTCAACGAAGTTTTCATGTTTTTTTTTTGTTTGGACTACCTACTGTAATGCCCAATTTACACTCAGCCCGAGTGGGCAGAGAAGTGAGCAGCGCAAGAGTGGAAACACTTCCCATGCCATTGGCCCTGCCACTCGCGCTGCCCGGCGCTCCCTCGATTGTCGGTTGTTCGTGCGCGAGTCAAAGGACTGGCAGCGCGAGTGGCAGCGTGTTTTTACATTCAGCCCTCTCGCTCAGTTGGAAGCGGCTGAATGTAAACATAGCATAATGCAGTTGGCCGCAGCTGGCCTTTACAGCTTCACCGGACGATAGGGGGCGAGTGCAGATGGCACTCCAAACCAAAGGAAGGGCTTATGTAGCGACTAAAGGCCAACTCCCGCCTGACGGATACGTCTTTACTCTGAGGGCACCACTAGGCGTTCGAACTTCGGCTCAGGCCGTCGTAATTTCGATCCCCGTTTGAATTGGATGGGGGATCGATCTGAGGGGTGAATTAGTAGACATACTCTCGGGAAGCCTTGTGGCGAAGGCGTGTGGATTGTTCAACATAATCTATACATCTATACATATAAATAAAATTGGAGTGTCTGTTTGTAATATTGAAATAACCGTTTTTTACTACATGCATATGAATATAAATACCGTATATGCACCAAAATAACATTTTTTACAAATTTTATCGGTCTGTTTATTTCGGCTATTCTCTGAAATCGCTGGACCGATTTTGACGGGACTTTTATTGGCAGGTGGCTGATGTAATAAGGAGTAACTTAGGCTACTTATATTTTAGAAAAAATCTTTTTGTTTTAGAAAAATAAGGTAATTTACACCGCGGACGAAGTCCCAGGATCAGCTAATTTGAACTAAAATCTTTCCTTACCGACCATTGTGTGTTGGTATAAAAATGTTTAGATTTAATACTTTGATTGTTCAATTGACCGATTACGATAATGACCCGCGGGTCGCATGACGTAACTGCACTGATTGGGTCATGTGAGTCATTTTTGTAATTGTAACGTCTATAGTACCATCAGGGTTGCCAACCATACTTTATAATAACGTATCCAACTTTATTTTTGGTAATTATACTTTGTACTTTTACATACAAATAAAGTATGCAAAAATACTTTATTTTCATTTTCAACCTTTATTGTGATGCATAAAACAAAATATCTATTATGAAAATGACTTTATTTTCAACCTTTACTGTGATGCATAATACAAAATACTCATTATGGGTATTAAGAACAAAAGAAGGCATAAACTAAATATCTCCTTTGGAAAGTGCACACTATCCTGAGGAGATAAACTATCGCTCCTAAAAAATATCCTTTAATTTTGTCCCTAACTGATTTAGGCAGCGAGCTCTAAAATAAATAATAAATAAATAACCCTGGACAGCTAATACAGCGCCATCTAGTCCCACGGTAAGCAGAGCTTGTGTTATGGGTACTAGACAACTGATATACTTTTTTAATGTAAATATATACATAATGTACATAGAAACCACCCAGACCGATACAAACAATCATACTCATGAATACAAATGTTTGCAAGGAATCGAACCCGCGACCATCGGAAGTAAAGCGGTGTGCTTAACTGCTAGTCCACCGAGGCCGTAAGGACGAATTGAATAGATCTGTGTAGGTATATATGTATGCTATAGGTCTAAAGCACAGAGTACCCTTAATAAAAAAATACTCTGTTTTCAAATGAGATTGTACGCTTTTGTCACGTAGGCCAATCGTATAGGTATTGGGTTTTATTGCGAGTTTTCCTTCTTTTATACGTATATAGGTGTTTTTATAACTTATTTTACTAATGGTCAAACAGGTCAAGGTGATATTTCCCCCGATCCAAATATCTATCCACACAAGATCCACTTATTCGGATATATCTTATCCATAATATAGATATCTTATCCACCAAAGATCTTATTCTGAAAGAGTCTATGGAGGTTGTATTGTGATGATTTTAAAGATACAAGTATGTTAGCCATCTTAGAAGTTTTTGACCGGAACTAAACAACTGACCAAATAATAATAATATCTCCAGGTCAAGGTGATATTTCCACCGATCCAAATTTTGTTCTACTTATTCTTAAAGAGTCTATGAAAGTTGTATTGTGATTAATTGAAAGATACAAGTCACTTATTATAATACTGGCTTAACTCAAAAATTAAAAATTTTGGAAATTCCACCTTATAAATGTGGTATTAAAGTCTGATTTAAAATTACTGAATTACACCAGTATTTTACTAGATATGCGAAGTATCTTAGCCATCTTAGAAGTTTTTGACCAGAACTAAACAATTAACCAAATAATAATAATATCTCAGGCAGTTTATATACCGCCATCCAGACCCAAACTAATTAGAGCTTGGGTTATAGAATGGTGCAGTTAAGTATCAAATCAGTCAATCAAACAAGTCATTTCATTGGTCACACTAATAGTGTACGACTTACCGAGAAGAGAGGGACACCCAATATAGATACTAGACAACTGATATAAACACATATATATACAAAATATTATATATATATATATATATATATATATATATATACAGACTTTTTTATTATTAATATTAATAAGACTGTTTGTCCTCAATTTCAGTGATCCGTATGTGCGTGTGGAGCTGCAGAAAGTAGACGGCGACTTCACGCTAGAAACGTTTCTAACCAAAACAAAGAAAAAGGTAATTGCATAGTGCACTGCAAACTGACCGCCGCTTTAAACACACAAGCAGACAAAATATCTCAAATTCAAAATATCTTTATTCATGTAGTTCTATTACAGACTCTTATGATATGTCAAATCTACCGTCAGTTCGGAAATGAGAACGGAGATTTCGAGATGAGAACTGACAAGAAACTCAGCTCGAATTATTTTCAAATAAGTGTACATGTTTACAATTATTGTAAACATGAATTATGATTATATTTTTTGTTTTTTGCATTAGCATATGCTGGTGGTCACTCTATTCTCCCAAATTGAATTTTAATGACTGTGTAATCGGAATGATTTCGAGATGAGAAAAACTGACAAGAAACTCAGCTCTTATTCTTTTCAAATGACTATCAAAATATCTTTATTCATGTAGGTCTATTACAGACTCTTATGATATGTCAAATCTATCGTCAGTTCGGAATGATTTCGATATGAGAAGAACTGACTCAGCTCGTATTCTTTTCAAATGACTGTCAAAATATCTTTATTCATGTAGGTCTATTACAGACTCTTATGATATGTCAAATCTACCGTCAGTTCGGAATGATTTCGATATGAGAAGACTGACAAGAAACTCAGCTCGTATTCTTTTCAAATGACTGTCAAAATATCTTTAATCATGTAGGTCTATTACAGACTCTTATGATATATCAAATCTACCATCAGTTCGGAATGATTTCGATATGAGAAGACTGACAAGAAACTCAGCTCGTATTCTTTTCAAATGACTGTCAAAATATCTTTATTCATGTAGGTCTATTACAGACTCTTATGATATGTCAAATCTACCATCAGTTCGGAATGATTTCGATATGAGAAGACTGACAAGAAACTCAGCTCGTATTCTTTTCAAATGACTGTCAAAATATCTTTATTCATGTAGGTCTATTACAGACTCTTATGATATGTCAAATCTACCGTCAGTTCGGAATGATTTCGAGATGAGAAGAACTGACAAGAAACTTAGCTCGTATTCTTTTCAAATGACTGTCAAAATATCTTTATTCATGTAGGTCTATTACAGACTCTTATGATATGTCAAATCTACCATCAGTTCGGAATGATTTCGAGCTAAGAACTGACATAAAACAAACATTTATGAATTTTTCTCTGTTCTGTTTTCAGACTTTAAATCCTAAATGGAATCAGGAGTTTGTATTTAAGGTAATTGTTTTATATTTATTGTATTTTATAACAGAAAACAGCAATTTACAAATATATTTTACTAGCTACTCGCCCCGGCTTCGCACGGGTGTACATGTATTATATATATAAACCTTCCTCTAGACTCACTCTATCTATTATAAAAACTGCTTCAATATCCGTTGCGTAGTTTTAAGGATTTAAGCATATATAGGGACGGACAGACAGCGACAGCGACTTTATTTTATACTATGTAATGATAATGAAAATACATGTGTATGTGCAGCAAGAAAAAAAAGCACAGATCAGAATATCCATTAGAGATGGAACATAGTAGGTTGGTGTATAGACGCGCAAATGGCGCTAATGTTTACATGCAACAATATTATTTCTCGTTAATAGTTCCCGCGACTGTGAATCGATTAAATTCGGTAATTTCGGGTTTCGGTAGGATTCGGTGGCCTGGCCGTTTAACACCGCCTTATTTCGGATGGTCGCGGATTCGATTCCTCACAAATTACAAAACATTTGTATTTATGAGTATGATTGTCTGGGTGTTTTCTATGTATTTACAAAAAAAAAAGTATATCAGTTGTCTAGTACCCATAACACCAGCTCTGCCTACAGTGGGACTAGATGGCGTTGTGTTAATTGTTCAGGGTTATTTATTTATCATTAATTACACATGTAGTGGCAACTACTAAAAAATATATCTAAATGTATCTGTCAGTTGTCTGCTACCCATAACACAAGCTTTGCTCAACTTGGGATTAGATGGCGCTGTGTGAATTGTCCTGATATTATGGTTATTAATTTGCAGGTGAACCCCCAGGAGCACAAGTTGGTGATCCAGGTGTTCGACGAGAACCGGCTGACGAGGGACGACTTCCTCGGCATGGTGGAGGTGCCGCTGGCGGGCGTGCCCACAGAGAGTGCGGCCAACGTTAGACCCTCGCCGCTCAAGTACCCGCTGAGGCCTCGCAGGTCTGCGTAAGTGGTGCATGATGTGTTCTATTCTATCACCCCCCCCTCGCCCCCCACACCCTCCTCACCCCCTTTCTTCTTTCACTCACGTAGTATAGAGTATTATGAACAATGATATTTATTTATTTTATTTATTCATTTATTTCAGGCAACTAGGCCCATATTATAAATACCTTATAGACTAACATACATATAATATAATATTTAAAAACTAATACAATAATATTGTCTGTGTGATCACGGCACTGAAGACGGCAATCTGCCACGGTAGCGCCGATACACCACACCTTTCGGCCAGTAGTCCTCTTTCATGAAGGTGGGCAGCAAGTCGGTGGGGACCAGGGCCACAAACGCTTTGAAACTCGCGTTGTGACTCGACTTCAGCTGCGTTACCCTCAATGTCAGGTTACTCTTGGTACGAATATAATCGACAATGTCCTGCTCCTTAGTGGCGTAATGTAGACGGGACAGGTACATTGTCGTGGTCGGTGTAGCAGCACGCAGCAGAAAGTTGGGCCCAGTGAGTGCAGTGCCACAATGATTCCTATTGACCTTGTTTGTGCGCCTCTTCTTTTGTACCACGACGAAGCCATCATCGTCGCGGTTGCCAGTGGCAGCACACGTAGGGTCAATGTTCAGTGCCGTTTTTGGCACACGCCGCTGTACTGAAGCAGCCGGTTTGCTAGCGACGACGGCGGCAAAATCTCGACGCTGTGGTTGCACCGAGGATTATACTTACTAATATTATTGACGCGAAAGTTTGTGAGTATGGACGTTTGATACTCTTTCACGCAAAAACTACAGAACGGATTTTGATGAAACTTTACAGTAATATAGCTTATACACAAGAATAACAGATGGGCTATGATTTCAAAAGGATATTATGTAAATTAGACATATAATGTAAATGTCAAGTAAGTGTAATGCAGACCAAGTTGCATGGGTTAGCTAGTAATAATAAAAAAACAACTGCAATGAAGAAATCCATCTAGATAGAACTAGACAACTCCATAGTATTATACGTGTTTAATAGTTAGGAAATTATTTATATTGTTAAACGGGTCTTGAGGTGAATACTTCTATGGTAAATAAAGGTAAAAACAGACTATAGTCGAAACGTCGAAGTAAATACCATTATGATGGTGACAGGACTATGTACTATAGGATCCCTGGTCGTATGGTCGGACGGCGAAGTAAAAATGCTCGGTTGTTTGCACTTAGTAGGAAGGCACCTATCGGGTCGCTGTCTCGCCAGTGAATGCGGTCCGCTGCTTTTTTTTTTTCGGACTACACAAATGCTGTTGGCCGTAGCTGGCCTTTACAGCTTCACCGGACGTTGGACGGTCCGCTGCGCGGCCGCGCTGTTTATATAGACGCCCGACGGGTGGCCTTCCCTACTGCAACTGTACGTTGCGTGTGATTTATTTACACATAATTATTATTAACAAAAAATGATCTTATCTATACTTATATACAAATTCTGCTTATGCTAATTACTTATATTTAGAGCAATAAAAAATATATTTTATTGAGGATGACTTATTATACTAATTACAGCTAAAACTTATTTTCTAATCGATTCCGTCGTGTACACATTATTTACCTTAAAATTATTCGTGTTAAGACCCGGTTAACAATATAAATAATGTTTACTCGTATTAAACTCGAAAATTTAAAAGTAACTTGTACAGAGCAGTCCGTGCAGTCTCCGAAGGAAATATTTCCATGTAAATGGTGCATGATTTGTTTAATAACCATTCCCGGTTACTCAAGTATCTACAGAGTGGTCTAAGTATATTATATAGATTGCTTAGGTCTATGTCAATAGCTGCCCTTACACAGCCCCCTAAATAGCTACCCTTATTTATCGCACTCTTGATCGCGGCCGATTTAGCGCGGGAAATACAGCGCGCGCAACTGTGCGTTATTGTATTTTATCTGCCTTTACACGATACGTCCATTCACGCGCGATTCGCGCGCAACCGTGCGTTATTGTAATTTATCTGCCTGTACACGATACGTCCATTCACGCGCAACCGTGCGTTATTGTATTTTATCTGCCTTTACACAATACGTCCATTCACGCGCGCGACCGTGCGTTATTGTATTTTATCTGCCTTTACACGATACGTCCATTCACGCGCGCAACCGTGCGTTATTGTATTTTATCTGCCTTTACACGATACGTCCATTCACGCGCGCAACCGTGCGTTATTGTATTTTATCTGCCTTTACACGATACGTCCATTCACGCGCGCGACCGTGCGTTATTGTATTTTATCTGCCTTTACACGATACGTCCATTCACGCGCGCGACCGTGCGTTATTGTATTTTATCTGCCTTTACACGATACGTCCATTCACGCGCTATCGCGCGCGATTTAGCGCGGGAAAGGCAGCGCGCATCCGTGCGTTATTGTATTTTATTATTTGCCTTTACACGATACGTTCGTTCACGCGCTATCGCGCGCGATTTAGCGCGGGGTTCCAGCATAGTAAGGATTCGCGTGTGAAAGAGTGTACGTATAAAGGCAGTTATTTACATAGATGTGTTCTGTTGTCCCTTTATTGAACTATATAGCGTAATCTGTATAAGCCTCGCTGGCCAGGCCGTGGTTGGTGCATGATCTGTTTGAGTTTGATTGTTGTTTGTCTTACTTAGGTAGTATAACAGAGTGTTTTTTTTGTTAAAAATAGTATATAACATTTTTTGTACCGTATTGGGGATAATAAGGAGACTCATCGGCGACGAATCACTTGTGGCTAGGAGGCTTCAAAGTCTTAGTCACCGACGTAAAGAGGCTTGTCCATCGGTGTTCTATGAACTCCACAACCTCATTTCTCCAGCACTGTACAATAAGACGTACAGAGCGGCTCCTCCTATACACTGTTGACATCCTTGCTGCTCTTACCAACTGTTTTGCATCATTTCTCCTTATGCGAGCAGCTAAGGAGTGGAACTCTCTCCCAGCGTCTATGTTTCCTGCCTCTTACAACATTAGGCTTTCAAATCAAGAGTGAATAGGCACTATTCGAGCTTGTAGTAGCTTTGACTGCATCATCACTTAACATCAGGTGAGACTGCGGTCAAATGCGCTCAAATTTAGACATAAAAAATCGACCAATTGGTTCAGAATTTAGGAATTGAAAGAAAATTTAGAAAAGAATATTTTTTTATATAAATTTAGTTTTAAATGTCATTGCCCAATGGTTTAAAAACAATTGGAGACCTTTTAAAGACAGGCTCCGTTCATTTCTGTTGGAAGTGTTTTTATATTAATATGCTGAAGTTTTTTTTTCGAATTAAAATTCAAATCAAAATGCAAATTTTTAATTTTGAGTGATCATTTGTAATCAGTCATAAAAAACTAACGATAAAATATATAAGGTAGTTTGCGCGAAAATCCTACATGAACTAGTGATTTTGGAACGATGGTTTCGGCAGTGCTCGGTCCCGTGTTCGAGGTCACATCGAGGTGTACGCGGCGCTGGTGGGGCGCGTGGGGGAGCCGGGGCTGGCCGCCGCCGCCGACGCCGCCGCCGCCGACGACTGGGAGCTGGTGCAGCCCGCGCCCAACACCGGGGAGGTGCACTCGGTAACTACTCAGAAAAATAATCTTCATTCAAATAACCTAACAATACAAAAAAAATTACGTATTATATCAGTTGTCTAGTACCGAAAAACCTTGTCTGCTTAGCTTGGGACTAAATGGCGCTGTATGAATTGCCCTGAGATATTGTACACTATTACATTATACTTTGCCTGTAGACGCAGTTTATTTTAGAAATAGAAATAATGATTCGTTAAAATAAGGTTATTATAACGAATCATTATTTCTATTTCTAAAATAAACTGCGTCTACAGGCAAAGTAATATGAGCAATTTTGAATAGTCACATTTTTTATATTCTACTACTCGTTCAGAACGCAGATTCATCATAAGAAGAACGAGCAAGAGACTTGCGTGTTGCTTTTTTAATTAAATGTAATTAAATAAACATTAACTATGACTTTGCACGCGCCAAAGTACTTTTGAATAGTCAACATTCTTGATATTCTGCCAATAGTCCAGAACGCAGACTCATCACAAGAAGAACGAGCAATTGATGATTTTACTTAATTATATATTCTATCTTAGTTCCAAAAAGAATGATTAAAAATAAGTCAGTAAAATAATCAAAACCAAATCGTAGTGAATTTACCAGTAACTAACCGCAATGGTTTAGAAAGGGGAGGGGTGCCTGGAGGTCGATCTGATAGGACTATAAACATATAATTGCAATTCTCTCTCTCTCTCTCTCTTCTCTCTCTCTCTCTCTCTTCTCTCTCTCTCTCTCTCTCTCTCTCTCTCTCTCTCTCTCTCTCTCTCTCTCTCTCTCTCTCTCTCTCTCTCTCTCTCTCTCAGCCCCTCCCCCGGGAAATATGTATTGATACTAAATCCGCGTGATGGTGCGTAGAGATATATTTACCAACACTTAGAGAGGTATGGGTACCAGGTGGGGACGGTACCATCTACCATCGGCTGCGATTGGGAGCTGATCGACGCCCCGGAACTGGTAGTGCACTTTTATTATTTAACTTAGAGTTACTCTGCTGTTTTATATTGTGTAAGATTAGTATGACATCCTAATTTATTCTAAATTAATGGTGGAATGGAATAGCAATGAATAGAATTGGGGTTTGGAACTTAAATCATCATCATCATCATTCCAGTTTGGAAGACGTCCACTACTGAACAAAGGCCTCCCCCAAAGATCTCTTATCTGCACCTTAATTTTTGAAATATAAATAAAAAAATATTATATATTTGTGTACACTTTCTTCCATAAAAGTTTTATAGATTGATTCATTTCATGTATGAATCAAATCGATACAAATTTTTTATTAAATCTCTAAACATTTCTTGAAATGTTATTTATGTATTATGGAAAACTGTGATTTAGAGTTAAATTAAAGTTTTCTAACTAATAATTGCAACTGGAGGGATAAATTGACATGCATAGTCATAGTGCATGCAATGCAATATCTATGTATGTGAGTTTGTACAGGTTGATGCGTGAAATGGAACGTTGAGTGAAAGGGAAACAGATATATGTGAGAGAGAAAGCAAACAGCAAAAACCAAAAAAAAAGCAAGTTTGTACTTGCTTTTTTTATAAATAAATAATTTATAAAGCAACTGAATAGAGATAGAAATAAATAAATAATATTTTTTTCTGATCTGCTTTGGACTTTTATAGTTTCTACTAAAAAACCGTTAATTAATACTAATGTATTGCAAATGTAAGAAGGGATTGTTATTATTTGAAGAGAATATGAACCTTTATGTAATTAACTTACTCTACTCCACACACACTTAGAAGTCTAGTCCCAATCTAAGCAGAGCTTGTGTTATGTGTACTAGTCCTATAACCCAAGCTCTGCTTAGCTTGGGACTTCGAAACGCTGTGCTAACTGTCCTGATAAATAAAAAAAAAACTATCACTTGCTCTCACTAAATTCTACATATATGTCAGTGTTTATGGACATTATTCTACAGACGCTGGTGGGTGAGACTCTGCCACAAGGCTGGGAGGAGCGGCAGGACGGCAACGGCCGGACCTACTACGTGAACCACATCGAGAGGACCACCCAATGGGAACGGCCTACGTTCACGTGAGAATATTATATATTTTATTCAACGACGATCAGTGAGTTACTTTATGGATTCCTATTATACTAGCTGTGCTCACGGATTCACTCGCGTTAAATTTCAATATAAAATATAGGTGTTGTTATTATGTTAAAGTGTCATTAAAATTCGTTCAGTAGTTTTTGCGTGAAAGAGTTACAAACTTTCGCGTTTATAATATTATTAAGACTAGCAACCCGCCCCGACTTTGCACATGCCCAATATTTGAGGTTCAATGAGTAACGAATTTAATTGGATAAATATTTATATCATTTTTATAAAAACACCGTCGCAAATAAGGCATTATTTTAAAAGTAATTTGATTACCATAAAACAGGTTATTACTATAACCTTAAAAGATAGATATATGTCTGGGGATTTTTTTAATCTTTTTAAGGAGAACTATTCCGTCCATACTTATGTATTTTTTGTATAACTGTTTACGCAACGCTAGCAGCGGAAGTACTCAGTATGATTTTTTTGCCATAAATATATTAGCTAAAAGGATATAGCCATAAAGAGAGCAACAGATAATACTTAAAAAATAAAAAAAAAACCGAGCTAATGTTGCTGTAATAAATTTATTTTATAGATCTATACATCTATACATATAAATAAAATTGGAGTGTCTGTTTGTAATATTGAAATAACCGTTTTTTACTACATGCATATGAATATAAATACGGTACATACACACCAAAAAAACACTTTTTACAACTTGTCTGTCTGTCTAATCTGTTTGTTCCGGCAAATCTCTGAAATGGCTGGACCGATTTTAACGGGACTTTTTTGGCATGTAACTGATGTCAGAAGGAGAACTTAGGCTACTTTTATTTTGGAAAAATAAAGTTAAATTCCATGCGGACGAAGTCGCGGTTGCAGCTAGTTATAATAAAAATAAATAAATAAAATATACAAAAAACAGAAACTAAAACACCATTATGATGATATGGATGAATGTCGGTCCACCACAGTGCGGTTTTCTAGAAACTTTTTGCCACGCACAACTACATTGTGGAATCACCTTCCAGTAATGGCATTTCCGAACCTATACGATATTGAAACCTTCAAGAAAAGAGCTTATTCCTTCTTAAAAGGCCGCCAACGTACTTGCAATTCCGCTGGTGTTGCGGGTGCTCATAGGCCGCAGTAATCATTTACCATCAGGCGAGCCAGAAGCTCGTTTGTCCCCTGTACTATAACAAATAAATTTTAAACGTTACTTGTTTTAATTAGCCGCAACCAAAGCGTGGAGTCGCAAGCTGAGCGAATGGAGACAGCGGCCACTGAGTTCCAGAGGCGGTTCCACATCTCTGCAGACGATGAACACTCCAGCCCAGTATCCTCGCAGCACCAGGTAATATACACCGTATATATTGAAGCATAAGATACATTTTGCTTTGTATAACTGACTTATAACTTGGCAAATTTTAGGTATATTAATATACGCCGTATATATTCATATATAAGAAACATTTTGAAATGCTCGACTGACATAAAACTTAGCAAATTCACTGTATATATTGATTTATAACATACATTTTGCATTGTCCAACTGATTTTAAGTTGTCAAACTTTAGATAAATTAATATACACCGTATATTTTAAATCTTAAGATACATTTTGGATTGCCCGTCTGACTTATAACTTATCAAACTTTCGGTACATTAATATGCACCGTATATATTCATTTATAAGATACATTTTGCATTGTCCGACTGACATATAACGTATCAAAGTATAGGTACATGTTTCCTTTAGAGTTGTATTTTTGATTGAGTCTCAATAATGACTGAATATTGAACCTTATTATTAGGGGTATAAGGTACAGATTTATTATACAGAGTTGCTGGTTTTGGTATACAAATATTTTAGTACAGCATCAGGGTTGGCAAAAATTAGTTATACATTGAATAAAATATTCTGAGAACTAGCAACTGTTTTCCAGAATCCAAATGTATTGATGGACCATTCCTATAGTAATTCATTGATGGCAATTTTTTTATACAGTCCCCATAGGTCGTGGCGTCATAGGTCATACCTATTTTTTGGCTACATGCAGTTATTACCTAGCAGGGTAATAACTGCATGTCAAAACAGAAGATAGCATTGTTCTGTTTTGAATTGTCAAATATGGCAATGAAAATACTGTACACTATTATCTTTTATTCCGTTATTTTATAGTCTCCTGATATTGTAGGTGTTTAAATACTGTTTGTGTTAACGGTTTACCATCAGACCAGACGTGTGCTTGTATAAACAAGTACATTATTTTAGCACATTCGGTGTAAAAAATGACCGGAAATGATTATTGTCTAGAATTCATAACTAATTGATAATTACTATTCATTGATATCTACAATCAGTTGATAAATTTGTCGTGATTGATAAATCAAGGCGATTATTGACTAGGTCCGGATTGAGGTATTGATCAATAGCTAAAATAGTTTAATAAGTATTTGTTTGATACCTGGTTGTTGATTGATAAGTTAATAACTAATGATACTTGAGTTTTTTTTTATCAAAACAACCATAATTAAATATATGTAAAAACAATTAACAGGGTATTATTTTTTAGGATTGAAAATTGGGTTTGATTGATAACTAGGTCTTAACACGTTAAGGATCGCATTGAAAAACCTTATTTCTCACATAGAGACCGACATTTTTTTTATTGTTAATTACGTATATAATTTTTTAAATATAATAATAATAATAATCTCAGGACAATTCACACAGCGCCATCTAGTCCCAAGTTAAGCTAGCTAAAACTTGTGTTATGGGTACTAGATAACTGATACAAGTACATAGATGTTTTTTTCGTAAATACATACATAATATACATAGAAAATACCCAGACCGATACAAACAGTCATACTCGTGAATACAAATGTTTGTGCCGCGCGAGGAATCGAACCCGCGACCATTGGACGTAAAGCGGTGTGCTGGACCGCTATACCACCGAGGTCGTCAAATATGTATTTAGTGTACAATAATTTGAGGTAGACAACCTAGATTTATTTCAATTAGTGCCCACGGGTGATCACCCGGTCCCAACGTGTAAATTTACTTCCGCTGCGGAGTGACCCACCGGTGGGCATGTGGTCTTTAACGTGTTAATCAAATATTAAGAAGTGAAACTTATAACTTTTGAAAATATGTATGTATGTATGTATTAACACAGTAGAATGCATGTACGATTGTATCTTAGACTATTTTAAAAATATCTAATCAAAATGCAAGTAAATTGTTTATTATTGTACATTGCATACATTATTTGATGTAGCATGTATTCTAGAATATAAAACACTAAATATTATTACAATATTTGAGTGTTAAATGGCATTTTATTATCATTTTTTGTATGGAATAAACAACAAGATAAGGAACAATGTACTAAACTGTACCATTATTTTATTTCAATTCATTTAGTCTTTTAATGATTTTTATATTAATTTCTTTTGAGACGATGGCGAATTATACTCCAATTGGAGTCCAATAATGCACTTTTTATTTACTATTAATAAATAATATGACTAAAAGTAATATAAAAGTAATATTTTATTTATTAATAAATATAATTTTTTTGGTAAATAAAATACTTTAAAAATAAAACTTTAAATAATTTAAATAATGATTTATTCTATTCTATTATAACAAAGTGTTAGTTTTCTATTTTCTATTAAATATTAATGGAGCTTTATGTAGTAAACATTAAAAGAAAGAGAAGAAAAACAACATTACATGTTTTATTTATACAATAGAAAAATAAATTAAAAGCAAAATCAAATTAATAAATAAACCAAAGAAAATCTTGTCTTGTTAGTTATTCTGTGCTTTGTGTTTTATTATAGTTTTTTTTTACTAAATTCAGCTTTGAAGCAATTTTATTTGAAAATTTTTAGATATGTGTGTCAGAGGAAAAATAAATTATTGTCTATATGCATGATCTATGAACATAGATGTTTGAGTATTGCATGTAAATATTTAGTACCTTGTCGAAGTAATCTTCGGACAGATATTGAATGAGTCAAATGTATTACAAATAACTTTTAACTATGACACGGTGTTAAATGTATAAAGATTCTAAAGGGAGTTTAGTATACAAATTTGCAGAGTAGGAAGTGATATATAGACATTAATGCAGAAATGCGGACATATCTTCACTAACAATCGTAACTAACTTGGAAATCATTTCATGAAGTTGTGTACTCACTCTATGTACTCTATTATAAATATCATCTACCAGCTACTCGCCCTGGCTTCGCACGGGTGTACATGTATTATATATAGCGTATGCTGGTGGTCACACTATTCTCCCAAGTTTGAATTTAAAAATTAATCTGTATTACATGTATAATATTAATTTGAAAAGAATACGAGCTGAGTTTCTTGTCAGTTCTTCTCATCTCGAAATTATTCCGAACTGACGGTAGATTTGACATATCATAAGAGTCTGTAATAGACCTACATGAATAAAATAAATTATGATTTCTTTTTAATTTTATGAACCTTCTTCTTGAATTATTCTATCTATTAAAAAAATTGCTTCAAAATCCGTTGCGTATTTTTAAAGATTTAAGCACATATAGGGACGGACAGATAGCGATAGCGACTTTGTTTTATACTATCTAATGATGATATATTAATAGATAAAGCAGAAACATTGTATCCCGTTTTTTTATATTAAAATTTGAGCGCGTTTGACCGCAATCTCACCTGATGTTAAGTGATGATGTGGTCTAAGCTGTTACACACAAGCTCGAATAGTGCCTATTCAATCTTCACTTGAAAGACCCAATGTTGTAAGAGGCAGGAAAAATAGACACTGGTAGAGAGTTCCACTCCTTAGCTGCTCGCATAAGGAAAGATGTGCAAAACGAGTGGTTCGAGCAGCTGGGAAGTCAACAGTGTATGGGTAGAGCCGCTCTCTACGTCTTGTTGTAATTAGTATAAACTCAAAATTTAAAGTGAAGCCTACTTTTATTACAGTAGGGAGAACTGCACCCAAATCTGTTAACAATTTCTTAGATCAATTTTACAATAATTAATATTATTTACTTAGAGTTCTATTGCGTTGATAAAGTCACCAATAATAGTTTTCTCCACATATCAACCATGTAAATGGCGATCAGTTACATACATTTTGTATAATTATGGATTTTAAATAATTTCGGTAAATTATCTAAACCAACCAAACCAAACCAACTCAAAATCTCTATCCAGACATTCAGATTAGTTACCGCTTGTTGAAATAATACTATTTGTTAGCCTGTAACTAGAGTGAGTGCACAACTGAACGTTACTGACAATGATATTAATGCTATCATTGCAACACAGACACTAATAGGGCGGGTGTCCACACCAACAAACAACTCGCAGACAAACATTGTGTTGTCCTCACTGTCATAGACAATTCAAGCACACAGATATCTAACACTATCCTAAGATCTATCCATAACGTTTCCATTGCAATAAACAATAACAGTTCTATTTCTAATAACAAAAAAATAAACAGTCACCCTGCAAACTTATATGTGCAGCCATGTAAAAAAATGAACCAGAAAACGCGACCAAATCCAACCTGCAGACATAAGTTTGTAGCACATAATATAAAATATTCTCTAACAGGAGGATCTAAGCAATAGAAGCGGGGCGACAAATTCAACAGAGCCAACACCTTTTTCCACACCAATACGTTCCCCAGATATAGTAACAGAGGGAACAGGAGGTGACGTTCTCGAGGAAGAATCAGAGAATGTTGCGCAGACTAGTTTAAGTGAAACCGACTGTGATAGTAATTTAAGGGATAACTGTGAAGACGATGTTGTATGCGCAAACGAGGCTATAGAGCGTGTACGCAACGCGGATCAGGACAACGACAATGATGTTGCTCAAGTCGACGGTGATGAGAATGCTAGTCAAGAAACAGAGGCTGTACATAATGGTGCAGATGCAGAGCTAGAAAGCGAGAGAATTAATATTAACGAGGAGAGTCAAACGCAAGTTACAGATGAGAATGCGATAGAAGTTGAAAATGACAATAATCAGGTTATTGAACGGCGAGAGAATGGAGAAGTAGAACTAACTGGGAATGAGACAGATGAGTTTGCAGAAGAGTCGTTGACGTTTGACGAGAACCATTTCAGTACACCGACCGGGGCTAGTCCGACGAGGTCGCCAGTCACTCGACGTAGGACGGCGAGTTCGGATTCTGAGGTAAGATTGGTTGGTACTGGGGCGTGTGGCGTGACGCGTATGTACATATCATCGCTTACTATACAATAACTACATTCATTTCAATTGCATCGGTTTTGGCGTTTACCATGGGTACAACTAAAACAGTTTTTACCATTATGCTTTACTATATATATCATTTAGTTAACATTCTTCGTTCATTTATATATATGTCTATGAATTAGCTAAAGTTCATCACAGGTACATATTTATCCCCATCGGACTGACTGACACATATTGCTGATTATTTAAATATTGTTTTTATACATCTACTATTATTATTATTATTTTAATTATAAGAATTATAATAATTAATGAACACATAAATCTTTTTTTTATACAATATGTATAACTTGACTTATTAAAACAAATATAACAAAATGGTCATACCTATTGTATACATTAACTGCGCTGTGTGAATTGCACTGGAATATTTTTAACGCATGCGTATTGTAAAAATAGCACCATCCAATATCATACATAATAACAATTACAATCATACAAATCTGTTCATAATGCTTCGAAATTATACTGAGTTTTTGTATTAAAATGCATTTCTTCTTTTTATTTTCTATTTCAGTTGTTATTTGCTTTCACATTTAATATAGTTTTACACACATGACTAAGTAGTGTATATACCGCGTCACTGCCTGCACAGCCTTTTGGAGTGCTTTGGGAAATTGTCTATGAGGATTTGTGAGGTACAACATGCCACTGTGATGTCCATCGTGCTTTCGTCTCTAACACAGCGTACGACGGCTTATAATCGACTGTAACTTGTGATTGTCCCATATCTGTGTTGTTTGAAGGCGCGATATTAGTATGCGGAAATCCTTAGGTATTACACGTAGGGCTGGAGTTACTTCCTTTTCTATCTGACTTACATGTAACTTAGTTTTGTTGCTAGTAGAGTGCTTTGTAATTTCAGTAATGTGCGTGCGTATTTTATTTAAATGTAGAGCATGTGATTTTGTGTCCAGAACGAGTAATTAAGTAATTCTCATGAACTTGTCTCGATGAGAATATTTATTACTTTGGTCTTTAAAAAGCAACAAGTTGAAAATGTAATTTCTGATTCGTAAGAAATCTAAGTTTATTCAAAGTTAATAGGTTTAGTTTGCTTGCTTAGAGGTCAATCGTACTAATTTTTATACTTGCGTGTATGTTTTTTTATGTAAGTTGAATTAGAGTAGTTGTCTACTTTTTAGTTGGCTGTTTCCATTACATCATATTTGTGTTTTGCTACCTCTTGTACATTTTTTGATGTAAACTATAACTGTTAATAGTACAATAAATAGGCCAGAATGTGTCACACAGCGCCATTTAGACCACACTTTTAACCATACCATACATATGTAGATCTGTACAAAAAGATGTATGTATTTACAAAATCATATATATTACATATGTTTTAACATATATATTAAAACATGTGTAATATATATGACTTTATGATACATCAAGACAAATACAATAAAACATTCAATATAAATGATTTATACAAATTGCTCTCTCAAAACTATACAAAATGCAAAATATTACAATAAAATATAAGATATGTTATATATTTGATTTTTAAAATAATTCCTAGCTATCTTTAGTCTTTAAAAAAAATAGTACGTATTTAATATTACATGTATACTATATATGGTTGTATGTCTAGTTGTGTTAGTAATTAACGATATTGTCTAGTTTGGTACTAGATGGCGCTGTGTCATACGTCCTATTATTTGGTTATTTTTATATTCGCTTTGTGTAGTTTGTGATGTTTTTATAGTTGGCAGTTTTTAGCATGTTTCTGTAACAATACAACAGCTTTAAGAGGATTTTCGTACTGAGAATCGCAATATCTCGGTCACCTATTTAAATTTTGTTGGTTTTCATTCATTTTATTTTACTAGCTGTTCAATTCAGAGAAAGTGCAGTGCTACAAATTTATCTGAGCCGGTGGCTAAAATTGGAACTAATTTTTATTATTGTATTTACTAGCAATACTAAATCAAACTTTAAGTTAGGCAAAAAGGACTTGTATACAGAGCCGTAAACCATATTAATAAAAAAAATTGTGACACTGTCATTGGTTCAGATAAGTTTATGGTACTGTATTGTGTTTCATTTTATAAAAATGACATCTATTCATAATTAAAAGAGGGAAACATTTCTCTTAATTACTGGCTTTCGATTTATATGATAAACCTCTTGTTATATCTTTATTTATCAGTTACTTGGCATGGAAGCATGTTAACTTAGTCCTTGGGAATGGTATATGTGGTAGCAAGGGTACTATAATGTATTGTGTAATATCCATATATATATACATAGTTTACCATTTACCGTAGGCCGGTACGTCAACTTGTTTGTCATTTTAATTTTTTAAATAGAAATTTATGTATTGGAGGTCTAACAATAAATAAGTAGATTCTGTTGGTAAAAAAGCTGTGTCTGGTTTGAAATAGGATTAATAATCATATCGTTACAATAACTATTTATTTTAATGATATATGAGTACAAATTATATTTATACCTTGGGATTGTCAAACAAGCTGACTGCTATGCGTTGCTATAGAATAGAATACAATAGAAAATCATTTATTCAAATAAACTTACATTGAAGCACTTTTGAATAGTCATTACATTTTTTAATCTACCGCTCGTTCGGAAAGCTGTCTCATCACAAGAAGAACGAGCAAGAAACTTGCGTGTTGCTCTTTTAAATAATTTTATTATTACTTTACATTTTTAAGTTTAAGTGTGTGAATACAAACCACCAATTAGCAGTAATTCTATTAAATACTCATACTATTCCAGAGAACTAAAATGTCGTGACTCTTATCCTGTAATTTCACTATCTAAACGCACCTTATAACCGAAACACAGCTTGTGTAAGTTATACTAAAGGGATCTTTTAGAGGTTTCCAAATTACTAAACAGCACTACGATATATGTGATTTTTATCATTAATCTCATAATAATGACTAAATAAAAGATGTATTAGCAATAGTTTTGAAACAACTTGAGTTCTTAAACAGCTTCAATTATCTAAATGCGGGGTAAGTCGTAAAGGGTATAAAAAAAGGCGAAAGCAAGGTAAAATACTCGTGCAACTGTAACCCTTTAATCTGAAAATAAATGTTGAACATGAACAAGTAGTAGTAAGTAAGTAGTTTACAACTATTTACATATTTGATCTTAACTTCTTATTTTATAGTTTTAGAGTTTTGGGCTATTGTTTAGCGCTTAGATCAGTAGCTCTGTATCTACGGAGATCTTTTGTGCTCGTCCTGTTTTAGAGTTAGGGATAAGAGTTGAATGGTATTGGTAGGAGTGCCTCTTTTTTTGTAACTATTCTAATGCTGTTGGCAGTTGGCTTTTACAGCTTCACTGAACGATAAGTGTACATGGCACTCTAAACCTGCGGAAAGACTTATGGAGCGGCTGACTTCTGCCTTAAAGATACGACTGTAATTTGAAGGCACCATTAGGGGTACGAACCTCGGATTTTTGGAGCGGCTGAAGGCCAACTCCTGCTTTAAAGATACGACTTTAATTTGAGGGCACCGCTAGGGGTACTAACCTCGTCTCGGTCGTAATTTCGATCTCCGTATGAATGATCCGTGGATTGATGGGAGGGGTCAAGTAATTTCGAAAGGAGATATTTTCTTTAACCAACCAACTGCCTGACGGATACGACTTTAGTCTGAGGGCACCGCTAGTTATTAGGACCTAGACTCAGGGCGTCGTATTTTCGATCCCCATTTGAATCTGATGGTGGATTGAATTAGATGTATGAATGGATGCATGAGTAGAATATCACATAAGATTTGTACTGTCGTTACTTTGAGTATTTAATTGAATTAATGCTAATTGGTGGTTTGTATTCACACACTTAAACTTAAAAATGTAAAGTAATAATAAAATTATTTAAAAGAGCAACACGCAAGTTTCTTGCTCGTTCTTCTTGTGATGAGACAGCTTTCCGAATGAGCGGTAGATTAAAAAATGTAATGACTATTCAAAAGTGCTTCAATGTAAGTTTATTTGAATAAATGATTTTCTATTCTTATTCTATTCTATTGTTATATAGCATCTTTGGGGTTGTTGTACACTTTCTTGAATGGTATTACTCGCTCTCGGTTTATACCCTTTACGACTGCATTGATTACCACCGTGGTAGGAAAAAAATGTGGTGTATAAAATAAAATTGTTACGAAGACTTGTTTCAATTACTTACACAGCATATATAATAAGTTATAAATCTTTCAGTATGTCATTGTAAATATTATACTACTTGATAATGTAAATAGCAGTAGTCATCATTCACATAAAAAACATAGCTAGATTTTATATAAAATAATTATATTATTTTCTGGATTGGACTGGCGTATATAAATGAATTTGCTTATGTACAAGGAGTTCAATGATTTATAAATATAAAATGTTTGTTTATGTAGTTAGGAAAATTATGTCATGTATATTTTATTAGAAATTTAACTTTTAAGTTCAAACTCCTCGTTATAAATTCACCAATTTTTCGAATGTTATTGTACTATAAAAGTAGTTTTTAAATTGATCATATATGAAACATATTATTGAGCACCTTGTATATAGGGTTGATCGTAAGATATACTAAGCAGAAATTCACTTAAATAAATACTTATTTTAGTAGTTACTTATCTACAGATGGATCAACTCCTAATTATATATATATATTGATAGAACGGTGTTTCTGCTAGCATAAACTGAATTTATTGATACTGTATACTAAAGAAAAGAGCTTATTCCTTAAAAGGCCGGTAACACACTTGCAATTCCCTTGGTGTTGCGGGTAAACACTTACCATCAGGTGAACTGCAAGCGCGTTTATCCCCTATGCTATAAAAAATGTCAGGATAAGAATAATGCCATGTCAGTATACCTGCTGAATTCATCAGGAACTAACCATAAATTGTTTAATACTGATGAATCTGGTAAGTGTTCTGACCTGACATGCATTTATTTGTAGAAAAGAGAAAGGGATGGATGACTGTTTCTTTCCTTTTTACACATACATACATTTTTAAATTATAGTTTTTACAATCGCAATTATATTGGTTTAGAATTGAATCAGTCTCATTTCATTATCACTCATTCATCATAACATCTGTTTGGTGTGCTCTTTACGATCGAACCAATATAAGCAATTCATAAATAAAACCGTATGTTGTTACACGTAGGGTCCATATTAGCATGTACGTGAAGGTTGTGTGTTTGATAGGACGAGACGGACGGGTCGACTGAGAGTACGCGCAGTAGCAGCGCCAGTAGTACGCAAAGCCAGAACCTACCTAACGCTGATGGTAAGTATAACATCTATATGCCACTTTTACATTCAGCCACTTCCCCTGCCACTCGCGCTGCCGGAAATATTGCCGCGTCAGCGTCGACGGTAGTCAACGCGAGTGAGTGTCGTTTACTCACCCTCATACTTATTTACCGGGCGACTCGCAAAGATGGCGGACGTCGAGGTTGTTGCGGCAACAGCTGCATGTCTGCTTACTGTAATGAATTAACTAAACAAGAGGGCTCAATGTAAACACACGCTGCCATTCGCGCTGCCAGTTCTTTGACTCGCGCACGAAAAATCGACAACCGAGGGAGCGTCGGGCAGCGCGAGTGGCAGTGCCAATGACATGGACAGTATCGTGTTTACACTCTCACGCTGCTCACTTCCCTGCCCACTCGAGCTGAGTGTAAATTGGGCTTCAGGGATGGGCAACAGGATCGCGACTGTTAGTCCAATAGAGCGTGGCAAGGCAAAAAATATAAATACAAAGACCAGACTGCGCAATGTAATCGTAAAAAAGTTTGGCAATTTCCAATTACAAACCTGATTATGCTAAATTAGTGGAAGACGGAATACTCACACTAATATAAAGCTAAATAAGTACCTAGTTACTAAGAATAATTTTCACACTTATGTTTTCTCTCTTAATAAAAAAAAAATACTACATGATTGTGTACTGAACTATGCTGTTTCATTTAAGTTTTCAATAAGTATGTAATTGGTAGATCGCACAGGGTTTCAATAGTAAACAGGAGATCTTGGGTCTAATCATGTTGGCCACCCCTGATCAATATCAATATACTTTTTATAATTTGAAAAGTCACGGGCCCTAATAAGTTTTTCTTTCTTTTTATTTACTTCAAGTTTAAGTTTATTGATTTTAACTTTAATGCATCATTATTTATTCCTAAAATTACGAATAATCTTGGGACTTTACCACCATTTATTACTTTTTATTGTGTTACAACCGCCATACAGCACCCATGTTTGTATTAAGTTTATTTATTTATTTAAACTTTAATGCACGTAATTTTAAAGGA